>NW_011494804.1:2049195-2061064 GCF_000754665.1 Bison bison bison | reverse complement strand
TTTTTTTTTTTTTTGCCGAGCTGGGGACTGCAGGCTTCAGGCAATCCCGATTACACTCATGCATCATGAATGAAATGTGCCATTTGGAGAAAATCAGCCACTCATTCCATTTCAACCCCCACCCCACCCCGCACCACATCAACAGGCCTCGTGGACTTTGGAGGCTGAACTGGATGTTGTGCTTGAACAAGAGGACTTTCTCAACATAGTTCTGATGCTCAGAGCAGTCTCCAGGGACAGACTTTGTGCCTGGGGCTCCAACAAAAGGATTATCAACCTTGGAAAGCAGGGTGTGATTCACCACATGACGAGGAAGTGAGACTGTGTGCTGATGGGTGGAACTGTGGGCAGGGTCAGGAGACCCGCTTCCTAGCTTGAGTTCCACCTGCACTAGCTTTTTATTACTCCCTTCATTCAAAAACCACGTCTGGAGTCCTGCCTGTGTGCCAGGCGCCATGCTAAGCTCGGGGAATATAAGAGCAAATAAGGCAGACACAGGCCCTGCCTTCTTGGTGCTGATAGAGTTTAACAGGGGAAACAAAACATTACTGGCAATTGTGTGACAGTCGGAGAAGGCAAGGGCACCCCACTCCAGTACTCCTGCCTGGAAAATCCCACGGACGGAGGGCCTGGTGGGCTGCAGTCCATGGGGTTGCTAAGAGTCGGACACGGCTGAGCGACTTCACTTTCACTTTCTTCATGATAAGCCTTGGTACACGGGGACAAAGTCACCTCTTTGGTTTCCCATTTTCTTATGGGCAAAAGGAGGAAGTTGACAAAGAGAAACCCTCAAGACATTCTCCCCTTCCAGGATCTTAATCATTAGGCAATTAGACCGGAGGCCCCAGTCCCTGGGTGATGGACTGGTACTGTCTGTGGCCTGTTAGGACCTGGGCTGCACAGCAGTTGGTGAGCAACAGCTGCGTGAAGGTTCGTCTGTATTAACAGCCGCTCCCCGTCACTTGCATTACCACCTGAGCTCCACCTTTGGCCAGAGCCGTGGCAGCGTTCGATTCTCACAGGAGTGCCATCCCTAACCCTAAAGTCAAGGTAGAATATCCTAAGGTTGCCGCAAAAGAGGAATAAACTATACAAAAAATGTAATGTCCTTCAATCATCCGCAAACCACTGCCCCCCGCCGCCCCACCCCGTCCACGGAAAATTGTCTTCCATGAAGCCGGTTCCTGATGCCAAAAATGTTGGGGACTGCTAAATTAAGGTAGTTGAACATCCACCGTTCCTTTGCTGCCAGGGCTAGATAAGGCTCTTGTTCTCCTTGTTTCAAGGTCACTATAACCTAGTTGGCCACAAAAGGCTCATGCAGATGAAATGGTAACTCACAGCTGAGGTATCAGATGAATGTTACGAACTTTGAAAAGTTTTTGGCAGCTCAGAGAGTTCCTTGGGAGTTCAGAGGAGGGAGAGATGGCTAAGTGCCTGACCCATGCCAGATACACTTTTTTCTGCACCTTCTCAACCACTCCCTCGGCTCCCATCACTGTGCTTATACACGGAGAAGATGCTTAAATTCACGCCTGCAGTCCAGAGGTCTCCCACGAGCTTTTCCCTCTTCCCAGCCCCTCCCATATAAACATAACTTACTCCAAATGGCTTCTCCTACCACAACCTCTTGTGACTCCCTGGTCTTTATTCCAGCCTTTGCCACAATTTCTTTGTCATTGTTTAATTACTCTTTCTTCCATAAGTCTGCAAGATCCTCAAGAGTGGAGACAGGGATCATATCTATTCAACTCACTGTTGTTTCTCCAGGGTCATTATATTGTTTGATATTTTATTGGTATTTGGTAATATAAATGATGACTATCTAATTCTTCTAGAGAATAAATTCACCTTTCTCTAGGGCAGGCATCCAGACTATTTCAACCAATTTGAGTGGTCCATCCTAGAATAGTGATGGGACCAGATGCCGTGATCTATGGGGAAACAATGGAAACAGTGACAGACTTCATTTCTGGGGGCTCCAAAATCACTGCAGATGGTGACTGCAGCTGTGAAATTAAAAGACGCTTGCTCCTTGGAAGAAAAGTTATGACCAACCTAGATAGCATATTAAAAAGCAGAGACACTACTTTGCCAACAAAGGTCCACCTAGTCAAGGCAATGGCACCCCACTCCAGTACTCTTGCCTGGAAAATCCCATGGATGGAGGAGCCTGGTGGGTTGCAGTCCATGTGGTCGCTAAGAGTCAGACACGACTGAGCGACTTCACTTTCGCTCTTCACTTTCACGCATTGGATAAGGAAATGGCAACCCACTCCAGTGTTCTTGCCTGGAGAATCCCAGGGACTGGGGAGCCTGGTGGGCTGCGGTCTATGGGGTCGCACAGAGTCGGACACAACTGATGTGACTTAGCAGCAGCAGTCAAAGCTATGGTTTTTCTAGTAGTCATATATGGATGTGAGAGTTGGACTATAAAGAAAGCTGAGTACCGAAGAATTGATGCTTTTGAACTGTGGTGCTGGAGAAGACTCTTGAGAGTCCTGTGGACAGAAAGGAGATCCAACCAGTCAATCTGAAAGGAAATCAGTCCTGAATATTCATTGGAAGGACTGATGCTGAAGCTGAAACTCCAATACTTTGGCCACCTGATGTGAAGAACTGACTCATTTGAAAAGACCCTGATGCTGGGAAAGATAGAGGGCAGGAGGAGAAGGGGACGACGGAGGATGAGATGGTTGGATGGCATCACCAATTCAATGGACATGAGTTTGAGTAAACTCCGGGAGTCGTGATGGACAGGGAGGCCTGGCGTGCTTCAGTACATGGGGTCAAAAAGAGACACGACTGAGTGACTGAGCTGAACTGAACTGATCCTAGAATAAGAGAAAACTTAAGTGGCATTGTGCAAAGATGTTCCCAACAGAGCACGGTGTCTCAGGCAGCATCTTAAAAATCAAAGTTTGAGACAAGGCTTCAGTGCAAATGTGTTGTTTGGGAGTTGCAATCCCAGGGCGAGGAAAGTGAAGATAAAGAGAAGAGGAGGCGGGAAAGGATGGGAATCAACTCAAAGTGATATGTGACTGCTTCATGATGGCCTCTGTGTACACACGCAGTAGCAGTAGCAACAATAAGCAAAACCCATCGCCAGTTAGTTGTTCAGCAGGTACACCTGCTCAGCCATGCAGGATGCTTTGGGGCAGATATGATAGAAAAACCATGATTTGGACTGTCCCTGGGAGGAAGATGAGATCGGATATATCCTCCCAGTCCTACCTCTGTGGTCAAAGTTGAACCCCACGGGGAGAGCGCTTTTTTGTATGGTTTGCTCATAAAACCCCCTTGAAAGCCACTCAAGAGATCAGAGTTCAGGCCCTATGGTATGAGATGTCATCCAAAGTTACAAATATGCAGAACAGAGTAAATAGAGCAGGCTGGAAACCTGCTATTCTTAAAAAGGTCCACTTGCAGGCTTGATGCTTGGCTGGGGTCTGGGAACTTGGATATCAGAGGGGTTCCCACCATCCCCTAATAAGAATGCTTCTTTGTGCCTAAACATTTCAGGCAAGTGACACAGCTTATGTTGAACACATTTCCCTTCTGGGAGTTTGCTATATGTTGGCAGAGGATGCCTACATGGCCAGTCCCCAGCAACCCCTCCTAGGCAATGAGCCTCCCTGGTGGACAACATTTCACTGTATTGTCACACCCACCTGCCAGAGGAATTGAGCAAGTCTTGTAGGATTTCACTGGGAGAGGATTCTTGGAAGCTTAGGCTTGGTCTCCCCTGGATCTCACCCCATGTGTCTTTTCCCTTGGCTGATGACGCTTTGTATTTTTTTGCTGTAACAACTCATAGCCACGAACACACGGATATGCTGGAGTAGGGTGAGTCTTCTTGGGGAATCACTGAACCTGGGGGTGGTCTATGCGTACGTGGCTGGTTGGCCTCAGGTAGGAGAACTGAGCGGGCTTTGGGGAATTGATTGCTCAAAGCAGTGGCCGAGGTAGAAGCAAGAGGATAAAGTCTTGGAGACAGGGGCGGCTGGGGAGGCAAAAGATGTGATTGCTACATGTAGCAAAAGAGCTGGGATGGACTTTGGTGGCTACCAGTTGTGCAAACTACTCAGGGAGTTACTATCTCTTTGATTCAGTTGCATCATGGATGAAATGGTGACAATTATATTTCTTGCAGGATTTTAAGGATCGATGTAATGTATGTTTCTTCAATTTGGCTGACTTTCAGAAAAAGGCATCTTGACTTACCTTTTGTTGTTTAGTTGCTGATCGTGTCTGATTCTTTTGTGACCCCATGAGCTGTAGCCCGCCAGGCTCCTCTGTCCATGGGCTTTCCCAGGTGAGAATACTGAAGTGTGCCATTTCCTCCTCCAGGGGATCTTCTGGACCCAGGGATCAAACCAACAACTCCTGCAGCTCCTGCGTTAGCAGGAAGATTCTCTACCACTGAGCCACTAGGGGAGCCCTGACTTATCTTTGAGTGGGTGAGTGAAGTCACTCAGTTGTGTCTGACTCTTTGTGACCCTGTGAATTGTAGCCTACCAGGCTCCTCCATCCATGGGATTTCTAGGCAAGGATACTGGAATGGGTTGCCATTTCCTTCTCTAGGGAATGTTCCCCTCCCAGGGATCGAACTCGAGTTTCCTGTGTCTCCTGCATTGCAAGTGGATTCTTTACTCCCTGAGCCATCAGGGAAGCCCCTGACTTATCTCTAGCTCACAGTATTTGGATGGACGGTAAGGACTGTCGGGGGAGAGGATGGAGGGGGTGAAGACTGCCACTGCGTATGGGGAGGAAGCCACTCTTTGCACTTCACCGGGGTTGGAGTGGAATGTTCTGGGCAAGTTGGTGTCTGGTTCATGTGGTGGTGGTAGCAGGTTCTTGGCTCTAGGAACATTTCCAAAGGGGTTCTTGGAGTCCAGCAGATTATGAGACTGGCCAGATACCCCATTCCATATGATGGGCATCTCAGACTTGCCTTGGGATTAGCCTAAGGCCACACAAAACATTCTTAGGCCTGTATTTCCTGTCAGTGAGCATTAGAGTTAGGTGGAATGGAATGTTAGGTCCATGAATCAAGGCAAATTGGAAGTGGTCAAATAGGAGAAGGCAAGAATGAACATTGACATTTTAGGAATCATTGAACTAAAATGGACTGGAATGTGTGAATTTAATTCAGATGACTGTGGGCAAGAATCCCTTAGAAGAAATGGAGTAGCCATCATAGTAAAGACGGCTAGTAAAGAGTCTGAAATGCAGTACTTGCCTGCTGCTGCTGCTGCTGCTAAGTCTCTTCAGTCGTGTCCAACTCTGTGCGACCCCATAGACCGCAGCCCACCAGGCTCCCCAGTCCCTGGGATTCTCCAGGCAAGAACACTGGAGTGGGTTGCCATTTCCTTCTCCAATGCATGAAAGTGAAAAGTGAAAGTGAAGCCGCTCAGTTGTGTCCAACTCGAAGCGACCCTAGGGACTGCAGCACCAGGCTCCTCCATCCATGGGATTTTCCAGGCAAGAGTACTGGAGTGGGGTGCCATTGCCTTCTCTGGCAGTACTTGACTACAATCTCAAAAATGACAGAATGATCTCTGTCCATTTCTAAGGCAAACCATTCAATATCACAGTAATCCAAGTCTATGCCCCAACCACTCATGATAAAGAAGCTGAAGTTGAACAGTTCTATGAAGAACTACAAGACCTTCTAGAACCAAAACCCCCCAAAAGATGTTCTTTTCATTATAGGGGACTGGAATGCAAAAGTAAGAAGTCAAGAAACACCTGGAGAAAATTGTAACAGGTAAATTCGTCCTTGGAGTATAGAATGAAGCAGGGCAAAGGCTAACAGAGTTTTGCCAAGAGAACACACTGGTCATGGCAAACACCCTCTTCCAACAACATGAAAGAAGTCTCTACACATGGACATCACCAGATGGTCAATACCAAAATCAGATTGACTATATTCTTTGCAGCCAAGATGGAGATGCTCTATACAGTCAGCAAAAACAAGACTGGGAGCTGACTGGGGCTCAGATTATGAACTCTTTATTGCCAAATTCAGACTTAAATTGAAGAAAGTAGGGAAAACCACTAGACTATTCAGGTATGACCTAAATCAAACCCTTATGATTATACAGTGGAAGTGACAAATAGATTCAAGGGCTTAGATCTGATAGACAGAGTGCCTGAAGAACTGTGGACAGAGGACATTGTATAGGAGGCAGGGATCAAGACCATCCCCAAGAAAAATAAATGCAAAAAGGCAAAATGGTTGTTTGAGGAGGCCTTACAAATAAATAGCTGTGAAAAGAAGAGGAGCTAAAGGCAAAAGAGAAAAGGAAAGATATACCCGTCTGAATGCAGAGTTCTAAAGAATAGCAAGGAGAGATAAGAAAGCTTTCCTCAGTGATCAATGCAAAGAAATAGAGGAAAACAATAGAATGGGAAAGACTAGAGATCTCTTCAAGAAAATCAGAGATACCAAGGGAACATTTCATGCAAAGATGGGCATAATAAAGGACAGAAACTGTATGGACCTAACAGAAGCAGAAGATATTAAGAAGAGGTGGCAAGAATACACAGAAGAACTGTACAAAAAAGATCTTCACGACCCAGATAATCACGATTGTACAGTCATTCACCTAGAACAAGACATCCTGGAATGCTAAGTCAAGTGGGCCTTATGAAGCCTCACTATGAACAAAGCTAGCGGATGTGATAGAATTCCAGTTGAGCTATTTCAAATCCTGAAAGATGATGCTGTGAAAGTGCTGCACTCAGTATGCCAGCAAATTTGGAAAACTCAGCAGTGGCCACAGGACTGGAAAAGGTCAGTTTTCATTCCAATCCCAAAGAAAGACAATGCCAAAGAATGCTCAAACTACTGCACAATTGCACTCATCTCACACGCTAGTAAAGTAATGCTCAAAATTCTCCAAGCCAGGCTTCAGCAATACGCGAACCGTGAACTTCCAGATGTTCAAGCTGGTTTTAGAAAAGAACCAGAGATCAAATTGCCAACATCTGTTGGATCATTGATAAAGCAAGAGAGTTCCAGAAAAACATCTACTTTTGCTTTATTGACTATGCCAATGCCTTTGACTGTGTGGATCACAACAAACTGTGGAAAATTCTGAAAGAGATGGGAATACCAGACCACCTGACCCGCCTCTTGAGAACTCTGTATGCAGGTCAGGAAGCAACAGTTAGAACTGGACATGGAACAATAGATTGGTTCCAAATCGGGAAAGGAGTACGTCAAGGCTGTATATTGTCACCCTGCTTATTTAACTTATATTCAGAGTACATCAGCTGAAATGCCAGGCTGGATGAAGCACAAGCTGGAGTCAACACTGCTGGGAGAAATATCAACAATCTCAGACATGCAGGTGACACCACCCTTTTGGCAGAAAGTGAAGAAAAACTAAAGAGCCTCTTGATGAAAGTGACAGAGGAAAGTGAAAAAATCGGTTTAAAACTCAACATTCAGAAAACTAATATCATGGCATCCAGTTCCATCAGTTCAGTTCAGTTCAGTTTGGTCACTCAGTCATGTCTGACTCTTTGCAACCCCATGGGCTGAAGTACACCAGGCTTCCCTGTCCATCACCAACTCCTGGAGTCCACCCAAAGTAATGTGCAGTCCCATCACTTCATGGCAAATAGATGGGGAAACAATGGAAACAGTGACAGACTTTCTTTTCTTGGGCTCCAAAATCACTGCAGATGGTGACTGCAGCCATGAAATTAAAAGACGCTTGCTCCTTGGAAGAAAAGTTATGACCAACCTAGACAGCATATTGAAAAGCAGAGACATTAGTTTGCCAACAAAGGTCTGTCTAGTCAAAGCTATGGTTTTTCCAGTAGTCATGTACAGATGTGAGAGTTGGACCATAAAGAAAGCTGAGCACTGAAGAACTGATGCTTTTCAACTGTGGTGTTGGAGAAGACTCTTGAGAGTCTCTTGACTGCAAGGAGATACAACCAGTCAATCCTAAAAGAAATGAGTCCTGAGCATTCATTGGTAGGACTGATGCTGAAGCTGAAACTCCAATACTTTGGCCACCTGATTTGAAGAATTGACTCATTTGAAAAGACCCTGATGCTGGGAAAGATAGAGGACAGGAGGAGAAGGGGACAACAGAGGATGAGATGGTTGGATAGCATCACCGACTCAATGGATGTGAGTTTGAGTGAGCTCAGGGAGTTGGTGATGGACAGGGCAGCCTGGCATCCTGTGGTCCATGGGGTTGCAAAGAGCTGGATATGACTGAGCAACTGAAGTGAACCGAGCATTAGTTATTTGGGTGCAAGCAAACAAATTTTAACTAACTGAGCCAAAAAGTGCTTTACAGGCAGGCTTCAGAGTGCATTACAAGGGGTCGTAGGGGAACCAGCACACTCAGGCCAGCAGACACTGGGGCAGTTCTGGGCACCGTGGCAGTTGGACCAGCACCCTTTAGTGAGATCATTGGATGGTAGCTGTTACCCCTTTGAGCTCCCCTCCTTGTCCAAGATTGAGACTCCCTGCAGATGGTCTTAATTGACCTCCTTGGAATGATGGCCACCCTGGTAATCAGAGGGCACATTTCTGTGATTGTCAGCTCAGTAAAAAATGAAGTGGGAGAGAGAATTCCTTACAGTAAAGAGGATGGGAAGACATTGATGGGGCTTCCCAGCTGGTAAAGAATCTTCCTGCCAATGCAGGAGACATGGGTTCAATCACTGGGTGGGGAAGATCCCCCGGAGAAGGGAATGGCAACCCACTCCAGTATTCTTGCCTGGAGAATCCCATGGACAGAGGAGCCTGGTGGGCTACAGTCCACGGGGTCGCAATGAGTCGGACATGACTAGAATGACTAAACAAAATCAAGACATTGATACAGACTTGCTGTCTTGTGGAACTCAAGTGGCCTCTGACTTGAGCTGCCTCTGCTTGGAGAAGCTCAGGGCACCAGGTCACAATTCTGTTTCTGGGACATCTAAAGCCTAGTGCTATTGGGTTACCCTGCAACTTTGTCAGATTTGATCACTCTTGAGGTTACTCCACGTCTTCCAAAAGTGTCCAAAATCATTTTGAGAAAGCCCCTATGGATGTTACTGGTTTCCCGTTGCTACCTAAACGTACATCTTTGTAGAATCTCAAGGGCTGCCAACCTGAGTGCTTGTAGCTTTCATGTCTCTTGAATTCTTTGAAGATACTCTGCTTGAAGTGTGTTTTCCTCTGTTACAAATGCCTACTTACCTTCAGACTCTGAGAGCATCACTTCTGGGAACCCTCTGTCCCTGAAACCATGTGACTGGTGACATAGGGTCATGTAGAACCCAAGTCCTCTGGCTTCCAGTTAGAGTTCTTACAATAAAGTGACTACTTATTAGGGCTTTGGAGTCAAATAGCTCCGAGGTTGAATCCCAGATAACCTAGATAATCCTAGATAACCTCAGGAATGTTACTTACCATCTTGGAGACATGGCTTTCTCTGCTTTTTAATGAATTTGTGTATTTTTAATTGAAGAATAATTGCTTTACAGTATTGCATTGGTTTCTGTCAAACACGAACATGAATCAGCTACAAGTATACATGTGTCCCCTCTCTCTTGAACCTCCCTCCCACCTCCCACTCCATCCCACTCCCCTAGGTTGTTACAGAGCCCCTGTTTGAGCTCCCTGAGTCATACAGCAAATTCCCATTTGCTAGCTATTTTACATATGCATGGTTCATTGGCGTCCTCTTCTTTAAAGAGGATGTTAATAGTACTATCCTCCTAGATTCTCATGAAAATTAAATAAAATAATCCATGTAAAGTAGTTTGCACAATGCCTGGCACACAGTAAGTGCTCGGTAATGCTAGTTATGATTGCTCTGTGTTCCTGTTCCTGGAAGCTTTAACTTATTTGAGTTAAAGCATGGAAAACTTTAAAATCCTTAGGAGTAGATAGAGTAACCATAACCTGCAAAGACTTGGAAAGCCCCAGGGAAGAGTCAGTACTGAAAAGTCTACTTCTGTAAAAGTTGTAAACAAATCTTAAAACACTAATTAGGCAAGAGCATAACTCATTCTCCTAAATAATGAAATAAATGCGGTTGTTATTCATGGTTCAAAATAATAAATTCTAAATTAGTCACTCAGAGCATTATTAATAATGAAACATACTCTTCAAGAAGCTAAAATTGTATTTTTGGTCCACGTGAATTTAGTAATAAGAGAAAACATAAAAAAACAAATTCTTCTGAGATTAACATGGATCACTAACTAAGATGGTTTGTTTTTGTGGGAAGATGATTGGATTTGGGATTGCAATCTCTGAGTCTGAGTCCTGGCTCTGTTGGCTGTTAGCTATGTGATTCCAGGGAGCATACAGTCTTTCTGGGTATTTCCTCACCCATAAAGTGAGATAGCACTCATGGGGCTGTGACTTTAGGCGATAGATGATCCACGTGAAAGGACCTTAACTATTGCAAAATGCTTCCCAGATGATGAAGGGAAGTCTTATTCAAGCATACATTTATAAAAACATTTATTCATTCATTCCTTTGTTCTTTCTTTTCATTCATCAGCCCCTATTGTAAGCCAAGCATGATACTAGTTTCAACTGGGGATATAAAGATAGCAGGGAAAGTGATGCCCACTCTCAGGAAACTAGTAGGCCAGTTGAAAAGACTGTATACGTAGCACAAAAGCAAATATATCCTTCCAAACGACTCCTACACTGAAATCCAGGGAAATGCAAAGAGAAAGATCAGGGTTCGCCCAAGAAAAGACTTCTTAAAAAGAAATCTTTTTCTTAGCCACATTGCATAGCATGTGGGATCTATCACACCTCTTACACTGGTAGTGCTGAGTCTTAACCACTGGACCACCAGGGCAGTCCCAAGAAAAACCTTCCTGAGGAAAGTCTTAGATCGTGTCCTGCAGTGCAAGTCTGGGGTAGACAGGACAACATACAAGACTGCAACAGAATGAGTAAGACAGATGAGGAAACAATAAAGCCGTGGCAATGGTCAGTCGATAATCAATTAGTGGGTGCTTTTGTATCCGGTGTGGGATGAAGCCAGCACTCTCCTAGATGCTGTGGGGGAATCAGAAAGAAGAAGGTGATTGTTTCCATCCCCTCAGAGTTTGCAGTCTACAAAATACTAGGGGATTTGAGAAAAAATACTGGTAAAGCACCTGCAGAAGACAGGATGACTAAGTGCTACCTATTGTTGAATTGACCTGTAGGGTTTCGCCATCTTGAAAGCCTGGCTGATATTAATATTTTTTCTACAGAGGGCGACTGTACCTTTAAATCCACAGCTCAAGAAAACATTTCAGTTTGCCAAGTTTCTGCTAAGCCATCCTGAAAAAAAAAAAAAATATTCAACAGATTTCACCAGCCAGAGGCCCCAATATCCAATCTCTGTCTCAAATGATAAATGACATTTGTCAGTTGACAAAGCAAATGGCCTCAACCATTTGAGGACACGGTCCTGCTGTGCAGAGCACTCCTGTCGAACCAGCCGAGAGCACCTTGAGGTGAGAAAAAGCCTCTTTGTGCAAGAGCCCTCTGGAGAGAAAGCCAGGAAACAAGCAGCCTTAGTATTGGTCTGAGGGCAGCTCCTCATTAGGAGCTGATACTCTGGTAGAAAAGAGCTGTCTAGGTAGGAGGGGAGTTCTCAGGCCAGGGGAGGGGCTGGACATAGCTGAGGATGGATTGAACCTTGCTATGGCCATGAGCTTTGCCTACATGCTTCTGCACGGTCTTTGCTTTTTTTCTAATATCCTCTGGATCATATATATATATATATATATATATATATTTAAAGCAGGCATCAATGTGATAAGCAGCAGACAAATCAAGGGGTATAGCCCCCGTTGACATCAGTGGCACAGTTGATGGTGATATGCGTGGGTGCGT
>NW_011494804.1:2035362-2049095 GCF_000754665.1 Bison bison bison | reverse complement strand
GGGTGCGTGGAGAGCAAGTGATTTGCATGCTTTGGACAGGGGTCGGGGGCCACTTTTTCTTTGTGTGATTCTCTGTCCTGAAGGGCTTCCCAGATGGCTCAGTGGTAAAGAATCCACCTGCAGTACAGGAGGCGCAGGAGACGCAGGTACGATCCCTGGGCTGGGAAGATCCCCTGGAGGAGGAAATGGCAACCCACTCCAGTATCCTTGCCTGGAGAATCCCATGTGCAGAGGAGCCTGGCAGGATATAGTCCATGGGGTCACAAAGAGTCAGACATGACTGAGCAACAGAGCATGAACACTTTCTTGAACCGCAGGGTGTCTGGCCTCCCTCACCAGATGGAAATATTGCCCCAGTCATTGAGACTGTTAAAACTCTGTACACAGTTTCAACCTCCACTTCCGGGGCGTGTGGGGAACCAGGAAGCACGTGGAATGATGGATACCTGGAGTATCCTTGTCCACCAGGCACCAGCTTGCTGTGCTGTTCTTGAGGAGCCTGGGGCATGGCAGGGTCTCTGCCTTCCTCAGACTTGTCCCTGGGGTGGTGGACCACCCATCAGACTTGGAAAGCTCTTCACCCTGCTTTCTGAGCTAGGGACTTATCCCACGCTGAGCCCTTTGAAAGAATCCATCGTTTTTCCAGACTGAGGCAAGAGTATAGCCCTGGGAAAGGCAGGCAGAGAGCTAGTCAGCTAGACACACAGACATCATGGCAGTCTCCTTACTGCTAACACTGCCTCAGGAGAAGGGCTTTCCAATGCGATCCAGTCCAAGTTGAAGTCAAGAGGTCTAACCATCCATTTCAGTGTTTTCTAACACTGTGTGGATCACTGACCATTTCCATTTGAGTGCTCTGGGGTGCTTGTGGAAAATGTCTATTCAGAGACCCCAAGATCTCCTATGTCAGGCTCTCTGGATTTTGGATTTGGAATCTGAAATTTCAAAAAAAACACCCTCTGTGATTTTTTCTTCAAGCTAAAGTTTGAGAGAACTAAGGATCTAGCCAATGCTTGAGTTCCCTTTGTACATATCCTGGTTAACAGAGGCCCCATCTCTGAACATCTCCGGGGGAGGGGAGGGTCTCACTCCCTCTCTATCACTGCCCACCCCATGGTTCTAATGCTCAGAGAGTGTTCCCCAGTGGGTAAAGTATGGTCTCATTGAGAACCCCAAAGTCAAACTGGTGTGTGTGTATGTGTGTGTGTGAATGCACTTTGAAAGGGCTTGAAGGATACACACTAAACTTAAATGTGGTTCCATACAGGCAGGTGAACAGGCAGGCGAGTAAAATACGGAAATGTGATGAGGCTAAATGGGAAGCTTTATATTCTCTATGTTCCTGTATTGTTTGAACTTTTCTCTGACAATGTACACATATTAGTTGTGTAATTAAAAAACTAAAAGACAGAACAATACCAACACTGGCATTCTTTGTGTTGAGCCAAACCTGCTTCCCTCTGTTTTCTCCTTTAGTTTTAGGAGAATCAAATGGAGTCTCCCAGAATGTCTAGTTTCTTCCCCACCTGTCCAAAGTTTTTAAGTACTAGAGTCCTTTGGACAGCAAGGAGATCAAACCGGTCCATCCTAAAGGAAATCAACCATGAATATTCATCAGAAGGATTGTTGCTGAAGCTGAAACTCCAATACTCTGGCCACCTGATGCCAAGAGCTGACTCATTGGAAAAGCCCCCGATGCTGGAAAAGATTGAAGGTAGGAGGAGAAGGGGATGACAGAGGATGAGATGGTTGGCTGGCATCACTTATTCAATGGATATGAGTTTGAGCAAACTCCGGAAGTTGATGAAGGACAGGAAAGTCTGATGTGCTGCAGTCCATGGGGTCGCAAAGAGTTGGACACAACTTAATGACTGAGCAAAATGAACAAGCTTGTTCTTTCTAGAACAGATGGTCCTGGTTTCCTGACCCTTGTGCTGTGACCTGTGCTGAATCTTCTAAGAAAATGCCCCTCCTTCCCTGCCAGGGGATGCTGTTCAGCTGGACCGTATTCTGTGAAAATTAGGTTCTGTGCTCTGTACTGAGACCATATTGCCGTGTGCTGTGACCAGAACAGAGTGCATAAGATGGTCCTCTCTGTCTCACCAGGTACTCTCTTCCCGTTAACACTGCTTAGGCCTTTTTGGCAGTCAGATGACTTCCACTGAGCAGAGTCGAGTAAATCTTTGTCACCGTGGCTGTTACCAAGGCTCATCCCCACCACCCTGTTCCCCTTTCAGCTGGCTGGACCCTCGTGGAGAACCTTAAACTCATTCCAATTAAACTCCATCTTGTTAGATCTGGCTCATTGCTCCAGGAGATGGAAGCCTCGTTTCCTTTTGGATCTTGATTTTGTTCTCAGCAGAAACCTCTTTTTGCAAAGTTTGATTTTATTTGAAACTTCGGAGGGGGAAACATCCCAAGAAGCCCTCTTTATTTTGAACGGGAGAGTCTTCTGAAAAACCAAGCTATGCTTGGCATTTTCTAATATCCTGAACAAATGCCAAACTTGGTGTCAGCTTGAAGGGGACAAGGCTCCCCTTCAGGGTCTGCTACCTGCAGGCTCTGAAGACTGGTCCCACGACATCTGTCACTGGGCTGGAAGGGAGCTCTGCAGACAGATGGATGTCTCTCCTCTTCTGAAAGATCCCCTGGGAAGGCTCGACTGGGAGCATCTTCCCAAAATGGGATGACTGTGTGTTGTGAATGGCTTTATTGCTCAGAGCATCTGGATGTGTTGTGATAAACAGCATGATAGATGGTTTTAATGCCTCTAGAATGGGTTACCCAGAGAGAAGGACTGGAACAGGGAATACTTACTTCCCTATTGGCTTGGAACAGAGCAGGCTTGCTCTCAAAGACTCCACCTGGTGGTTCTTTCTGTTCATCCTTGTGGCGGTTTCAGCACCACAGACAGACAGGGACTTAGAGAAAAATTTGCTATGGGTAGTGAGTTGGATGGATAGAGTGTTCATTTAAAAGTGCAGTCAGTTTTTGAGGGTTGATGAAGATCCCTGTGCTGGGATAGGGGATAAATGGCAAAAAATCAGGCATGAGCCCTGCACTCACGAAGCTTTCAGTTTAGTCAAAGAAAAGTGAAAGTGAACTGGAAGTTGCTCAGTTGTGTTCAAATTTTTGCAACCACAGACTGTATAGCCCACCAGGCTCCTCTGTTCATGGAATTCTCCAGGCAAGAATACTGGAGTGGGTAGCCATTCCCTTCTCCAGGAGAATCTTCCCGACCCAGGGATCAAACCTGGGTTTCCCTGCATTGCAGGCAGATTCTTTACTGTCTGAGCCACCAGGGAAGCCCCTTAGACACAGAGGTATAATAATAATAATAAAGCTAATAATGTTAACAAATCACCCAAATGCAAGTATAATCACAAGAATGGTAGACACAACCAAAAGAACATGCTGTTACGATGGCAGAGGGAGGATGCCTAATTCTTGGAAGGTCAGGGAAGGCTTCGCTGAAGAGGGGACACTTCTGCTGACATCTGCAGGTTGAGTGGAAGGTAGCTTGGTGATGAGGTGGAAAATAAGATAGGCAGATGCTAAGTATGAACTGAGGTCCTGTGGCAGAGGCGGGACATAGTATGGGCAATGACAGGAAAGAAGGCCCGTGTGTCTGGGTGAGGACAGCAAGGACAAAACACATTGCAGTGGGAGGCCTGGAAATGCTGACCTGAATGTGTGATGATGATGATGATGATGAAAGCAACTGCTGTTTCAGCTCAAGCCTTACTATACTATGTTCCAGGCACATCCTAAACGCCACATTAACTGATAAACTTAAAAACTCTGTGCTCTCTGGACTTACAGGAGAGAAAGCTGAGGCAGGGAGCAGCTGGCACACGTCTCCAGATTGGCCAGGGGCGGCGCTGCTCAGGATCTTCCTGTTTCCTTTCAGGGATTCTGTTGTCTTAAGAACTAGGGGACAATAGTGAAGACTCTAAACTGGGCAGAGACTGGATGAGATTTGTGTTTTGAGACTGCTCTGTCTGCTGGCTGGAGTACAGTTGCAGGGAAGCAAGAGGGGATGGGAGGATTTCCCTGCTGGTCCGGTGGTCAGGACTCCTCACTGCCAGTGTTGGGGGCGTGGGTTCAATCCTTGGTTGGGGAACTAAGATCCCACATGCCATGCTGTGCGACCAAAAGAAAAAAAAAGAAAAGAAAAAGCAGGGGCGACAGGAGAGAGCAAAGCACACTGCTGCCTCACTGGCCCAGGCAAGAGATGCCGAGAGCTCAGACTAGCACATGGCTGTGGTGACGGGAGAAATGGACTGATTGCAAAGACAAAATGTGTTTAAAGTAAACCAAGAGATCAGACAGAGGATGAGGGAGGAGAAGATGCCAAGGATGACACCTAGGTTTCGGCCAAACCTAATGGCGTGGATGGGGAAGACTATGAGTTTCACTTCTGGCACGTGAGTTTCGGAGAGAACCAAACAATTGGATGTGAACTCCTGGTGCTCGGGGAGAGGGCTGGACTCAAATTCTCAGAGTTTCTGGAGAATAGGTAGTGAATGAAGTGCTTTCCCCAAGAAGAGTAGAGTAAGAAAGCAAGTGGAGAAGGAAATGGCCACCCATTCCAGTATTATTGCCTGGAGAATCCCAGGGATGGGGGAGCCTGGTGGGCTCCAGTCCATGGGGTCGCAAGAGTTGGACACGTCTTAGCAGCTAAACCACCACCACCAAGAAAGCAGGAGGACCTGGGACCAGCTCAACCCTCCTGAACCCCAACTCCAGATGGAGGAATGAGCCTACGGAGGAGACAGAAGGAGCTGACCAGTGGATGGGGGCCAGTGGGAGGGCGCAGTGTCCGAGAGACAGCCCGTTTGTGGGAGGGGCAGGGTTACAAGAGCCATATGCTGCTGAGATGTCGAGCAATACAAAGGATGGAAACTGGCTGTGGATTTCAGCAATGCCGAGATGCTGTTCACTTCCTAGGGCTGCTGTAACCGATGACCACATGCTGGTGGCCGAAAACAACAGAAATGTATTGTCTCACAGTTCTGGAGGCTAGACGTCTGAGACCAAGGTGTCAGCCGGCCATGTTTCCTCTGAAAGCTGAAGGGGAGGGTCTCTCCTGTCTCTCCCTGGTTTCCGTTTGTGGTCTACAGCCCTTGCTGGGCCTTGGCTTGGCCATGGACAGCTCCAGTCTCTGTCTCCACCTCTACACGCCTTCTCCCTCCGTGGGTCCGTGTGTCTTCGTCCAAATGTCCTTCTTCTCGTAGGGACATGAGTCAGATGAGAGAAGGCCGCTCTAATCCAGTGTGGCTTCATTTCAACTTGATGACATCTGCCCAGATCCCGTTTCCAAATAATGTCACCTCAGGGACTGTGGGGGGTGGTTGGGACCTGAACACATCTTTCTGGGAAGCACTGTTCAACCCACAACAGAGGTCATCGGTGACCTTGAGAAATGGTTTTGTGGCAGGAGGAGGGGAGCTGAGTGGAGTGTGCTGGGAAGGGATCGAGAGGCGGGAAGTGAGAGCGAGCACAGGACAGCACAGCTCTCAAGAGATGAGGCTGACTGGGGCACTCGAATGCTCGACCGGGGTCAGAAACCCTTCATCTGAGCCCAGTTCCACCAAGCCTGGAGTGGCCTGGGGGTAGACCCCTTACCTCTCTGAGAGCTGGTTTCTCACTCAGGGAATGATCGTGCCCACGTATCCCACCTTCAGAGTGACTCGGAGCTCTTGTGAGGCTCCAAGGAGGTAAGGTGCTAGAAGCAACGACATGCAGACCACTGTGGTCACGTGGTTCCAGAGAAGACTCCTCCCTACACCTGGATACATGCCTACGGTCAGCTTGAGACAGAGGCCCCAGGGGAATACGGGAAGTTTGCAGCTTCCTTCTGAACCTGTGGACCTACCCAGACTGTGCAGAGACCCAGCTTTGGAGCAGGCTGGCTGTCCTTGGGTCCCCAGAGCCCTTGGCCAGGAGGAGCTGAGTGGCCTGGAATGCCTCCATCCTTACCCAGAAGAGGGTCATGTCGGTCTAGGGCCGTACAGCTCAATCTTGGAACCGATGCTGGCAGAGAAGTTGGTGCCTTGAGTCCTTGGTCCCTGGGTACCAGTCAGGAGTTGAAGGACAGTTCGTGTCCAGGT
Source organism: Bison bison bison (assembly GCF_000754665.1). Classification (NCBI taxonomy): domain Eukaryota; kingdom Metazoa; phylum Chordata; class Mammalia; order Artiodactyla; family Bovidae; genus Bison; species Bison bison. The sequence goes on along the minus strand of NW_011494804.1, from coordinate 2,042,982 downwards.
CTCTGGTGTGTGTCTGTCATGGGGACAAGCTTCTGGCAACCAAGCCCCAAGACCATCTGTGGGTTGGTGGAGAACCCCTTTGCCACCAGAGCTGGAGAAATCACTCAGGGGACAAAAGCTGGTTGTAGAGGTGGCAGTTGAGCAAGTCAAGGGCAAGAGGATCCACTGCTCGAGTCATGAGTGGAGACTCTTCTGGAGCATGTGTGGGTCTTGGTGTTGGGGCCACAGGCAGGGAGACAGGCAAGGTGGCATCTGGGCAGGCTCCATGAGGAAGGGCACACAGTCCTCCCCAGAGGAGGAGCTGGGTGGCTGCAGGAGCTCGGTTTATGGCAGTGATTAATTCCCTCCTTGCTAGATTTGTCAGGTGTCAGGGCTCAGTGTGAGGCTGGGAGTCTGGGGAGACACCGGGGCTGAGAAGCCACAGTGGGGAGCCTGGGCCACAGGAACTTGGGGTGCAGACCTGGGCCAAGGTGCAATGGGGGTGAGGCTGTCAAGCAGGGTGTCTTAACAGGAAGGAAACCTCTCATGACAGTAGCCCTTACGAGCAAGTGCGTCACCAGAGAGCTCTTCAAAACGCAGATTCAGATATAGTGGCTCTGGGGTAGGGAAAGCGAGTCTGCAGTTCTAAAGAGTCCCGGGTGATTCTGATGTGGCTGTTCTCACATTTGGGTGGAAGATGAGGGAGCCGGGGAGTCACTGTTGACATCCAGGGGCATCTCGTGGCTGCACCGGCAGGAGCTGCAGCCCTGAGTCTGGAGCCGGGAGCCTGCAGGCTGTCGGAGAGGACACTTCTCCCTTGTCCCCAAGTCTGCCCTCTTCCCTTCTCTAGTCTGGCTTCCTCTGCAAGCCTCTGTAACTTGGCTCCCAATGGCTATCCTGATGGGTCGCAAGGACTCTTACCCCCACCTCCTAGCACTGTCAGGCTATTCGTTTTTGGTCTCTTGCACAGAACTTTTCTTGCTCAAGGTTCTGATTGGCTCAGCCGGTCAGATGTCTACACTTGGTCCAAGCAGCTGTGCTGAGGGATGCTCATGTTTGCTTTCAGACCAGGTTATGAGATACCAGCCAATAGGCAGTCTCAATGATCTGCTTTAAACACATGTGATCCGAAAGTCTTGGGAACAAAAACAAAACACAATTAGAATTTCAGTATCTATTTTGGCCGCTTTCCATAATGCAAATTTATTTGGAATTATTTTTAGAACTAGAGGGATGGGCTCCAAAATCTTCTTCTTGCTTGCATGCTAAGTTGCTTCAGTCGTGCCTGACTCTGCCACCCCAGGGACTGTAGCCTGCCAGGCTCCTCTGTCCATGGGACTCTCCAGGCAAGAATACTGGAGTGGGTTGCCATTTCCTTCTCCAGAGGATCTTCCCAACCCAGGGATTGGACCGTGATTTTTATGTCTCCTGTATTGGCAGATGGATTCTTTACCACTAGCACCACCTAAAACCCTGCAAAAAGCAAGGGTTTGACAAGAGCCCCAAACTGATTTCAAAGAGAAGTGAGCTGGTGGATCATCCAGGAGAAGGCTCTGCGACTTGAGACAAATTAGCCAGAGATAGAGGAGAAAGCTGAGGTGGGGCTGTTTGTTTGCTGGTAACCCCTCCCCAGTCGACCGTGGAGGAGCTGCCGTCACCCTTGGGGGGCACCCAGGAAGAGTGACTGGCCACCGGATCAGATTTTAGGAGAAAGGCAGGCATTTCAGCGACAGGAGTGGGGTCTGGACAAGTTGAAGGGTCACGGCTCCTAACAGCCTGGATTGTTGGACCTAGAAACTTGCAGGTGAAGACAGGAGATGCAGAAAGACTCTGATCCACTTAAACTTCCAGTTGGTGACTGAGTCAGCCAAGGACATCCTGACCCCCAGCCCTGAGTTTTTCTGAAAACGAGAAGACCCTTAAGGATAAACAAGATGTCCAAGCTTTTGTTTCCCCAGAAGCGAGTTTGCAGAGTGGGTATGGAGGACTCTGGAAAAAGGCAAATGGGCCCCGGGGAGCCGGTGCTGCAGGAGCTGGGTTGCCAGCAATTGTGACTTCATCCTGCTGGCGCTGTCCTGGGTCCCCACACGCACAGTAACATGGGGAGTGTTGGCACCTGCAGACAGAGAAGCCCTGGTCCCTCACGGCAGAGAAAGGTGCGACTCCTTCTAGCAAGGCTGCTGTTCTCCTCTCTCCCACCCTGGGGAGGATGCTCAGCGCTTGCGGGCCGGCAGCAGGCTGTTGAGGAGGCCGCGCTCCCTTCTCAAGGACAGTGGCGGGTCTTGGAGAAGGGACCAAAGCTGGGCCCAGGGGCTGGAACTTGTACAGATCAGGTGTGAGGAGGGTTCAAGAAGGGGCAATATCCCCGGGGGCCAGACACCTCTGGAAGAGAGAAAGAGAAATCCCTGGGAGGAAAGTAGTCATCTTTTGTCCTCCAGGCTGAACTTGCTCAGGAGAGGGTGAGCGCATGCGCGATCAACGCTCCTTGTCTCTTGCACCTCTTTTTTCTACAATAGCCGGGCCTGTTAAATGCCTTTGGGGCAGCAGAGGTCTAGCAGAAAGAAAAGTTGGTGGTTCAGGAAGCAGGAAAACTGGGCTAATGGTTGCCTCAGGCCTGGGAGCAGCTGAGTATTTCTTCTAGGGTCTGGAGGTCTCCAGAACTTTTTTTTTTTAAACATCAGGCCATTTGGGGTTGCTGTGTACTGTTGTACAGGCTGTGCACTGCACAGTTCCAGGAGCTGCCCTTCTCATTGCAAATGCAAAGTTCTCTGCAGTGACCTTGGTTGGTACAGGTTATTCCATTAGAGATTACCTAGGGCAAAACCGTGAAATTTATAGAGTACTCCCTGTTTCTTGTTTGACAGGGTTCAATACGGCTATGATCCGGTAGCTGCCTAGTCAAGAGGCTATCCTCAAGTTGAAAAGTTTCCCCATTTCTCCCCTGGAAAATCACCCCACTCCCTTGATCCCCTGAGCATAACTGACTGTCACAGAGTAAATCAATCTGATAAACAATGTGCTGAGGAAAACAAGATAATAGAACCAGATTCTCCCAGGTCTGAGCGGGACTGCGAGGTCAGCGATTACAAACCCTGTGCCAAAGGATTTTGGTTAATGTCTTAAATTCAAGTGTGAAGGCCTTTTATTTTCCACTTCTCCCCAGCCCCACCACTCTGATTACTTCACAATTGCCTGCTTACATCACTTGTGTTACCTGTCTGCCTTGAGCAGATGCATCTGGGTTTAGGGGGCCCCCCACCCGGCCAGTCCACTCACTTGACACTCAGAGAAATGGCCAAATGTGCTGTAGTTCCTGACTGTGATCAGCCTTGGAGGAATACTGGCTTTTTCAAGGATGGCCGCTGGAGAGGAAACGCCAAAGAACAAATGTCACCCGGAGAGGAATGGCCTGGTGTCACGGCATTTGTTTGCTGGCTGGATTCCCTAAGCCATTTGTCCTCGTCTTCCCAGCTGTGGAGTGAGAGGGTTGGACTCCTCGACATCACGTATTCCCTTCCAGCTCCTTCCTCCTCTGATTTTCTCCCAGAAAGAGTTGGGAAGACTCCACTGGCAAAGATTAATGGTGAGACTCTCCCAGGGTCTCTCAGGGCTTCACTGCCCAGAAAAGTATATTTACCATTAAAAAAAAAGAAGGAAAAAAACAAATCAAAGATCATTAGAATCGGTTGTCTGATAGTCAGTGTCTGAGAAACCAATTGGATTGCTGCACAGCCCCTCTCATTTAGTTAAGATGGCCTGAAAACTTGCATGGACTCTTCAGTAGCCCTTTGGGCTTCCCTCATAGCTCAGTTGAATCTGCCTGCAATGCTGGAGATCCTGGTTCAATTCCTGGGTTGGGAAGTTCCTCTGGAGAAGGGACAAGTTACCCACTCCAGTATTCTTGGGCTTCCCTTGTGGCTCAGCTGGTAAAGAATCTGCCTGCAATGTGGGAGACCTGGGTTTTGATTCCTGGGTTGGGAAGATTCCCTGGAGAAAGGAAAGGCTGCCCACTCCAGTATTCTGGCCTGGAGAATTCCATGGACTGTATAGTCCATTGGGTCACAAAAAGCTGGACTAAAGGACTTTCACTCACTCACTCAGTAGTCCTTAAATTGAATCCACACTGGCTTCTCACTGTGGCTCTGCTATCAGCATGTGAGCACGTGATTTGTAGAGACGTATCTGCTGCCCTCTAGTCCACCTTGCTGCTGCTGCTGCTAAGTCACTTCAGTCATGTCTGACTCTGTGTGACCCCATAGATGGCAGCCCACCATGCTCCTCCGTCCCTGGGATTCTCCAGGCAAGAATACTGTAGTGGGTTGCCATTTCCTTCTCCAATGCATCGCCTTAGAGTTGTGTAATGAAGAGTTTGGCTGGCCTCTGCCCCTAGCTCCTCGATGTCCTCTCTAAATTGCTGGAATTTCCCAAGTGGTAGGATAGTCTTTGCTCCTCATGGTGGGCCCCTTGGACTGCACCCGATGGTTTTTGGTAATGAGGTGACTTGGGATGTGGGCTGACCGTGGCAGGAAGACTCAATCACTTGATGATAAGATTGGGGCTTGAAGCCAGGGATATCAGCCCAACCTCTGGGAAGAGGAGGGGACTGGAGATGAAGCTCAGTTACACGGACAGTGATTCAGTTAGTCACTGTCTACCTAACGAAACCCCGATGAAAACTCTGGATGCCAAAGCTTGAGCCAACTGCCCTGGTGGTGATACTCCTGTGTATTAACCCACATTGATGTGCTGGAATGGTGACAGTCCCTGAGGATAATGGGAGCTTCATGTTTGGGCTTGGAATCTGGTCTATTCTCCCAGACCTCACACTATGGGTCTCCCCTTTTGACTGGTTCTAATTTGTATCTTTTTTTTTTTTTTTGCCATAATAAAACTGTAATCATAAGTGGCTTGGATGGTAAAGAATCTGCCTACAATGCAGGAGATCTGGGTTCCATCCCTGGGTCAGAAATATTCCCGGGAGAAGGGAATGGCTACTCACTCTGGTATTCTTGCCTGGAGAATCCCAAGGAAAGAGGAGCCTAGTGGGCCATAGTCCATGCGGTCACAAAGAGTCAGACACAACTGAGTGACCAACATTTTCCTGAGTTCTGTGAGTCATTCTGGCCAATGATCAAACCTGAGAGAGTAGTGGAAATTCCAGCACTTGCAGCCAGCTGGTCAGCAGTGAGAACAGCCTGGGGACTTGGAGCTCGTGGCTGGTGTGTGATGTAAGGATGAAGGACTGTGCCTTCACCATGTGATGTCTGGCTCAACTCCAGTTTGTAGGGAAAAGAAAAAGTAAGAAGGGAGAGGTTGCAAGGAGAAGGGCTGGTAGGAGCAAAGAAGAAACACCAAGGAGCTTCCAGGACTTCTCCTCTCACGACCCCAGAGTATGCTTTCCCACGTGTCTGTGAGAACCTCCTCCCGCTTTCTCCAGCGCCTCCTGGGTCCCCATCCTCAGCTCTGGAAGAAGACACTGGGTTCTTCAGGGAAGCCCCCTTGTGGTCTACTTAGCGGCCTTCAGAGTGAACAACATAGTGATCCCCACCGTGGGCTTTGGGGGGCTTCCCAAGTGGTGCTAGTGGTAAAGCACCCGCCTGCCCATGCAGGAGACGTAAGAGACACAGGTTTGATCTCTGGGTCGAGAAGATCCCCTGGAGGAGGGCATGGAAACCCAGTCCAGTATTCTTTCCTGGAGAATCCCATGGACAGGGGAGCTGGGCGGGCTACCGTCTACAGGGTTCCAAAGAGCTGGACATGACTGAAGGGACCTAGCACGCATGCACGTGTATGAGGCAGACTGTATGGGTTCGCATCCTGGTATCACCGTTAACCAACCGTGTCGCTTTGGGCCAGGAACATTACATAAGCTCTCTGCCTTTTTTTCTCATCTCTAGGATGGGGATAACAACAACCTTATCTCATTAATGAAATGGGTGTGTGTGTGTTAGTTGCTCAGTCATGTCCGACTCTTTGCAACCCCAGGGTCCTCTGTCCATGGAATTCTCCAGGCAAGAAAACCGGAGTGGGTTGCCATTTTCTTCTCCAATGAAATTAGTAGTTACACATAAAACACATAGAAATTGCCCAGAACATGGGAAGGCCTCCATTAATTATTATTATGACTCTCCATTGAGCTCCACTGAGAGGGAGAGTATTATGTCCTGCCAATAGCATGGTCTGGGGGAGAGACAGACCCGGGTTCCAAGTCCTGCATCTGCCATCACCCTGCTGCACAACTTTAGGCAAGAGACTTAGCTTCTCAGTGCCCAATTTTCTCATCAATGAAATGGAGACACTGATGCTTATAACATCATCCCAAGTCATAGATAATGGGCTTCCCTGGTGGCTCAGATGGTAAAGAATCTGCCTGCGATGTAAGAGACCCAGGCTCAATCCCTGGGTTGGGGAGATCATGGCAACCCACTCCAGTATTCTTGCTTGGAAAATCCCCATGAGCAGGGGAGCCTGGAGGGCTACAGTCAGCGGGGTCGCAAAGAGCAGGACACGACTGAGCAACTAATACTTTCAAGGCATAAAAGTCATATATCCTGCGTCGTTGAGCTGTGGCAGGTGAATGGCGGTGCTCAGTGAGTGGCAGCTGGGACCACTAGCTCTGCTGGTTGGCGTCTGAATGCATAAACTGCCGGCCAGAGGCTTGTGGAGTCAGAGGATGAGGGAGTCTTCTGGTGGGGGAGTTGGGGGTGGGGAGGTTGGGGAGCGTTGGTGGTGTGGGGGGCATGGGGGCTGGCAGGGATGGGGGTGGGGAGGTAAGTCCAGGAGTGCTGTTGGGAGTTCTGGGGGCTTGCTGCTCCTGCTGCTGCTGCTAAGTCGCTTCAGTCGTGTCCGACTCTGTGTGACCCCAGAGATGGCAGCCCACCAGGCTCCCCCGTCCCTGGGATTCTCCAGGCAAGAACACTGGAGTGGGTTGCCATTTCCTTCTCCAACGCGTGAAAGTGAAAAGTGAAAATGAAGTTGCTCAGTCATGTCCAACTCTTCGAGACTCCAGGGACTGCAGCCCACCAGGCTCCTCTGTCCATGGGATTTTCCAGGCAAGAGTACTGGAGTGGGGTGCCATTGCCTTCTCCGCCTGGGGGCCTATAGACCTGAAAAGAAGTCAGACTGTAGGGAAGCACAGTGAAAAGTGAAGACTGTGGCCTAAGGTTCAGGGTATGTTGCTGGGGGATTAGAGGAGGGAAGGGAGAGGCCTGGGGTCTTCTCTAGGAGGTGTTCCCACATGAAGCTTTGGGAGCGAGCACCCGCAGCTCAGGGTTTGTCCCCGGGATGGAGAGATCCATTGCTATTCTCCACAAAGGGCTTTGTTATTTATCTGTCATGTTGTTTGTTTATCAAGTAGGTATTTGACAGACATACACTCAGCAGAGCACATCAGCGGGGATGGTGTTTTACCAGCAAATAAATTAGAATCATAGAGTTAGCAAAGGCATAACTAAGCGCACAGCATAAATATGTCATTTGGCGGTGATGAATTCATTCAAGTATAGGGATCCTTCCAGCATCTCTAGCAAACCTTTAAACGAAAAGCTCTTTTTCTATCAGGCTTGTATTTTAATTACAAGCAGCGATAGTATTAGAGCCTCCTCCAGGAGCCGGCTGGTTCAGCTCTGAGCGGAAGCCCCG
>NW_011494804.1:2031396-2034998 GCF_000754665.1 Bison bison bison | reverse complement strand
ATGCCCTGCTGAGAAATCTTTCTTTCTGAGGCCTGTGGTTGAAAAGACAGTCGACCCTCCTCCCACTGCCCTTCGCCTGTTTTTTCCCCCGTGGTGGGGAAGAAAGGAGGAAAAAGAGCCTGAGAAAGCAAAGAAAGGGACTGTCACGGTCACATTTCTCGGCTGTCAATCATTTGCGGGGCGTGAGGAGGTGAGTTTGGGGGAGGGTACCAGGAGGGCTGGGGGGAGGTCCCTGGCTGCTTGTTGGAAGACCTGGAAAGTTCCCACTTCTATTCAAATATTATTAATGCGACTGGAAAGAGCCATTTCACAAGCTTTCTTATAAATAATTTGTGCCCTGAATGTGGCTTTGTGTGCCCCGAGCCTCTTCCCTTTCTCGCTAACCCCGCTGGTACTACACACACCTCTGATTGTGTATCTCCTCACTGGTAACCTCAGGAGCCCAGGATGACTATTTTTTTCTTGACCAATTTGAAATGATTGTGTGGGAGGTTCATAAGATAGGCCGGAGAACTTCAGAAATCCCTGCAAGTCGATGCTGATCTCTGATGTAGGTCTTCAAAGAACTCCTTTTAAAGGTTCCAGGGTAGAAGATTCAACTTTGCTATTTTGATTGGATGTTCATAGGATTCATCTCATCGCCCCCCTTTTTTTCACTTCCAGATAATATAAGAGGATTTGAAGGCTCCCAGGGAAAGAAACCAAGTCCAATCAATTTCTATTACCCGACTCCTTTCTTTCGTGTGTAAGAGAAAAAAACAGAGCAAAATGTCTTTCGGTAATTACCAGCCTTTGCCTGGAAACCAGGGCTTGCTGAGTGAGGAGGGGCAGAGGACCGGAGCAAAGGAAACTGATTCTTGATGTCCCCAAGCCTGTTTACTGGCCCAGCCTTCCCATCAGTGAATGAGCTCCTTTCCCGGTGGAATGATTGCACCCATTTTGCCTGCCTTTATAAGTACGTGGCTTTTAGAAATTACTTATTTACTTTTGGCTGTGCGGGGTCTTTGTTACTGCCGAGGCTTTTCTCGAGCTGCAGCGAGCCGGGGCTACTCTCTGGCTGTGGTGTGCAGGCTTCTCATTGTGGCAGCTTCTCTGCTGGGGAGCATGGGCTCCAGGGTGCTCGGGCTTCAGGGGTCGTGGCTCACGGACTTAGTTGCTCCGTGACGTGTGGAATCTCCCCGGGCCAGGGGTCGAACACCTGTCTCCTGCATTAGCAAGCCGATTCTTCACCACTGACACACCAGGGAAGCCCCTCATTTTACTTTTTTAAAATTAATTTTTATTAGAGTTTCGTTGCTTTGCTTCGCTGTGTTAGTTTCTGCTCTACAGTGAGAGTGAATGCAGTTTTAGTCACCCAGTCATGCCCTACTCATTTTGACCCCATAGACTGTAGCCTGCCAGGCTCCTCTATCCATGGGATTCTCCAGGCAAGGATGCTGGCGTGAGTAGCCACATGTTTACATCTATCCCCTCTTTTCTGGATTTCCTTCCCATTTAGGTCCCCATAGAGTGTAGAGTAGAGTTCCCTGCGTAGGGTCTCGTTAGTGATCTATTTTATACAGAGTATCAATAGTGTACACATGTCAATCCCAATCTCCCAATTCATCCCCGCATTTCACTTTTGACATTGGGTGTGCCCAATATATCCTCCTTCGTCTCTTATATTTACAGGAACATGTGCTATTTACATGATCTTTAAGAGACCTTTCGGATCACTGAGTAGGGAAATTTTAGAACGAAGTTTGACCTTAGAAACCATCTTCTTCACCTCTTCAATGTTCAGAAGAGGAAACAATCTGGAGAGAAATGTCTTACCTAAGAACATACGCTGAATTAGCTGTGGGAAGGATTAAGCTCAACAAACAACAGAGAAATGCCCAGTAGGCTGCTGAAAACACGGCCACGTGGGAAACACCCATGAGCTCGCCGCCCTGCGGTCATTTAATTCATTAGTAAACGCGCCGGTGCGTAGCAGCCCTGGGGGCGTGAAGAACTGCCACCGGTTGAGTGTCAGGGTGCGCGTGCTCAGAGGGAAAAAATGACAGGTGCCGACGTGACATTTCCAGAAGAGAAAGACAATGAAGGTGGTGATTTCTATCGTTCCTATTTTAGGGTAGAGAAACCAAGGTTAAATTCCCTTTTTCAGACAGTTTATGGAATGTGACACCGACCATGGGCTTCCTATCAGGACCCAGTAGCCAGGTTAGCCTGATGGGCCAACAAAGAGAAAGGTATTAACGATGCACTGTGATCTCCATCTCAGCCTCAGAAAACCAGGAGCAGAAAGAGTCCAGGGCTCATCTGGATGGCGCAGTTGGATGGGGTGGGGAACAGGCTATCGGGCGTGAGGAAGGAGGTCTAACTAAGGAGAGAAGGAAGTGGCCGAGGAGAGAGAAGAGTCTTTGTGGTTAGGGTTCCTGTGGTGGGTGGAGCCCGTGGGGACACGTGGGGCTGGAGTCTAGTTTGTGCTGTGTGACAAGTGTGCACTCTGGTGTTCTGTGAGATTACCCAGGATGGGTGTGGGGGGGGTCACACGTTCTCTCATTTGCACACGATCTCTTATAGGCTGGAGGTAGCCCTGCTGCTGGCTCAGTGCTGAAGGATGGGGATGGAGCAAGTGTCTGGTCCAGGCAGGCATTGCTTTTATTTTGCCTTTTAAAATTTTATTTATTTTTTATTTTTGGCTGAACTGGGTCTGCATTGCTGCGCGTGAGCTTTGTCTAGGTGCGGCGAGCAGGGGCTACTCCCTAGTGGTGGTGCGTGGGCTTCTCACCGCAGCGGCTTCTCCTGTTGTGGGGCATGGGCTTCAGGGAGGCAGGGTCAGGAGTTGCAGCCCCTGAGCTCAGTACTTGCTGTTCGCAGGCTCCCGAGCACAGGCTCAATGGTTGTGGCATGTGGGCTTCGCTGCCCCAGAGCATATAGGATCCTCCCGGACCAGGGAACGAACCCGTGTTCCCTGCATTGAGGTGGAGTCTCACTGACTGGATCCCCAGGGAGATCCCCAGGAAGAGATTTCTGAGCGAGCTTCCGAGTGAGCAGTTCATGGGATCCCAGCACATCCTTTGGGCTCTGCTGCCCAAGTCCGCATCTCTCTTAGGTCCTTCCCAGACTTCCTTCCAGGGTTTCCCACTCTGGGCCTCAAACGAGAGGGCTGAGGCATTCTGGACATTTCAGCAGGGTCTACTGTACTGTGCGTGTGTGTGTGTATGTGTGTGTGTGTTGAGTGAGGGCTGCTGGCTTGAGAGACAAAGTTGGTGTTCACTTCAAATTCCTGCCTGGGGTTACAGGGAGTTTCATTTTTGCTGGTGGCGGTGGCCACACCACCAGTGATGTTTACAAATTGCCATGGATCCAATTCGAGTCTAAACCATTGCCCCTTGCTGGGGTTTCTCTGGCCGCTACACTGATCCAGTGACCTCAGAGAGCATGGTAAGCTGGAGAGGGAGCCGTGAAGAGAGGCTCGGAGAAAAGCTGCTGACACTAGAGTCCTGCTGCTGGGTGCTGTGTGTGCACAGCTCAGCAGAGGGAGGCAAACAGAGAAAAAGAACGGAACCAAGCTGAACTCCAACTTTGCAGGCCCAGACCCTCTTAAGTCACCATTG
>NW_011494804.1:1994034-2031296 GCF_000754665.1 Bison bison bison | reverse complement strand
AAGTCACCATTGAAAAGTCATTAGAAATCTGGCTGGAGAGCAGGGTGCAGATTGCCAAGAGAGGACACAAAACCCTATTTTCTTCCCCACAATACCTGTAATGAAGTGGAAGGGCGGAGGCGGAGCTGCGAAACAGATTTCCTGCCCTAACTAAAGTCTCTTTTCAGCCTGGTTTGCCACAGTTTTACATTGTGTTCGAATTTACATTCACGTGTTTGTTAACCATGCTTCAGCCTAATGAGATGTTTTTATCCGTCTGACCTCAACCTTTGCCATATGGTACCTCGAACTGTTGAATCCAAGTCGGTCAGTCGAGCAGAGGCAGGGGGTGGGCAGGGGTGGGTGAACGTTCAGACCCGTCCCTCAATAGCACGCAGTGAAGGCGGTCCTGTTCCCAGTTCTAGGGAGTCCGTTCCCACAAAGGCATTTCAAAGGGGAAAATGCCCTGGTGCGAACTTGCGACCCTTGCAGAGGCTAAGTCCCGTATGATGGTTGGTGCTGCCTTTCACATTTTCTCTGGAAAAGTTAAAGGAATCTGTGGGTCCCTGGCAGCAGATGGCAGGCCTGTAACTTGACCGTTTTGCAGGACCCGAGGTCTGGGTGTGTGAGTTCCCTGAGGACGGGGACCTCGTCTAATTCGGGGTTCAGGACACTGCCTTCCACTCTCTGAGGCTTAGCACATATTAACTTTCCAGAACAAAATGAACCAGCCTCCCAAGGCAGGACTCAGCTCTGCCCATTGTGAGGAAGGGGGAGAGGACTTGGTGGGTGAGGATCTCAAAAGTTAACCCAGGTTTATCATCCTGATGTGGGACAAATTCAGATATGCAAAGTAAATGCTTCCCCGAGTGTGAACCACCAATGAAGAAAGAGAGAGAACAATAAATTGACAGTCAGAGGCCAGGGAGGGAGTGGTTTTAGACGATCTCTTAGTCTTATTGATTTATTATCACAAGGCCACTGGGAGAACTGGGAGAGAAACTTGGGCTAATGCCACTGTGTCTGCCAAGCTCCTCTGTCCATGGGATTCTCCAGGCAAGAGTACTGGAGTGGGTTGCCGTGCCCTCCTCCAGGGCATCTTCCTGACCCAGGGATCCAACCTGCAGCTCCTGGTATCCTGCATTGCGGGCGGATTCTTTCCCCCTGAGCCACCGGGGTAAGGCACGCCCAGCAGTCTTAAAGTAATAGGCTCTTCATGCGTGTTCCCTTCTCTTCCCTACCTAGGCAGGAGCACACTCAAACTCACACAGACAGATTTTTATCTTATTCCCCGTGATTTCCCATGAGAGACAGACGTATAGATCCCTCACCCATCTACACATCTGAGCCACCTTTCTCTCCTAGGATTTGTCATCCTGACTGCTTATCTGCAAGGCAAGGCCACTACCTAGTTTATTATTGGTGGATGAGGATTTAGAGTAACTGCCCTTCAGAGATGGCTCCCCGTCTGATGATGGTCTCTGTGGCCACTCATTCACGAACAAGTTCAGATTGGGTGCTAGCTGTGCAATAGGTGCTGATGAACAGCAATGATGGAAACAAAGAAACCCTGGCTGTCTATAGTTCGATCAAAGAATTACCCTTTTCCTCTGTGTCTTGTGGTCCACTGTGACCGCGCGTGCTGCTTTCCCTACGTGCTCAAGGAAGTGTTCATTAGCCGTCCCGTGTATACGGAATATCCCCTGGGTCCACGCTCTAGTGTTCTCTGAAAGATCTAACTCTGTGTTGCACTATGCTGTGCCCATCGTGGTCAGATGAGACACCTAGCGTCTCTCATCCTCTGAGGACGGATGGTTTGGGAAGAAACTCCTTACATGGACAGCAGAGTTCAGCCCCGCCCCTCCCCCAGAAGCTCAAACCTCAGTTCTGTAAACTCCTGAAAAATTGTTCTTGTTAATTCTTTCCCCAGCGCGTTCCCTCGCTCCGGCTTGACGGAAGCGAACTCAGCCCTCGTGGCTTCCAATCGGAATCTAACTTCTTGTGCGGAACTTTCATTAACTCCCAGCAGGAGCACTGCCTGCAGCTTTTTTGGTTTTTGTTTTTCTCCTCAGTACTTGCTCTGAAAACCTCCTTTCCCCTTAATGGATCAATTTTCTTGTTCAGAAATAGACATAATCAGACCTACTACTCGGTAGACTCTTTGAGAAAGCATTTGCTCTGTCTGCTTAGACAGGCATTCGGTTCCACGCACCTACCCCTCCCAGGGTTGTTTTCCTTTTTCCAAGAAAAATTAAATGACTGAGTATGAGGGTGTTAAAACGAAGTCGTATTACTGCTAGGCATTTAATTGAGAAACTTGCTAATGTGTCCTCTGAACTCTTGGTTTCCCCTTTCCCTGAGGAATTGCTGATACTTCGCTTTAATGGCAGCATAAAAATCTCAGTTTGACTCCTGGTGGCATTACTTGGGCTTTAAGAATGCAAATTGTTTTTACTGCATACATTGGTCTAGTGATTCTGACAGCCACCGCATCCAAGTAACTGAGTGTTCAGAGAAAGTTCCTAACTTGGAAGCTTCTTAGCTCTTGGGACCTCGTTGGCAGTGACAACTGCCATCATTTCACGAGGTTGATCTGGAGTCAGCACAGACAGTTCCTGACAGACGATGGTGGGACTTGGGATTTTTCAACTTTGAGATGGTATAGGGCTTCCCTGGTAGCTCAGTGGTAAAGAATCTGCCTGCCAATGCTGGAGACACGGGTTCCATCCCTGGTCTGGGAAGGTCCCACATGCCATGGAGCAACTAAGCCCGTGCACCACAACCATTGCTGTGCTCTAGAACCCTCGAGCCCCGACTAATGAAGCCTGAGTACCCAGAGCATAAGCTCCTCAACGAGAGGCCGCCACAATGAGAAGCCCGCATGGCAATGAAGACCCAGCAAGCTGAATAAATATTTAGAAACAGATGGTGCAAAACTGATATGCTTTCAATAGAAACCATGCTTTTTTGAATCTTGATCTCTTCCTAGGCTCGGGTACATGGTACATCCTCTCTTGTAGTGCGGGCAGCAGCTCCCAGTAAGCCCCACGATTGTGAGGGTAAACGACTGCTACAACCATCTGGATCCACACACCTGTTCTGGTTTTCGCTTTCAGTACAGTATTTGATAAATTACATGGGAGAGTCAACACTTTAAATAGCCTTTGTGTTAGATGATGTGGTGCAGCTACAGGCTAATGTAAGTGTTCTGTGTATGATTCACGTAGGTTAAGCTGTGGTGTTTGATAAGCTGGGTATATTAAGTGCATTTTGGACTTAACGACGTTTTCGACTTACAATGGATTTATTAGAACGGAACCCCATTGAAACCCATTTTTGTACTTCAAGAAAAGGTGGCAGCGGGTGAAAACTGCTCCCCCTGGATAATGAATCACAGTGGTGGGGAGGGGTGTGCTTTGGAGCCAGACACACCTGGCTGTGCCTTTGCTCCTCTCCTTCCTCAGCTTTGAGGAGACGCAGCAACTCCTGAGCCTGAGTGTTTGCATGTACAAAATCTAAGCTGTAGAATAGGCTTCCCAGGTGGCAATAGTGGTTAAGAACCCACCTGCCAATGCAGGAAACATAAGACCAGGGTTCGATCCCTGGGTGGGGAAGATCCCCTGGAGGAGGGCATGGCAACCCGCTCCAGTATCCTTGCCTGGAGAATCCCATGGACAGAAGGGCCTGGTGGGCTACAGTCCATGGGGTCGCAAACAGATGGACATGACTGAAATGACTTATCACGTAAGCTGTAGATACAAACCTCCATTTATAACTTGGTTGGACAAAGAAGATAACTTTCAAAAATTTCCAATGATGACTTTCCATTCTAACTATGATACAGTCCTTAAAATGATATAACTTTCATCTAAAATAGGGTCAACTATTATAAGACCCCATTCTGTTGAGATGGCAGTGACTTAATCACAGCTGAATTAGGGATCCTCCTCTCTTTTCCTCTCCCCTTTCTTTCTTATAGAATCAGAGCTTTGGGGAGAGCCCCTCTTGCCCTGGCCATCACCTGACCACAAAAATCTGACAGTGTTCTTTGCCCCACCTAGATCTGGGTCATCCATCAAACTGAGCCTGCTCTGAGTGACCCTTGCTTCTTTCCAGGTAGACTTACCAGGTTCCATGTTTCTCATGCTATGCATGAGATTCTTGCAATGATTTTGCTGCTCCCAGGCAACACTGGGGCATAAAAGTCTCTGTCATGCTGCTAAGGTACCTTTGTCTTGACTCACACATTTCTCTCTGGGGCTCTTACCATCTCCTGGGGTCGGGGCGGTCTGCTGGTCAGTAGGTGCAGGACCCCCTCTCTGGGGCCCAGGAAAATCTGCTATCAAACATCTCTCTAGCTGTCTTCCCTCTCCTCAGCTGGGAAGAAACCTTTCAAGTCTCCAGAGAAAGCTCTGCTCCTAAAATTCCCTCCACTTGAACATTTAACCTATGCGCAGGGTCTTTTATTTATTTATTTTTTTTGCACAAGGTCTGTTGAATCTTATAAGAACATTGAACTTTTAGAAGAGAATGGCAGAATA
Source organism: Bison bison bison (assembly GCF_000754665.1). NCBI lineage: Eukaryota > Metazoa > Chordata > Mammalia > Artiodactyla > Bovidae > Bison > Bison bison. The sequence continues at coordinate 2,026,776 of NW_011494804.1, read as the reverse complement.
TTCTTTCTTTCTTTCTTTTTTCTCTGTCTCTTACCTTGTATTATCTGACCCCCTAAGGTGATGGCTCGGAGAAGGCAATGGCATCCCCCTCCAGTACTCTTGCCTGGAAAATCCCATGGATGGAGAAGCCTGGTGGGCTGCAGTCCATGGGGTTGCTAAGAGTTGGATACGACTGAGCGACTTCACTTTCATTTTTCACTTTCATGCATTGGAGAAGGAAATGGCAACCCACTCCAGTGTTCTTGCCTGGAGAGTCCCAGGGTCGGGGGAGCCTGGTAGGCTGCCGTCTCTGGGGTTGCACAGAGTTGGACATGACTGAAGTGACTTAGCAGCAGTAGTAGCAAGGTGATGGCTATTGACTGATCTAGCTCTTGAACTGGGAGCCGTGAAGAGGTGAAAAAGTGAACTATCAGGGAAAAAACAGAAAACCGATTAAGAATTCCAAATATCCTCCTGCCACATGGGGATAATGATGTCCTGTAGAATTGTTAGAGAGCTCAGATGTGAATGTGAAACGCTCAGTGCTGAGATTCTCAGCGAACAGAGAGCAGGGTGCGTGCCGTCTCTCCTGCCCTCGTGGTCCAGGGAGGTGAGGGAGGCAGGCTGGGTGTCCTTTTTGCTGATGAAACCTGTGTCTTGTTTTGAATTCCTTATCTCAGTGTTCTTTCCTTACTCATTTGTTCATGTCAGTGATTAGGAAACTACCTTGAATGCCTTTCTTTTACCTCTCTTTTCCTAATCAACCCCTCCCCCCCACCGCCGATCCAATCAATGGTGAAGCCTTGATGATCCTGTCCTCAGCGCCCCTTCTCTCACTCTGTCTCTCTAGATTTCTTCTCCCATCTTTTCTCTGAAGTGCTACCATAGTCTGAGCCCTGATATCCTAACCTCCGCTCTTCCTCATCTTTAATTCTCTCCCCACAAGTAGCCAGAGGTGCTTATGAAAACCCCTAACACCTTTCACTGACTTGGCTTCCACGGCCGGGTGAAAGGGAGATGTAAGCGTGGTAAAGTGGTCTTTGAGGTGCTGTGTGCTCTGATGCTGGCTCCACCCCGAGCATCACTCCACCCCTCTCTGCGCATTTCAGAGGCCCCGGCTCCAGAGCCCGTGCGCCCTCTCGTTGGTCCCCTCTCCCAGCCAGCACCATTGAAGATCCCCACCTTTACATCAGGTCCCTGTCCTGTCCTCTGGCTTGCTCACTTTCTCAGGTGCTCTGACCCCCGCCTCTGAAAAGCGGAAGCCGTGACTTCTGAGCTCCCTAAGTCTCCTCGTGTCCTCCTTTTAAATGCCTTTCTCTTCACTGGTCCATGTCTCCTCTCCCACATCGAACAGGCAGGTCCCACGTCTCTTCCTGGCCCAGGCTCCTGGTCCTCCTCCTGACCTGCTGCTGCTGCTAAGTTGCTTCAGTCGTGTCTGACTCTGTGCGACCCCATAGACAGCAGCCCACTAGGCTCCCCCGTCCCTGGGATTCTCCAGGCAAGAACACTGGAGTGGGTTGCCATTGCCTTCTCCACCTCCTGACCTAGAGTTGCCAGATAAAATACGGGATGCCCAGTTGAACTGAGCTTTCAAGTAAATAGCGAACACATTTTTTAGTACAGGTAAGTCTCAAGTATTGCACGAGGGATACTTAAGCTAAAAAAGATTCACTGTTTATCTGAAATTTAAGTTTAACTGAATATCGTATTGTTTTCTTTGCCAAATCAGGCAACTCGACTCCTGCCTCTTTAAAATGGTTTCCCTTCTCCTTCTCCCCTTCCACTGGGTGCTCTCCCCCAACTTTAACTTCTTCCCAAGCTACTTCCACTGAAAAACTCTCAGACTCAAGCAAACTATTCCCATGATTCTATTCTCCTTTAAGCTAGGTCCCCAACTCTGTGGTCTAGGGTCTATTTCGGCTTTCTTCAGTCAGTTCAATTCAGTCGCTCAGTCGTGTCCAACTCTTTGCGACCCCATGAATCACAGCACCCCAGTCCTCCCTGTCCCTCACCAACACCCAGAGTCTACTCAAACTCATGTCCATGGAGTGGGTGATGCCATCCAGCCATCTCATCCTCTGTCATCCCCTTCTCCTCCTGCCCCCAATCCCTCCCAGCATCAGAGTCTTTTCCAATGAGTCAACTCTTCGCATGAGGTGGCCAAAGTACTGGAGTTTCAGCTTTACCATCATTCCTTCCAAAGAAATCCCAGGGCTGATCTCCTTCAGAATGGACTGGTTGGATCTCCTTGCAGTCCAAGGGACTCTCAAGAGTTTTCTCCAACTAAGAGTTTTCTTACCTGCCACCTATTCTTCAGTCCTTTGTGGTATGGTTTCTGTTTTCATCACTCAACAGACTTCTTAAATATCACAAATACTCTCTAAACTGTCTCCTGCAATCTTCACATTCAATGAGGCTTCTCCTCTGGGTGTCCTGCAGATATTTCCCCTTATACATTCTGTGCTCTCAAATACTCAACAGTTAACTTTATTGTTTTTAAAATATTCACTTATTCATTTTGCTGTCCTGGGTCTTAGTTGTGGCATGTGGGATTTGGTTCCCTGACCAGGGACTGAATCCGGGTCCCTCGCATCGGGAGCTTGGAATCTTTCCTCCTTGACCACCAGGGAAGTCCCTCAACAGTTAACTTTAAATTGCCCTCCTGTATTTTATCCAGAAAGACTACTCTAATTGTAATTTAAAAGCGTTTACACAGATTTAGTTGTTCAGGCTGGAACCCATGGAATCACTTTCCTAATTATTTATCATTATGTATATAAATGGTTACCAGGTTTTATGGCTTCTATCTCTTTTTTGGTTTTCTCTTCTTCATTACCTCTCTGTTCCGACTTTAGGTTGGACTTGTATCATTTCTTCCTTGAATTAGAAGTATTTTCAAGTCAAAGGGGATACAATATTTTGTGCATATTATATATCATATGTGTATGTGTGTATATACATCTCTCTATGTATGTATACACACACACACACACACATATATACACACACCCCCCTAATTAACCTCAAGGAACGTGCCAGTTTTTAACTCCTATCAGTAAGGGATACTATTATTAATTTTAAGGAATCCTTGGCTACACTACTTGTTTTGTAAAACAACTTTGGCAATTCATAGGTTAAAATGCCATTTCAGTGTTTTAATTACATTACTAATAAACGTGAATTTTTTAAAAATCCTTCAGAGCTTAAGAAAACTAGAAGCTGAATCCAAATCTCCTGCTTAAAATTCTTCATTGCTTCCCATTGCCAAAGGGATGAAATCTAAAATCCTTTGGCATCGAATTTAATGCTTTTCATTATCTGGGGCCCAAACATTTCCCCAAATTTTATTTCCCATTACCTTCTCTCCACATGCTGAGTTTTGGGAATATAGAGGGAGAGTTGAGATGATATATTCTTTGAGCTCAGAAAATCCTCATTAATCGGCTGTAATTCTAGCTCTAGCATCTAGTAGGTGTTTAGTGGGTGGCAGGGTGATGACTGAGCATGAGATGGATGGGAATGAAGGGTTTAGCGGAGAGAGGGGCAAGGATACATTAGACCAAGAAATAGCAATTGTTTGTTCGATAATGTGTTGGATATATTCTAGGATTTATGGCCCTGAAATGCCTGTTCTCCATAATGCTGCCCATCTGCAGATAAAATATTATATAAAAGTAGATGATCTAAGACAATTCACAAAGATGCCCACATCATTGTACACGTGGATAAAATCTTCATCAATATACCAGGAAAAGTGAGGAAACCATTTTCTTGAGGCCATAACAATAGCCATCCCGTCACTGCAATCGTTGGACAGGCTTTTTTCTGGCTAGAACCGACAGGAGTACTAGCTCACTGCAGGGCTCGGCTGACTTTTCTCCGTCTTCCCGCTCCGTGTCAGTAGCAGGCACCCCGGCTCCACACAGCCCTGGTGGATCGTCTCTTCCTGAGCACGTTCTCTCCCGGGGCTCCCTGGACAAGTCGCATTCTGTCCGCACCGCCGGCAGAGGGCGGCGCCCAGAGCGTCCCTGTGGCGCCCTCTAGGGGCTTTAGGATGTACAGCCGTCGAGGAGCAGCTTTCCAGAATTGAAATAGGCCAACAGAGTGTGCAAGCCCACAAGATCATGACGCAACAACTCTGTACCACAAACTTTCCGCGGGTGCAAGACTCTTGGTCCCTGTACGGCTCAGGCAGGATCTGAGTCCATTGTGGAGGGGACTTGGCAATAACCCCCAATCTCTCCCCTTTTGTCTTAGGGCTCAGAGTCCCTCACGTTATCTCATCATTGCACAGAGAAGTGTGAATTCAACTCTAGTAGAATGACCCTGATTTCAATGGGTGGCTTACAGTCAATGCTACAAGACCACCAGTTTGTAATAATAGGCTACATATTTGCATTAATTGCGGTGTAAGGGGACATACAGTAGTTCAACGTGGTGGGACAGTAGCTGACGGACCTGATTTATGAAAATAAAGAGCGATGTCATCTAGCCAGTAACCTTTGTCTTCCGAGGCTGCTCCCATTTTTAGGCTGAATGTCTATTATGGCTCCGGCTCATTTTACTTACCGGGGGGAAGAACCGAACCGTGAGATGCCGAGAGACTCTTTCCTTGAAGTCCCAGCCTCTCTGCGACGCAGCCCTGCTCAGCTGTCAGTCTGATGCCCAAGTTGTCGCTTTCCTCCTGCTCCTCCCTCCCCGGAGCCTGATGGAGTCTCCTTGAGGCAGCTGTGGGACTGACAGATAGACACGCTGGGGAGCGGAGCCATTTGAGGCACCACGTGAGGCGTGGAAAGTGTGATTTATAGGTACTTTTTTCCCCCCGGGGGGAAATGGATTTTATTATTTTCCACCTCAGGTGAGGGGGAAAACCTCTGGGCTTGACCTTGGAAGGTTGTCGGCTATAATAGTGCTGTCTGAAATGCTGATATAGAGTAAAACCTCATTAAATCAATATTGGTTATTCAAAATCATGCTTGATTGGAAGCAACTGCTTTCCCTCTACTGCCTGATGGCCTGCTGTTCTTTGAACAAAAATTGTAGCTACTCGCAAGTCGGTGAAGCTGGTGAAGTTTTCCTGGTCCTTGGAGTTGTCAATGAATAAGCTTTTTACTATTTTTCAAATAGCAGACAGTTCTGAGACACCATGTCCAGTATCGATTAGGATCTATTACTGTCACATGTAGTTTATTAAGAAAAAAAATCTTGTCTGTTTCAGTAAAAATGTCATGCATTTTTTCCCTTCCCATTTACACAGGTGTTACGGTGTCTGCTTATTGGAATAAATAAGCTTATGGGTCCCTAGGCAAATAGAAGTTATGTAAATAAACAGCCATGGCTAATTATCCATAGCAACTGGAACGCAGATGGATGAACCCTATCATTAGTCTAAAGGCTTCTTTTAGCCAGAGTGAGGCCAGGCTGAAGGAACTGGGGTGGGGGGGGCAAGATGTGGGTTACAGATGACCTTGGGCAAGTTCACCTCCCATCTACTCACCACCAAACCAAACCGATGGTAGCAGACACTGTGTGTGTGTGTGTGTGTGTGTGTGTGTGTGTGTGTATGTGCTCAGTCATGTCTGACTCTTGTAACCCCATGGACTGTAGCCCACCAGACTTCTCTGTTCATGGGGATTCTCTAGGCAAGAATAGGTTGCCATTCCTCCCCCAAGGGATCTTCCCAACCCGGGGATCAAACCCACACCTCCTGCATTGCAGGTGGATTCTGTACCCACTGAGCCACCTAGGAAGCCCAGCAGACATTATCAGTGGTCATTTGGGTTTTCAAAAAAAAAAGGATACTGAAGTGTTTCAGAAGAGAGTAGGTGGTATTCTGGTTAATCCACACATGAATAAGCAGCAGTTAGTTGTATGTTTATCTTCCTGATCAATCTGGAAAGTCCCAGATTTATAATATGGCTCACAGATAACTGGAATGCTGGGCCCTTCCCGGCCCTAGGAGGCAGTACTGGCTATCGGTGCATTAACCATCCATTGACTAGAAAATGTTTAGGGTTTAAATGGGCAGACTGTTGGATGGAATGCCTGCTTCTTATCACCGCTTCTTTCTTTACTTAAGACCCTTCCTCTGGTTGAAGCCAGGGTAGTGCCCCTTGTTTACATCCTCATTCTGCCTCTCTCCTCTCCAATCCGTCCTAATTCCCAGCTCTCTACTGCGGAGAAGACAATGGCAGCCCACTCCCGCCTGGAAAATCCCATGGACGGAGGAGCCTGGTAGGCTGCGGTCCATGGGGTCACTAAGAGTTGGAGATGACTGAGCGACTTCACTTTTACTTTTTGCTTTCCTGCATTGGAGAAGGAAATGGCAACCCACTCCAGTGTTCTTGCCTGGAGAGTCCCAGGGACGGGGGCGCCTGGTGGGCTTCCTTCTATGGAGTCGCACAGAGTTGGACACGACTGAAGCGACTTAGCGGCAGCAGCAGCCACTGTGGGGAATAGGACTGGGTCCAGGTGGTGGTAGAGTGGGGCTTCAGAGAGACTGGAATTTAGATCTGGAGTTGGAGAAGCTGAGAAACGGGGTTCTGGCTGTTCTGGAGTCCCCCCAGGGTCCTTTACCACCAGCCACATGAGGGATGAGGAGAAGGGACTGTCTATGGCTGGGTACCACATACTCAGTCGTTCCTTTTACTTCAAGGACAGTGAAAACCAGGACATAAAGACAAAACCAGGCACCGCTTCCCTGAAAAGCAAATTTTTGGTGATGGCCACGGCAGGATGTCTGGCTTGCACCCCCACGCCCCTCCCCGATGACGCCTGCTCCTTCATCCTGCCTGAGATCCTGAATTGTAAGGCTCCTTTTGTTTTCTGTGGGAGGATGCTGATGCACCCATGTTGACATGGCTTTTTTTTTTTTTTTTTGACATGGCTTTTTAAGGCAACCAATATAAGCCTATTTTGGGAAAACCTGATACATGGAAAGGGAAATTTACCAAACCAAGAGATGAAGGTATGGCCACTCTTGACAAAGAGATTTCTTCTGTTTTTCACTGTTGAGAATAATGTTTGCTATGGGTTTGTCATATGTGGCCTTTATTATGTTGAGGTAGGTTCCTTCTATGTCTACTTTGGGAAGGGTTTTTTTTTTTATCATGAACGGGTGTGGAATTTTGTCAAAAGCTTTTTCTTCATCTATTGAGGATCATATAGATTTATCTTTCAGTTTGTTGATATGGTATATAACATTGTTGATTTGTGTATACTGAAAACGTTTGCATCCCTGGGATAAATCCCACTTGATCATGGTGTATGATCGTTTTACTGTGCCGTTGGATTCTGTTTGCTAGAATTCTGTTGAGGATTTTTGCATCTATGTTCATTGATGATGTTGGGCTGTAATTTCCTTTTTGGTGACATCTTTGCCTAGTTTTGGTATTAGGTTCCTATAAAGCATGAACTTTTCCTAAGAGTAGTTTCAGTATTCCTCAATTTGCATAGAACATTTTTAGGTGCCTGTCTACAGAGTGAGCAGGGAAGCCCTCATGGTAGGCCAAGGGGACACTCGGACAGGGAGAGCTTGGGGACATTCACCAGTCAGGCATTCTGTAATCTAGGTTGGCTGCATTGAAGTAGTAGCTGAGGACACTCAGCAAATGAAAGGTATTTCTCTTCTATCCATCCCCCGTCCTCATTAATTTTCCCCAATGCATTGTTCTCCCAGGACTGCAATGAAATGAACTTTGCTCGTGATTTGTCTACTCATAATTAGAGTCTTCCTTTCTCCTGTTAGACAGTAATGCCAATAATGACTGCAAACATTTTGTCTCCTTTTAGGAAGGCAAAGAGCCAAAATCATTATATCTGTGAGCTGATGTCAGATTTACAATGCAGAGATGCATGCTTCATGTGCCATGTGTGCCAAATTTACATTAAGCCTTTGGAAGGTTTAAACCATGCATTAAGAAGAGAGCCTGCTTTTTTTTTTGTCCTGATGAATGTTTCTTCCTATTTATTTGCACAGAAAGCCAGAGCTTTCTGTTTACCATGACTCATTTTGGGGGGAGGGAATGGGACGAAAGAGCTTGAGTGATCACGGGAGGAGTGAGGAGGAAAGGGGGGTTAGAGATGAGTCAGGCGGGTTGTGAGAGGAGGGTAGGGAGGACTGAAGGAGGAAGGGATCGAGATGGGGGAGCAAGGGCAGAGGGGGGTGTGTGTGTGTGTGTGTGTGTATAGGGGAAATAGATTGCTTCCAAAGAAGATGACGACACAGAGGGAAAAGTTAACTTGATTGACTTGCTTTGGCTAGTTCTCCACACCTGGGCTCACACCCAGACACGCCAGAGAGGATGGTATAAAAATAGATGGAATTTATCACATGTGGTGGAACAGATTGCTCCCGAGGGGGTGTTTTCCAGGGTCCAAATGGTTAGGATCCCAAGCGTTTTGCACTGCAGAAGAGGTAATTTACTTCACACACACGAACACTTGGCTCCCAGGGAGAGTATTTCTTCCTTTCTGTGCACAACAGAATGGAGTCCAATATTCCCGGCCTTGTTGGTGGGAATACATACCCGTAAACCAAGGAAAAAAGGTAATTAATGGATCTTGATGTTATTTGGATGAGAGAAAGGTGAGCAATCTCTCCAGGACCCTGGACTTGGGCAGGGTCCCACTCAGTTGTCGCGACTCAAGAATGTTGTAGGAAATTGCGCGTTAAAGCTAGAGCCAGGATGCACATTTTTTTATTTCTTATTCTTTTCAGTGTTCATGACGATGATTATTTAAGTGTTTAATCTTCCCATGTTCACCCAAAAATGCGATTTCTCAATTTGCTCCCCAGGCGCTGAGAAAATAGGTTTAGAGGCTGATGAGCTGCCTGCTGTTGGCTCCTCTGTTTTCTGGCATCAAGGTTTCTCAATAGTGGACCCAACAGTTACATTTTTCACCCACAAAAGAATTGCTATCAGAAAACCAGACAGCGGATAATTGTATTTCCTGAATTGACAGCGGAACTACTCGGTTTCAGCCAAGGTCCAAAGGCTGATAATGTTCAACCAGGAGAAATGGTTTGTGTGAGAGAACGTATTTTGGGACGCTCATTTTTACTGGAGGAGAGAGTCTGGCTTGCATTTGAAAAAAAAAAAAAATTCTTCCCCACTGTGCAGCCAGAGGTTCAGAACCCTTAACGACTCTGAAGACCCCTGTTGTCTTGTATGACCACATGGCTCCCAGCATGAGTGGGGCTCTCGCTTCAGCCAGAGCCTTCATCCGTCTCCTCAAACCAACCAGAAAAAGAAAAGAAAAACACATGTCCATCAATATCCTCCTTGACCGGCAGCACATCCTTGCCAACTGGCTGACTTGGACAAGAAACTGTGACACTGCTGCGGGTCTCCCCCAAGCCCACGCGGGGTCGGCTCCCTCCCCATCTTGGACTACAATCAGGATGCTCCCCCCAGGTGCACCAGCCCCCTGTGGGGTTGGGCTCCTCCTGCCAAAGCTGGCGAAGAGCAACTTGGCTTTCTTCTCCTTCTCTGCTTGGCCCTCCAAGATGACTCTGCAGTCTTCAGGATCCCCTGTTTGGACCATTTCCCACTGGAACTTGAGTACGATGGGAGAGACCTTTCCTCTCCTCCTTGCCCTAAGCAAAATGCACCAAAGGAGAGTGAGAATGAAGGCAAAGCCTGTGCATCTGTTCCTGGCCCTTGTTGGACTCACGCCCGCCTCTGTGTGTTGGGGTTCAGTCCACGTGGATCACCCTTCCCTCTCCTGTCAGCCCCGTTTACCTACATTTTACTCATTCTTCAGTGGTTGTGAAAGTCAGTCATGTCTGACGCTTTGTGATCCCAGGGACTACACAGTCCATGGGATTCTCCAGGCCAGAATACTGGAGTGGGTAGCCTTTCTCTGCTCCAGGGGATCTTTCCAACCCAGGGATTGAACCCAGGTCTCCTGCATTGCGGGTGGATTCTTTACCAGCTGAGCCACCTGGGAATCCTTCATTCATTCATTCAAGACTTCATTCATTCTTCAAGACTCCTTAAATCCCATCTGCTTTGCGAGGATTTTCCCATCTATTACTTTATCCCCTCCCCTGGTCTTCCATTGTCCTTACGATCTCTCTCAGAATTTGTTTTTTAAAAGTTTATCTGTTTATTTTTTTTTTGGCTGTGCAGGGTCTTCGTTGCTACAAGCGGGCTTTCTCTAGTTGTGGTGCTCGGGCTTCTCATCGCTGTGGCTTCTCCTCTTGCAGAGCATGGGCTTTAGGGTGCGTGGGCTTCAGTTGTCATGCTGCATGGGTTCAGTTGTCCCGTGGCGCATGGGATCTTCTGGACCAGGGATTGAACCCGTGTCCCCTGCATTGGCAGGAGGATTGTTAACTGCTGGACCACCAGGGAGGGCAGACACGACTGAGCAGAAGCACAAGAGATGATAACACACACGGACGCCCTCGCTGCCACTCGTGGGCATTGGTGGTGCGAGGGCTCTGTCCTGGGCTGTCACAGACCCAGCCCCTCAGGGCGAGGCTGTGCAGTGTTCTGGTGATTCTGCCATCGTGTGCCCTGGACCCACAAGCTGCCCCAAGAAGAGTCTTCCAGATGCTGTGCAGCTGGGATCCCAGGGGCAAGCTTGGCCAAACAACTTGCCAAGGCTGGCTGGCAGTGACACAGTAAGCCTCACAGCACTGCCTGCTGGAGGGGAAAAAGAAATCTGCCCTTAAGATTGAATCCAAACTGCAAATGGTGGGGACAGAGGGCTCAATCCCGCAGTGGCCTGTTGTCAGGGACATGTCAGAGTGAAGGTCGGGGGTCCACCCTCTCCGAGTCATCAGCTCAGTGCACAGCCAGCTGCCGAGAGGGGACAGCCTGGTGGCCAGCAGCAGTGGCAGCTTGACAAGCCCTGTGTGCATCACCACTAATTCAACAGCACAGAGCAGACAAAACTGGACCCTGGAGCATGGTTCTCCCTTCGGACGCTTGCCAGTCATGGTGATTTTTAATGCTGTCTTGAGGATTTGCTCAGAACCTGCTGGGTTTGACACCACTGGATAGTGGTTTGGCCCCTGAAAGCTTTGTTTAAGATGACATGATATGCAGTGAAACTGAAGGAGAGGTGAGGCGCCTCAAGGTGGTCACAGGCTGCCTTGAGTCTTGGGACACCATTCAGGGTAAGGCACAAAGAGAAGAAGGTCCCCAGGCCTAAGCTCTGGAGTCACAAAGTGTGGTCCAAGGACATCGGTGGAGACCCTGATGGGTGATGTGCCGGAGCAGGATCATTGCACGGCTTTTCTCAGTGGTATGTTGTTCTGACCAGTTTGGAGGCCGATTCTTACTTATTTATATGTCCATCCACTTAAAAATGTTTATTGAGCATTTCTGATGTGCAAGCCATGTGATAAGCACGGGATGCATCAGGCCACTGCAGTCTGTGTGCCCCTGGGGCTCCCAGTCTAGTCATCACAACTGATCACTGAGCAATGGATTGCAGTGAATCTAGTGTGGTCCGAGAGAATGACCAAGATAATTAGTCTTAACAATCTGGTCATTCATTCGATCATCCTTTCGTTTGTTTGATTTAACCTCCATTCGTTAATTTCTGTGCTAACATTTGCCGGAGGAGCTCAGCACCTCCTGGAAGTGATATTGACACTGAGCAGGCCCACTGAGAGCGGGAGTGGGAGACAGAGCAACCAACCAGGCTGCTAGGGTTGATGTTGGGGGACTGGGTGGTGGAGATTCCACAAGGGCAGGAGATGTTTGCATTGCGTCTTGAGAGAGGAGAATTGGGAGGAAAAGAAGAGGAGGGGTGATGACAGCTGGGGGGAAGGCAGTCTTTCCAGAGGCATCTGTATGGACAGAAGCACAGAGACGTAGGGAAGTAGGTCACGTTGCATGGCCAGGGTAGATGTGGGCAGGTTGAGGATGAGGGGTCGGCCTTTTTTTTTCCTGCTTGGTGCTTTGTCTGTAAATGGTCAGTTAAATTTGTGTGCTGCCGAGATGAAATCTTAGAACTTCCAATATCCTACAATCTGACTTTGAACAGCAGCAGTAAGAATTTGAGCATGGGGACTTCCCTGGTGGTTCAGTGGCTAAAACTCTGTGCTGCCAGTGCAGGGGGCCTGGGTTCAATTCCTGGTCAGGAAACTATATCCCGCATGCCAACCAAAGATCCCACACGGTGTGCTGTAGCTAAGACCTGGCACAGCCAAATAAATAAAGAAGTAAAAATTAAAAAAAAAAAAATGAGCATGACACAGCTTTTCAAAATGCAAATTTGCCTTCCTACTTCAAATTAATGTGATTTGTTTTCTTAAATCCTCTACCTGTTATTGAATAAAATCTCCAATTTTCTGGGAGAGGTGACTAAGAATGCCACAGATACACTTTAAAACATCTGCTTCTCAGTTCAGTTAGTTTTGATGATGAAACAGTTTGCCTATAGGCCAGAATTCAGGGACAAAGGCAGTGTTTGTATTGTCTGGGTGACTGGTGTTGCTAATTCCTACCCTGGGGAGAGGAGTTCTCATGAAAGCTATTGCTGTTTCAGATTCCTACAAAATAACATTTCGGGGACAATCTGTATGTTTTAACAAATTATGCTATTATGACAAAACTGGAATTACTTCTCATTGTTTCACAAGGGACATTTTAAAACTTGCAGGCGGTTTTGTTATTTTGTCAGTGTGGGAAAGACCCATTTAAACTTTCCAGCTATATTAATTTTTAATTTAAATTTAATGAAATTAATTCAAATTAAAGAGGTGACCATTATCAATTTCCTTTCCTATTAGTTCCTTAATGCTTTGGCAAATTGCATTCTAAACTTCTCCTTCAACGAGCTGGATACATATTCATGGGTTTCCTAAGAAAAGATGGATTTGATCTTGATATGCTAATCCATAGCTATGGCAGCAATCAAGGAGCAGCTAGGGAGAGAAGTGCATTCTGGTATTAATTATGAATCAGGCATTAAGAGCTGGTAAATAATTAAAGCTTCATGTGTCACAACACAAGTTAAGGATCAGTGTATTTTTCCATTACCAAGTGCATTTTGGGGGCTATTTCTAGGCCTGTTTGGATCCTGCCTGAACATATACTGGCATGCAGATAGTAACTCCTTCACGGTAAGCTCATAGTACAGAATTTTGAACTTATTGAACTGCTGATGTAGGAATACATTCAATTTCAGAAGCTGAGGCCCTATGTTTCGAAGAGTTTCTGGGTCATCAGCCTCTTCCCCCAAAGTTTCTTCATTCATTGGGCAGGGAGGTCTACGCAGAGGCATCACGCACACACTGGGTACGAGGTTTTTCTGCTCAAAGTGTGCTCCACAGACCAGCAGCTGATTCAAAGCCCGCCTCACCCAGGAGCTGGATAAAATGCAGAGTTTCAGGCCCACCCTGGACCTCTTGAATCAGATCCATATTTTATTAACAGAATCCTTACATCTGAGGGTGGGATCCTCACGACCTCACTCATTTGACAATGGAGTGTTGCTGAGGCACTTCTGAGCTTGAAGAATTTATGATTTCCAGTTTCTTTGGCTTCCTCTTCCATCATGGAAAGGAGATCTGGTCCCACTTTGGCCTTCCCACTGTTCTAAATTGCCAGCCTTTCCCTCTACCCCAGCAGACTCCAAGGGGTTGGACACCGCTGAGGTCCATCTGAATGCCTTTAGGATGCCCGAAGCCATGGTCTTGGGTTTGAATCCTGGCTCTGCTCCTTGTTAGCTGTGTGATCTCCAGCAAGTCCTAACTTATTTGAGGCTCAGCTCTGAGGTGGATAGAACTGCCTGCCTCACAGGGCTGTCATGAGGAGTGAATGAGACAATGTCTGTGGGGAATGATGCCTGCTATATGGCACCGGGCAAGGTAGTCATGATGATGGTGGTGATGATGGTGATGGTAATGATGAAGGCACTGAGGAAAGTCACTTTCAGAGGCATGAACTGATGGTCAGGAAGGGCGTGATCAACTCAGTGGACAGTGGAAGGATGTTTAGCAGACTCTTTAAAAAGAACCATGCATTATAATGGTCTCTGTCTGACAGTCTACAATGGACATTAAAAGGAGAAGTTTTGGCATGGGTTTTGGGAGAACAAGAGCAGTATTCTCAGAGAGTGAAACTGGCCCTGAAAAGGGAGAAAAGGAGAATGTTTAAAGTAAAAAAATCCAGTGTCATCTCTGTTTGGACTTCTTCATATCTTGACTTTCTTTGTATCAAAATGCTGTCATGGGCTTCCCTGGTGGTCCAGTGGTTACGAATTCGTCTTGCAATGCAGGGGGGCACCTATTCAATCCCTCATCCAGGAAGATTCCACATGCCGTGAAGCAACTAAGCCTGTGCTCCTCAACTACTGAGTCCATGCCCTATAGCTCCTCAACTACTGAGTCCATGCCCTGAAGCCTGTGTTCTGCTACAAGAGAAGCCACTGCAACGAGAAGCCTGCACACTGCAATGAAGAGACCCCCCTCCACTTGTTACAACTAGAGAAAACCCGTGTGCAGCAACGAAGACCCAGTGCACCAAAAATAAATAAATAATATATATTTTTAAAAATGCTGTCATAATTCTGCCAAGTAAGCATTTGTGGCTTTATGAGGGTATCACCCATTTCTCTGGAGGTGAAAATAAGTACTCTTCTTGTCTGTTCTGAAATTTAAACTAATGAGGAAGAAAAAGAAGATGTATGACACTCTGAAGACTAAAAACTTCAATTTAAAAAATGTCTCCTTTATTAAGCTACTTTAAATAATCGTTTTCAGAAGACTCCGACACAATGACTGCCTATAATGGAATTCAGCTCTCTCTTACTTCCTACTCCATGGAATCCCCTTTCTTCAATTTCTCTTAGTCACTCCTGCTCCCAAGAAATATGAAGATGATATTTACAACAATAATAAATCTGGGCCTTGTCAACGTTCAAAGGAGCTGTTAGTGGGATGGGGTTAGGAAAGCAAGTGCCCAGGAATGTTTTCAACGTCCTTCCAAAATGCTGAGTGAGAAGGGCTTGGTGTTTCTCATTAACAGCGGCGGGTCGTGGGGTCACATGCTCTGGCCCCGAAGCCCCACCAGCACATTTGAACACAGAATGCAGGGGACTCTTTCTTTATCATTCTCTGGAAGGCTCAGTGTGGAATGACAGATTATGGCCATGAATGACCACTTTATTTTCAAAGCCAGGAAAGTTAAGAAAAGCCAAACATTAAAACAGATCTCTCATCTTAAACCTTTTCAATTTTTCAGCCCATAAGTACAGGGATCAGGACAAGAGGCCTTTCTTTTAAAACATATTTTATGTCAGGTCATGCCATATTTAACAAGCTTATTTTCTCTCATCCATGAGGTAAAGGAGTTTTACAAGCTCCACTCAAGAAGCAATTTATAGCTAAATGTTGAAATATGTATTAGAAATAGAACCTCAAGGTCCCATTTAAATTTGGGGCATGGAGGTTGATCAAGTGTCAAATGGTTCTGAAACTTTGAACCTGGTTCCAAGATTGGTCGTTCACAAAATCTGAAGGAGTTGGTGAGGGGAGGGGACTGGGAAGAGGGGCTGCTAATGTCGGATGTCAGAATTTTCCTCAGCGGGCATGACTTTCTCCCTCCTGTCTCCCTGACAGCACCGTGAACCTTCGTGACTCGTACGGTGTATGGTCCTTATCTGGGGACCCAAGAGGCAGCCCTGCACACTGGCTAAGGACTTGGACCCAGGAGTCAACTGCCTGGGCTTTTAACCTGGGTCTGCTAGCTGTGAGAGCTTAAGCAAGATAATCTGGGCCTCAGTTCCCTTATCTGCAAAATGCAGATAACAGTAGTGCCTCTCTCATAGGGTCATGTGTGTGAGCATGCTCAGTTCTGTCTGACTTTTTGCAACCCCAGGGACTGTAGCTTTACAGGCTCCTCTGTCCATGGGATCACCCAAGCAAGAATACTGGAGTGGGTTGCCATTTCCTCTTCCAGGGGAAGTTCCTGACCCAGGGATCAAATATGGGTCTCCTACTTTGGCAGGTGGGTTCTTTACCAGTGTGCCACCTGGGAAGCCCGTGGGGTCCTAGTGAGAATTAAATCAGTCAGTACATGTGGTGTACCTAAAACAGGGTCTGGCATATAATCATCTCTATGTATTTGCTTGCCATTTCTCATCCCAGCTGCCTGACCATGAACAAGAGCAAGAATCCATCTTTATATTTTCATCATGGCACATGTTGTGCCATTCAGTTCACACTCATTCCTGCCACCAACATTTATCACGTTCCTATGATGGCATGTGCCCAGGTCTTGACTGCCAGGCATGATCCTTGCCCTTTGGGTACATGTGCTCTTACTGGAGAGATTTGCAAGTATTGAAATACTTTTGGCTGGGAAAGTTTGGGATACTATGAAGCATGTCTCAGAGGTGCTGGTCCTTAACCTGTGGGAGTAGGCCAGGTGCTCTGGGGGGAAGTGAGGGCTTGGCAGAGTCTTTAGGAGAAACAGATGAAGAGCAGAGAGATTTCTGGGTGAAGGGAAGCATGGGTGAGGAGTCATTCAAGAATACTTGTGGAATGAAAGGAGAAGTTGTTTGGCTTTTGAGAAGGTAGGGGACCTCAACATCTTAAATTGTTTTGGTTGAAACAGGAATGCCCGGGCACTCCTGCTGGTCCTGCTTTCATTCCCTGGAGAAGGAGGGACAGTGGAGGAGGGCATCCTGGAAAGAGTTCCCATCTATCCTGGAGTCCTCCCAGCATGAAGGTCTCTGGACTGAAACCATGACTCTGGCACATCTGAGCACTTTATGAAGCATTTTGCTTCTTCCTTCTCTTTTCCTTTCTTGGTTGTGAAATAGTGATGTATTTCTTGTGGTGAAAAGTTAAGACACATTAGCATATCAGCAATTCTATCTGCAAGGTTCATTTCTGGAAACCTGGTTTCTTGTAGACATATCTCAGTACACTAGCGTAAGTCAATGGGGTCTTTCCCAAGAGCCGGCACTGGGTCTTTGGCCTGAAAGTTCTTCCCAACAGCCAAGAACCCAAAGAGCAAACCAAATGACCCTTGGTATTCTGTTCTTGTAGCACTGCTTGTCCAGGGAAAGCCAGGTGATGCACAGCAAAACCTGGGGCCAGAAGAATCAAACAGTTTGCTCAATGGATTCCCTACTGGATGGGTATTTATCCATCCTTTCCTACTCATTTTAACAAGCCGTATTGTCTCTTACAAAATACAGGTATAAGACTGACTTTTAAGGATGTTGCTATGAGCAAACATCCCCCCAAACCAGCTAAAACTTGACTTCGGTTTTCCTGGAGAAACTACTTAACTTATATTTGCCCTTCTTGGAGGTGACATTGGGCAGCCATCTGTATGAAATGATATGTGAGGCCAAAAATGCTTCCCTTTGCTTTAGGCTGCCATTGTGCCTAAAATTCTAACCATTAGTCTCATTCAAAAATTTCAATTAAACAACCACTGAGCACTCATTATATGAAGGAAATGCATTGATTGTGAGGAAGTGGGGAAAATAGACACAATCTCTATTTTATAGAGTATATAACCCATTGAGGGAAAGGACGAATATGCAAATAACTAACCATACTATACTTCATCATATGTCAAGAGAAGAGCGCAAATGATATACTGCAGAGGATCAAAGCTAGAAAAGATGTAATCTTAGTTGCTTTCTTATACATATCTTAAAAGGCATTAAAATGCTCCATCCTTCTAAACTTTGTGATGTCTCTAGCAATTTATCTTTATAATAGTGGGAGACATTTTGGCTGCCGATGAACAAATAATTCATTGCAAAGAAAACATAGGTCAAGCTTCCTTCCTTGTCCTGCCCAGACTTGGCATTTTAAAACTCTGCCATCTTTTATTTATTTATTCATTTGGCTGTGTTGGGTGTTCATCGTGGTGCGTTGGCTTTTTCTAGTTGGGCTTAGTTGCCCTATGGCACGTGAAATCTAAGTTTCCCAAACAGGGATCCAACCAACTGAGTCCCCTGCATTGGAAGGTGGATCCTTAACCAGTGGACCCACCAGTTGCTGTTCAGTTGCTCAGTCATATCTGACTCTTTGCAACCCCATGGACTGTCCTTCATTATCTCCTGGAGTTTGCTCAAACTCATGTCCATTGAATTGATGTTGCCATCCAACCATCTCACCCTCTGTTGTCCCCATCTCCTCCTGCTTTCAATCTTTCCTAGCATCAAGGTCCTTTCCAGTGAGTCAGCTCTTTGCATCAGGTAGCCAAAGTATTGGAGTTTTCAAGGAAGTCCCTAAAATGCTGCCGTTTCTGAAGGGAGCTTTCCTCCCATCAGGACTGCTTGTGGCCACCATCCCTCCACTCCCGCAGAGCTTCACCCCTACCCTCTCTGTCCTCCTCACTGCGTCTTCATAAGATGAAGCTGACCAATCTTTGAACTGAAAGATGGTGGGGTTAAATTAAAAAATTGAATGGCTAGTCATCTAAAAGCTGCCAAGAACAAGAGGTAAAACGTTTCCAAACTCTCATCAGGTCCCTCACTGGGAAGTTCTGGTGATGGCCAAAGGTGAGCCAGTCTCGGCCTCCATTCCCTTGAGAGCAGTGTCAGTAGCCCTTGTCAGGATACAGCACCTTTCTCTGAAGATAAATCCTTGACTGAGTTGGAAGCTTGGCTGTACTTCCTGCCCCTTGAGAACTGGGTCCCCTTGACTCTCAGTAACCTTTTCAGCTTTTCACTCAAAGTGATCAATAGCTTTCCATTAGTGTTTCTGACCCTGGAGGAAGCAGAAGAGATGAGAGAAGGTGAGTGGGGTGATAGATACTTCAGCATCACCCAAAGGTAAATGGTTATTTCATATATGGGATCCAGGAGAGAGATTCACTCTCAATGTACACATTTCCCCCAGACAAGTGAGTGACAGCATTGCTCTCTGGAGGGGACTGAGGGGGCTGTCAGCACCTTGAGAATTAGCCTCTTTCTGCCTTCCTTTCTACAAAGAAGAAAATGTCCTTAGAACAAATCTCTCCCAAGAGAACTTTCTAGAACAACTGAACACGTACAGTGACTTTCCCCAAAAAAGTCTACGTTTTTCTTTTTACGGTGAGTTTATCATTCTGCAGAATGTGGGAGGTAGGACAAGAGTGAGTAGAGATTTCTCAAGTGGAGGCAAGCAGCAAGATGAGATAAGGGGTGGGTTTTAACGCCAGCCTCTCTGCTCTGCCTGCTCGTGTGTTTAAAGTTTGGAAGATGGCCTCAGCATTGTTGAGGAAGTGTGCAGAGCAGGTGCACAATGGTGGCAGTGTCTCAGCACAGCCTGCCAAGTGCCCTGTACTGTGCTCAGTCTCTTCAGTCGTGTCTGACTCTTTGCGACCCCATGGACTGTAGCCCTCCAGGCTCCTCTGTCCATGAGATTCTTCAGGCAAGAACACTGGGGTGGATTGCCATGCTGCCTCCAGAGGCTCTTCCCAACCAAGGGATTGAACCTGCCTCTCTTATGTCTCTTGCATTGGCAAGTGGGTTCTTTACCACTAGCACCACCTGGGACATTCTCATCTGGCAGGAAAGAAACAGGACAGTGGAATAACACAGCTCTCAGGGAAAATGGAAATGACCACATCTTGGTTCTCTAGTTGGGGACCACTTGGGCTGTGTCCTGGAGGAGCGTTTCAATAGCTTTTTATGGACTTCCTTCCTTCAACTCCCTCTTGTGTCTCTTCATAAAGTCATGCTCACCTTTTATTGTTTATTTATTGATTTATCTGCTTCACTGCAAACCTTATGTGGACTTTGCTTTGTAATAGTTTCTTTTAAAGATAACACGTGGCAGACTGGATGGGAGAGGAGTTCAGGTGAGAATGGATACATGTATATGTATGGTTGAGTCCCTTCCCTGTTGACCTGAAACTATCACAACATTGTTAATTAGCTATACCCCAATACAAAATAAAAAGTTAAAATATAAATAACTAAAAAGAAAATAAGATAGCATTTGTTTAAAAATGATCACAGTTACAAATGAAATTATCTATAAAGCAGAAACAGACTCACAGACTTAGAGAATCAACTTATGATTACCTGGTGGGGAAAGGTGAGGGGGAAAGGATAGATTGGGAGTTTGGGATAGGCATGTACATCTTGATATAACTCTCAAGATGGCAGAGTAGAAGGACGTGAGCTCATCTTCTTCTGTGAGAACTCCAAAATTACAACTTGCTGCTGAACTACCATTGATAGGAGAATGTTGGATCCCACCAAAAAAAGATACCCCACATCTAAGATAGAAGGGGTGAAATCGTGTTTAGAATCAAACCCCAAACCTGCCAGAGACTCTTGGAAGGCTCAAACAAAACCTGTGTGCACCAGGACCCAGAGACCCCAAAGAGACTGAGCCAGACCTGCCTTTAAGTGTTTGAGTGTCTCCTGCGGAGGTTTGGGTCAGCAGTGGACTGCAGCAGGGGCTCTGGGTGCCGCAGACCTGGGTGTGGCATAGGCCCTCTTGGAGGAGGTCGCTGTTAACCTCACCATAGAGCCGCAGAGCAGACGGCCCACAAAGTGCAGAACAATTATACCAAAGAAATTCTAGCACTGTTAAGACAGTTTGAGGAACCACAACAGATTTCCCAACCTAGGGATCTGGCAAAGGGACTGAGAACCCCCAGAGAATTTGACTTTGGAGGCCAGTGGGATTTGATTAGAGAACTTACACAGGACTGGGGAAACAGACTCTTGGAGGGCACAAACAGAACATTGTGTGCACCAGGACCCAGGAGAAAGGAGCAGTGACCCCACAAGAGACTGACCCAGACTTGCTGGTGGGTATCCAGGAGTCTCCAGCAGAGGCGTGGGTCAGTGGTGGCCTGCTACAGGGTTGGGGGCACTGAGTGCAGCAGTGTCTGCATGGGACCTTTTGAAGGAGGCCACCATTATCTTCATTACCTCCACCATAGTTTGGTCTTAGGTCAAATAACAAGGAAGGAACACAGCCCCACCCATCAGCAGAAAATTGGATTAAAGATTTACTGAGCAGGGCCCTGCCCATCAGAACAAGACTTAGGTTCCCCCACAGTCAGTCTCTCCCATCAGGAAGCTTCCATAAGCCTCTTATCCTTCTCCATCAGAGGGCAGACAGAATGAAAACCACAATTACAGAAAAGTAACCAATCTGATCACATGGACCACAGCCTTGTCTAACTCAATGAAACTATGAGCCATGCTCTATAGGACCACCCAAGATGGATGGGTCATGGTGTAGAGTTCTGACAAAATGTGGTCCACCGGAGAAGGGAATGGCAAACCACTTCAGTATTCTTACCTTGAGAACACCATGAACAGTATGAAAAGGCAAAAAGATAGGACACTGAAAGATGAACTCCTCAGATTGGTAGGTGCCCAATATGCTACCAGAGAAGAGTTGAGAAATAGCTCCAGAAAGAATGAAAGAGATGGAACCAAAGTGAAAACAACACCAAGTTATGGATGTGACTGGTGATGGAAGTAAAGTCTGATGCTGTAAAGAGCAATATTGCATAGGAACTTGGAATGTCATGTTCATGAATCAAGGTAAATTAGAAGTGGTCAAACAGGAGATGGCAAGAGTCAGTTTAGGAATCATGTAACTAAAATGGACTGGCATGAATGAATTTAATTCAGATGACCATTGTATCTGCTACTGTGGGCAAGAATCCCTACGAAGAAATGGAGTAGCCCTCAGAGTCAATAAAAGAATCTGAAATGCAGTA
Source organism: Bison bison bison (assembly GCF_000754665.1). Classification (NCBI taxonomy): domain Eukaryota; kingdom Metazoa; phylum Chordata; class Mammalia; order Artiodactyla; family Bovidae; genus Bison; species Bison bison. Next base: position 2,005,135 of record NW_011494804.1, on the reverse strand, counting down.
CTTGACTGCAACCTCAAAAATGACAGAGTGATCTCTGTTCATTTCCAAGGGAAACCATTGAATACCACAGTAATCCAAGTCTATGCCCCAACCACTCATGCTGAAGAAGCTGAAGTTGAATAATTCTATGAGGATATACAAGACCGTCTAGAACTAACACCCAAAAAGAAGTCCTTTTCATCATAGGGGACTGGAATGCAGAAGTAGGAAGTCAAGAAACACCTGGAGTAACAGGCAAATTTGGCCTTGGAGTACAGAATGAAGCAGGACAAAGGCCAAGTTTTGCCAAGAGAACACACTGGTCATAGCAAACAGCCTCTTCCAACACAAGAGAAGACTCTACCCATGGACATCACCAGATGGTCAATACCGAAATCAGATTGATTGTATTCTTTGTAGACAAAGATAGAGAAGTTCTATATAGTCAGCAAAAACAAAACTGGGAGCTGACTGGGGCTCAGATCATGAACTCCTTATTGCCAAAATCAGACTGAAATTGAAGAAAGTAGGGAAAACCACTAGACCATTCAGGTATGACCTAACTCAAACCCCTTATGATTATACAGTGGAAGTGACAAATAGATTTAAGGGATTAGATCTGATAGAGTGACTGAAGAACTAGGGATGGAAGTTCATGACATTGTACAGGAGACAGGGATCAAGACCATCCCCAAGAAAAAGAAATGGAAAAAGGCAAAATGGTTGTCTGAGGAGGCCTTACATATAGCCGTGCAAAGAAGAGAAAGAAGCAAAAGGCAAAGGATAAAAGGAAAGATATACCCATTTGAATGCAGAGTTCCAAAGAATAGCAAGGAGAGATAAGAAAGCCTTTCCCAGTGATCAATGCAAAGAAATAGAGGAAAACAATTGAATGGGAAAGGCTAGAGATCTCTTCAAGAAAATTAGAGATATCAAGGGAACATTTCATGCAAACATGGGCACAATAAAGGACAGAAGTGGTATGGACCTCACAGAAGCTGAAGATATTAAGAAGAGGTGGCAAGAATACACAGAAGAATTATACAAAAAAGATTTTCACGACCTAGATAATTACGATGGTGTGATCACTCACCTAGAGCCAGACATCCTGGAATATGAAGTCAAGTGGGCCTTATGAAGCATCACTATGAACAAAGCTAGTGGAGGTGATGGAATACCAGTTGAGCTATTTCAAATCCTAAAAGATGATGCTGTTAAAGTGCTGTGCTCAATATGCCAGAAAATTTGGAAAATTTAGCAGTGGCCACAGGATTGGAAAAGGTCAGTTTTCATTCCAATCCCAAAGAAGGGCAATGGCAAAGAATGTTCAAACTATCACACAACTCCACTCATCTCACACGCTAGAAAAGTAATGCTCAAAATTCTCCAAGTCAGGCTTCAACAGAACATGAACTGTGAACTTCCAAATGTTCAAGCTGGATTTGGAAAGGCAGAGGAACCAGAGAACATATTGCCAACATCCACTGGATCATAGAAAAAGTAAGAGAATTCCAGAAAAACATCTACTGCTTTATTGACTATGCCAAAGCCTTTGACTGTGTAGATCACAACTAACTGGAAAATTCTTCAAGAGATGGGAATACCAGACCACCTGACCTGCCTCTTGAGAAACCTGTATGCAGGTCAGGAAGCAACAGTTAGAACTGGACATGGAACAACAGACTGGTTTCAAATAGGGAAAGGAGTACTTCAAGGCTGTATATTTTCACCCTGCTTATTTAACTTATATGCAGAGTACATCATGAGAAATGCCAGGTTGGATGAAGCACATGCTGGATTCAAGATTGCTGGGAGAAATATAGATAACCTCAGATATGCAGATGACACCACTCTTACGGAAGAAAGTGAAGAGAAACGAAAGAGCCTCTTGATGAAAGTGAAAGAGGAGAATGAAAGAGTTGGCTTAAAACTCAACATTCAAAAAACGAAGATTGTGGCATCCAGTCCAATCACTTCTTGGCACATAGATGGGGAAACAATGGAAACAGTGACAGATTTCATTTTCTTGGGCTTCAAAATCACTACAGATGGTGATTGCAGCCATGAAATTAAAAGATGCTTGTTCCTTGGAAGAAAAGTTATGACCAACCTAGACAGCATATTAAAAAGCAGAGACATTACTTTGCCAAGAAAGGTCCATCTAGTCAAAGCTATGGTTTTTCCAGTAGTCATGTGTGAGAGTTTGACTATAAAGAAAGCTGAGTGCTGAAGAATTGATGCTTTTGAACTGTGGTGTTGGAGAAGACTCTGGAGAGTCCCTTGGACTGCAAGGAGATCCAACCAGTCAGTCAATCCTAAAGGAAATCAGTCCTGAATATTCATTGGAAGGGCTGTTGCTGAAGCTGAAGCTGCAAAACTTTGTGGCCACCTGATGCGAAGACCTGACTTGTTGGAAAAGACCCTGATGCTGGGAAAGATTGAAGGCAAGAGAAGGGGACGACAGAGGATGAGATGATTGGATGGCATCACTGACTCGATGGACATGAGTTTGAGCAAACTCCAGGAGTTAGTGATGGACAGGGAGGCCTGGCAGGCTGCAGTCCATGGGGTCGCAAAGAGTCAGACACGACTGAGCAACTGAACTGGACTGATGTACACTGCTATATTTAAAGTGGATATCCAACAAAGACCTATTGTATAGCACAGGGAACTCTGCTCAATGCTATGCGGCAGGCTGGATGGGAGGGGCTTTTGCGGGAAAATGGATACATGTGTATGTATGGCTGAGTTGGTCTGCTGTGCACCTGGAACCATCACATTGTTAATCGGCTAGACTCCACTATAAAATAGAAAGATAAAAAAATCAAAGTAGTATGTATATGGACCTGATGAAAAAAAAATCCCTGAAAAAAGAACTGCAGTCCACTCACAACCACCCCTCAGCCCATCTCACAGAGGCACCCACTTTGAACATTTTTAGCTGCTTCTTTGAAGAGTTATTCACTGGTTTTTCAACTCTGTGTGCGTGTGTGCTCAGCTGTGTCCGACTCTTTGCAACCTCACGGACTACAGACTTCCAGGTTTCTGTGTCCTTGGAATTCCCCAGCAAGAATACTGGAGTGGGTGGCCATTTCCTCCTCCAGGAGATCTTCCTGACCTAGGGATCAAATCTGAGTCTCCTGCGTCTCCTGCATTGGCAGGCAGATTCTTTCCCACTGCACCACCTCAACTCTAGACATTATCTATTGTTTATTACGATCATCTACCTCTCACACTCTACTCTCCATTCCTTCCTCCTCCATCTTTCAAAGAATTATTTTTTAGTTATAGCAGTGATGATTTATTATGAGTAATATTTGAATATCTTACTCTTCAGAGCCAAATAACATAATTACATTTTCTTTCTTCAACAGCTATTTTTTGGGAAGGATTTATTTTGTTTTTTAAATAGTAAAATGGATAGATATATAGTGAAATGGGCTTCCCAGGTGGCACTATCAGTAAAGAACTCTTCTGCCAATGTAGGACATAAGAGACGCAGGTTCGATCCTTGGGTTGGGAAGACCCCCTGGAGGAGGGCGTGACAACTCACTCCAGTCTGGATAGAGGAGCCTGATGGGCTATAGCCCATGGGGTCACATGGAGTCAGACACAACTGAAATGACTTAGCATACACACAGGCACGATGAAATCACAATGAATGAACTACATATACATGCAACGAAGTGGGTTAATTTCACCAAAAAATTGTAAGAAAAAGAGGTATGACCAAAAAATGCAATTCAAAAGGAGGAAAAGCAAATCATATTGTTTTGGAATCCATACACAGGCGATAAGACATAGGAGAAAGGCAGTGAAATGATTATCATAAACCAGCATAGTGATTACTTACAGTGAGGAGGGAAGGATTACAGTCTAGAAGAGGATGCAGTTTCTGTGATGCTGCTGCTGCTGCTAAATCACTTCAGTCGTGTCCAACTCTGCGACCCCATAGACGGCAGCCCACCAGGCTCCCCTGTCCCTGGGATTCTCCAGGCAAGAATACCGGAGTGGCTTGCCATTTCCTTCTCTTCTGTGATGCTAGTAACATTCTATTTCTTGAACTGGATGGTTCCAGAAAAATGTCTCATGTCCTTTTCTGTATACATGTCCTACTTCAGATTTTTTTAAAAATATGAAGGTATGGTCAGGATAAACACCACTCCATACGGAAGGACTTGGCAAGAGAAAAACACAGTTATGCTGACTGGTTCCAAGCTATGAACCTGAAAGCGAGGTTCAGGCTCCTGGGCAACACATCTCCCTGGTCCATCTGCCCATCTACTCTCCTAGAGTAATATCTGATGCCTGTCTGTCCTTAAACCGGCAACACCTCCTCCTCTGTCTGCATCTTTCGGCTGATGACTGCATTTCCTCCTTCACTGAGAACAAGGAGAGTATACCTCCACAGCCTGACCACCATAAACACTACCAGGTTCTTGCACCCACGTATTCTACTTACCTTAGCTCAGCTCTGAATGCTCCTATTTAAGGCCAATCCACCTATGTGTACACCAGATCCCATGCCTTCTTGCCTTTGCAAAGAATATTATAGCAATTCTCCCATCTATTGGGCTTCCCAGATGGTGCAGTGGTGAAGAATCTGCCTGCCAATGTAGGAGATGCCTCAGGGTTGATCCCTGGGTCAGGAAGATCTCCTGGAGGAGGAAACGGCAACACACTTCAGGATTCTTGCCTGAGAAATCCCAAGGACAGAAGAGTCTGGAAGCCTGCAGTCCATGGAGTCAAAGAATTGGACACGACTAAGCATACACGCATATGCCAGTTGGCTTTCTTTTATCTGGTATTGTTTGCTCTTTCCTATTGCAAGTCTTCAGGGATATTTGGCATCCAAACAGTGCCTGAGTCACGTCTCCCTTCCTCAGTTTTCCACGTGATCCTCCCGTTAATGACTAATTCACTGGGAACAGCACGCTTCCTGAGGGACGCCATGCTTTCTATCTGTGTAGGCCTCTCACCGCGTCTGGTGCATACTGGGCATTCCTTAAATATTTAGGAGTGAACCAGTGGCTGTATTTTCACAGAATGTGGAACAAATGAAGTTTTAGGCTTTCTGTGTTGGAGTGAAATGACTTTCAATTGTTCAGTTTAGTTCAGTCGCTCAGTCGTGTCTGACTCTTTGCGACCCCGTGAATCGAAGCACGCCAGGCCTCCCTGTCCATCACCAACTCCCGGAATTCGCTCAGACTCACATCCATCGAGTCAGTGATGCCATCCAGCCATCTCATCCTCTCTCATCCCCTTCTCCTCCTGCCCCCAATCCCCCCCAGCATCAGAGTCTTTTCCAATGAGTCAACTCTTCACATCATGTGGCCAAAATACTGAAGTTTCAGCTTTAGCATCATTCCTTCCAAAGAATACCCAGGACTGATCTCCTTCAGAATGGACTGGTTGGATCTCCTGCAGTCCAAGGGACTCTCAAGAGTCTTCTCCAACACCACAGTTCAAAAGCATCAATTCTTCGGCGCTCAGCCTTCTTCACAGTCCAACTCTCACATCCATACATGACCACTGGAAAAACCAGAGCCTTGACTAGACGGACCTTTATGGGCAAAGTAATGTCTCTGCTTTTGAATATGCTATCTGGTTGGTCATAACTTTCCTTCCAAGGAGTAAGCATCTTTTAATTTCATGGCTGCAGTCACCATCTGCAGTGATTTTGGAGCCCCCCAAAATAAAGTCTGACACTGTTTCCACTGTTTCCCCATCTATTTCCCATGAAGTGATGGGACCGGATGCCATGATCTTCGTTTTCTGAATGTTGAGCTTTAAGCCAACTTTTTCACTCTCCACTTTCACTTTCATCAAGAGGCTCTGTGCAATTTCTGCTATAGGGCCTCTGACACTAGCTAGTCCCTCTACATGGAATTTTCTTCCTATTACCTCTTCCTCCTTCCCCCAACACACTTGCCTGGATCCTGCCTATTCTTTTCTCATAGCTCAGCTCTGTCATCACCGACCAGACCATTTCTATTTCACACTTGCACAACCCAGGTATCAGTAGCACTTATCTCCATCTAGTTGAACTTCAATCCGAGTGATTCTTGACTTAATGACTGTCTGCCCCACTAGCCTACAAGCTCCTGAGTGTGGGACCCTGTTTTGCCTTCTTGCTCACCCCAATTTCTGCATGGAGCTTGCCACATAGCAGGTGCTCAGCTATACCACTGAAACTTGCCCATGATTCAATTTTTCTTTAATAATAAGAGTTCCATGACTTTAAACTTCTAAAAATTTCCTTTCTAAAAATAATTTTCAAAAATTGACTTTGGGGCTGAGTGAAGGACTGTAAGAGTGAAGTAGGATTAGGAAATCTAGATTCTTGAGTTATTAACAATCCAAGTAATTTCATTAGCTTTTTTTTTTTTTTTTTGAGGAGTGCTCTCTAAAGTGGAGGTGCTCTCTATTAGGTATGAAAAGAAAATATGAAAACATCTATGCATAATTATTTTATTTAAAATATTTGTTGCTCAGTCACTCAGCCACGTCCGACTCTCTGAAACCCCATGGAATGCAGCACACCAGGCTTCCCTGTCCTTCACTATGTCCCGGAGTTTGCTCAAACTCATGTCCATTGAGTCAATGATACATCCAACGGTCTTATCCTCTGTCATCCCCTTCTCCTGCTTTCAATATTTCCCAGCATCAGGATCTTTACCAATGAGTCTGTTTGTAATATGGTCTATTATATACTTCATCTATCATCATGGGTGTTCAAGTCTTTCTACATGAGTGAATTTTCTAGATAACAAATGCTTATTCCACTTAGCACCATTTCTAGATGTACTGTATCTTACAAAATATTTTGTCTTTTCCTCCTCTTTATACAGTCTCCTGGTGCAAACTGTTGTTAATTTAATCTTTCAAATTAACTTCAAATAAAACATCTTTTTTCTCTGTAGTTTGTACCTTGTATGTCTTAAGAAATCTTCTTTACCCTGAGATCATAAAGATATTTTTCAGTATTTTCCTTTATACATTTCGTAAGTGTGCCTCCTGCATCTAAGTTTTTAACTGACCTTGATTTGGAATTTTGAAGGGTGATGTGAGGAAGGCTCCAAAATGATATCAAATTGTTCTAGCATCAGAAAAGCCCATCCTTTCTCAACTTATCTGTAATTCTATTTCAGTCTTAAATGCAGCATCCGTTTATGTGAGTTGGTCTCTTTCTGGGCTCTTGAATTCGCTCTGTTGGCACACTTGCTTATTCCAGTGTTATTGCCGTGCAGGTGGATGTGAGTTCACCGTGAAGCTGAAGAAGTTTAAACTTCAGCGCCCTTCATTGGCATGGATCCTTGAATCAGAATTTGTAATCATCCATTATTTTCTTTAGAAGGGACTCAAAAGTGTAAACTTGAGTAACCTGGCCCACTCTTGAGTGCAATGTTACTTTCTGCCGTTTTATAGTAATTCTTGTTGTGTGGTACATCACGTCCCTTCACTCTCTACTTCTGGAATGTCTTGCCCATCTGGGGCCTTTGCTTTTCTGTATCCATTTTAGAATCAGCTTCTTGGCTTCCACACATATGCTGCAGTATTTTGAGTGGGATTACATCATAGCTGTAAATCAATTTGGGAAGCGTCGATGTCTTTGCAATATTGGGATCTTCACTCATGAACATGGTATGTCTCTCCATTTATTTAGCTCTTCAAGCAAGTCTTTCAATAGAATTTTATAATTTTTTCATGAAGACTTTGCATATCTTTTGTTAAATTTATTCCTAGTACTCCACATCTTTGGAGTCTATTATAATGTCGATCCCACTTCTAACAAGTCAGCCTTAGGGATTCCCTGGTGGCTCAGGCAGTAAAGAGTCTGCCCTCAATGCGGGAGACCTGGGTTCGATCCTTGGGTCAGGAAGACCCCTTGGAGAAGGAAATGGCTACCCACTCCAGTATTCTTGCCTGGAAAATCCCATGGGTGGAGGAGCCTGGCGGGCTATAGTCCATGGGGTCTGAAAGAGTAGGAAACAACTGAGCGACTTCACTTTCACCTTTAACAAAACTATTTTCTATCATCTTTAAAAAAATTGTATTTTCTAAATGTTGTTGAAGATACATGGAAATGCAATTAACTTTTGAATACTGATTTGGCCCTTGATAGTTCAGTTGGTAAAGAATCGTCCTGCAATGCGGAGACCCTGGTTCGATTCCTGGGTTGGGAAGATTCGCTGGAGAAGGGATAGGCTACCCACTCCAGTATGAAGTTCTGGGGAATTCCATCGACTGTATAGTCCATGGGGTCACACAGAGTCAGACACTATTGAGTGACAGAACTTTTAGTAAGTTCTAGTAACTCAGATTTTGGGGAGCTATCCTATGTTGGTATTGTCAGTGCTGTTTCTTTTTCTAACCTAACTCCCTCTTCCATCCATCCCTCCATCCCTTTATCTCTCCTTCCTGCCCTCCCTCCCTCTCTCCATCCATCCTTCTCTCTCTAGCTCCCACCCACCCTCCTCTCCTCTTTCTTTCTTCTCTCCTTCCCTCCATTGGTTCTTTCCTTCTCTCTTTCCCTCCATTCTTGTTTTATTACACTACCTAAGATCAGCAGGACAGTGTTGAACAGATGATAGACACCTTGTCTTCTTATTTTAAGCAGCTTTATTGAGACATAATTCACATACCATACCATTCATCTCTTTAAATTATATCATTCAGTAGCTTTCCGTATATTCAAAAAATGATGGAACCATACCACAATTTAATTTTAGAACATTTTTTGTTGTGCCCCAAAGAAATCCTATGTCTATTACCAGCTACCATGCTTTTTCTTATTTTATCTTTTAATGTGGTGAAAGTGAAAGTAGCTCAGTCATGTCGGACTCTTTGCGACCCCATGGACCATACGGTCCATGGAATTCTCCAGGCCAGAATACTGGAGTGGGTAGTCTTTCCCTTCCCCAGGGAATCTTCCCAACCCAGGGATCAAACCCAGGTCTCCTGCACTGCAGGTGGATTCTTTACCAGCTGAGCCACAAGAGTGGTAAAGTAGATTAAACTGATTCTCTAAAGTTAAACCAAACGTTCAATCCTGGCCTACATCCAATTTGTTCATGACATATTTTTTTTTCATATGTGACTGGATTTTATTTGATAATATTTAGTTATTCTGCATCTATGTTCACGAATGAAATTGAGTCTGTAATTTTCTTTTCTCAAACTGTCCTTGTCAGATTTTAGAACTGAGGTTGTGCTGCCAGCCTCTTATATTTAGTTGGAGAGTATTCTCTCTTTTGCTTATCTATTGGGTAGGTTTGTTTTTGTAAAATTAACATACTTTGTTCTTTAAATGTTTGGTAGAATTTGTTGGCAAAATCCTGTATTTTTCTGTATAGGAAGATTTTTAACTGCTGATTCAAGTGTTTTAAAAAGAGATTTAAGGTTATTCTCGTTTTCTATTTCTAGGAATTTTGTAGGAATTTTTCATCTTATTTAAGTTTTCAAATTTTTGGCATGGAGTTGTTCATAGTATCAGTTCAGTTCAGTTCAGTCACTCAGTCGTGTCCGACTCTTTGCGACCCCATGAATCTCAGCACGCCAGGCCTCCCTGTCCATCACCAACTCCCGGAGTTCACTCAGACTCACGTCCTTCAAGTCAGTGATGCCATCCAGCCATCTCATCCTCTGTCATCCCCTTCTCCTCCTGCCCCCAATCCCTCCCAGCATCAGAGTCTTTTCCAATGAGTCAACTCTTAGCATGAGGTGGCCAAAGTACTGGAGTTTCAGCTTTAGCATCATTCCCTCCAAAGAAATCCCAGGGCTGATCTCCTTCAGAATGGACTGGTTGGATCTCCTTGCAGTCCAAGGGACTCTCAAGAGTCTTCTCCAACAACACAGTTCAAAAGCATCAATTCTTGGGCGCTCAGCCTTCTTCACAGTCCAACTCTCACATCCATACATGACCACTGGAAAAACCATAGCCTTGACTAGACGGACCTTTATTGGCAAAGTAATGTCTCTGCTTTTGAATATGCTATCTAGGTTGGTCATAACTTTCCTTCCAAGGAGTAAGCGTCTTTTAATTTCATGGCTGCAGTCACCATCTGCAGTGATTTTGGAGCCCAAAAAATAAAGTATGCCACTGTTTCCACTGTTTCCCCATCTATTCCCCATGAAGTGATGGGACCAGATGCCATGGTCTTCGTTTTCTGAATGTTGAGATTTAAGCCAACTTTTTCACTCTCCACTTTCACTTTCAGCAAGTGGCTTTTGAGTTCCTCTTCACTTTCTGCCATAAGGGTGGTGTCATCTGTTCATAGTATTGTTATTATTTTAAAAAATTCTGCTGCATGTAGTTATATCTTATTTTTATTCCTAAGGATGTATATTTATGCCTTCTTTTTTTCTTGATCGATATTGCTGTCGTTCTGTCAATATTATTGTTCTTTGAAAAAAATCCAATTTTTGGCTTTGTTAATAATCCCTATTGTCTTGACTCTCTCCTAGTGATGAAATCTTTGTTGCCCCAGTTCCCTATTTTCCTGAGCAATGCTACAGTGTGTATCCTCAAACATGTCCTCTTATGAACCTATGTAGAAAGTTGCCTGGGATGTATATTTAAGAGCAGCTTTTCTGGGCTGGAGGAAATACACATATCTAGTTTGAGTGAGCAGGGCTGATTTTTCTCATTGGTCTACAACCTCACCAGCAGTGAATGGTGTGTGCATCCTAAGTCACTTTAGTCATGTCCGACTCTTTGCAACCCTGTGGACTGTAGCCCACCAGGCTCCTCTGTCCATGAGATTCTCCAGGCAAGAATACTAGAGTGGGTTGCTGTGTCCTTCTCCAGAGAATCTTCCCAACCCAGGGATGTCACCTGCATCTCTTATGTCTCCTGCTTTGGCAGGTGGGTTCTTTACCACTGGTGCCAGCTGGGAACCCTGGCAGTGAATGGGGATGCTTATACTTCTACATCCCCACCTAATGCTTGAGTTCATCCACCTTTCCAATTTCTAACAGTCTCTTTTTATGCTTTTTAAAATTAATTTATTTTAACTGGAGGCTAATTACTTTATAATATTGTGGTGGTTTTTGCCCTGCATTGACATGAATCAGCCACGGTTGTACCTGTGTCCCTCCTTCCCCAACCCCCCTCCCTGTT
>NW_011494804.1:1966112-1993934 GCF_000754665.1 Bison bison bison | reverse complement strand
CCTCCCAGCCCCCTCCCACCTCCCTTCTTACCCCACCCCTCTGGGACGTCCCAGTGCACCAGCTTTGAGTGCCCTGCTTTACGCATCAAACTTGAACTGGTGATCTATTTCACATATGGTAATATACATGTTTCAGTGCTATTCTCTCAAATCATTCCACCCTTGGCTTCTCCCACAGAGTCCAAAAATCTGCTCTTTATATCTGTGTCTCTTTTGCTTCTTGCACATAGGGTCATCGTTACCATCTTTCTAAATTCCATATATATGCATTAATATACTGTTTTTCTTTCTGATGTACTTCACTCTGTATAATAGGCTCCTTTTAAAAAACTTTTTATTTATTTATTTTTCTCTAGGCAAAAAACTTCATTAACCTTTGTTTCAAACTTTATCCCTAGGCGTCCTCAGCTTAATTAGCTTGAAAGAATGAATTGCATATGAGCAAAAACTGAAAAGAGCTGCAGTGTCCAGGGGCTTGGGCTTCAAAATATTAATGATCTAGACTTTATCAGATCCATAGACAAAATTTTAAAAAGCAATCATCATACGAAATAGCAGTCTCAGTCACTTCTCCAAGTTTTGTCTTCTTCAGAAGATGACTCAATTCAGTTTGCTTCATTCTTGGAAGACTCTTCAAAATTCTCCACAAAATCTGGAACTTCATCAGCGTCCTCTCCAGTAGTGAGTGGTGCTTTTCCACCCCCAGATTTTTTGGGGAGAAATTCACTCACGCTCCTTAAACGGATCAGACGACCTGCGCCAGGGTGGTTTACAATGCGGGGTAGCATTTCTTCAGCTGCTTTGTCTCAGCGTGGACTGTAAATGGTGAAAGTGTTTGTTGCCAGAGATGCCTGAACTTCAAGGTGGTTAAAGTGGACCACTGTTTCTTGGTTTGTGACCACATTCACCTCTTGAATATGAGTTGATTTTACTTCTAACTTCTTTTTTTTCCCTTAGCTTTTGAATTTTGAGTTTTTTAAAATTTATTTATTTTAGTTGGAGGCTAATTACTTTACAACATTGTAGTGGTTTTTGCCATACATTGACATGAATCAGCCATGGGTATACATGTGTCCCCCATACTGAACCCCCCTCCCACCTCCATTCCCATCCCATCCCTCTGGGTCATCCCAGTGCACCAGCCCTGAGCACCTGTCTCATGCTTCTAACTTCTTTAAAGAGTACTGAAGGTTTTGTTATCTGCTGTGGTTGTTCTGTGACTTTTTTCCTGTGAGCAATTTCTTTCCCATCAATGAGCACTTGTGCCTGTAGCTTCTCCTGGTTCTTGATCTTTTCTTTCATCTTGTTGCAGTGGATACGGGGCTGGTGGGGATGGGATGGGGGTTGGGGCTTTGAGGGGTGGCGCTTAGGAGGTCTTGGGCAGACCAGCTGAGATTAGGCTCACGCACGTGGGGGTGCCAGATGACAGCTAGCTCTAACAGCCTCAGCAGGTGTAAAGTGATAAGCATTTTTGTTTTTGTGTTATCTCACTAGCAGTTGTTTCGGTACATTTTATCATGAGCTTGTTGCCTTTTTGTGGGTGTCTTCTGTACACTGCCTATTCAAATGCTTTGCCTGTTTCTTGCTTCTTTATGTTATTGCAGTTTCTGTCCTTTGCTTCTTGATTGGTAGGCATTTCCTGGATAGTCTACATATTAGGTTTTGTCAGCTTTACACATTGCAAATACCTTCCCCTGTTTTGCTGGCAGTTTATTAATTTTTTTTCAAGGGTAAATTTTGCTGAACAGAAATCTTTAAGCTTGATGTTATTATATTCATCCATTTTTGGCTAATAGTGTATGCATTTGAAGTTTTGTTTAAGTTCTTCCCAACACCAGATAAAACATAGTTTTCTTCTAGTAACTTTATTTATTACCTTTTATATTTACATATTTAATTCATGTAGTGTTCACCTTTGTATGAAGTATTCATTTATTTTCCTTTGTACAGCAACGCAATTTTCCCAACAGTATCTACTAAGCTGTCTGTTTTTTTTTTCCTTCTGATGCTACGTTTATTGCATAATAGGTTCTTGTATATGGATGCATCTGCTCTCTGAGTTACTTGAGCCAAAACCGTATTATTATTTTACTATAGCTGTAAATAATATTCTAGGCAAAAGACCCCCCAAAACCAAAACAATACTGGTAGAGAAGAACAAAGTTGAAGGACTGACAATACTCAACTTTAAGACTTACTGTAAAACTGTAGTGATCAAGATAGTGTGGTAGTGGTAACGGAAAAGACAAGTAGATCAATGAAACAGACAGAGAGCCCAGGAATAGACCCACATAAATATAGCCAATTGATCTTTGGCGAAGGACTAAAAGCAGTAATGAACCAAAGTTAGTCTTTTTAACAAATGGTAATGGAACAACTGGACATCCATATGAAAAAAATAAATCTAGACATAGACCTTATACCTTCTTAAAATGAACTCATAACGGAGCTCACGTCTGCATGCATGCTAAGTCGCTTCAGGTGTGTCTGACTGTGCGGGCCTATGGACTGCAGCCCTCTAGGTTCCTCTGTCCATGGGATTCTCGAGGCAAGAATATTGGTATGGGTGGCTGTGCTCTCCTCTCGGGGATCTTCCCCAGCCAGGGATCAACCTGAATCTCTCAGTCTACCTGTAATGGCAGGTGGCTTCTCTACCACTAGCCCCACTGGGAAGCCCAAAGTGGTTCACAAATGTCAACAGGAAATGCAAAACTATAAAACACCCAGAAAATTACGTAGGAAAAACTTGTATAACCTTGGGTATGGCTATGACTCTTTAGGTATAACAAAAAGGGCATGATCTGTGAAAGAAATAATTGATAAGCTGGGCTTCATTAAAATTAAACACTTCTACTCTGAAAAAGACAATGTCAAGAGAATGAAAAGATAAGCCACAGACTAGGATAGAGTATTTTCAATCGATACATGTGATAAAGGATTGTTATTGAAACTATATGAAGAAAGATGCACCTATTACAGTGGCCAAAATCCAGGACACAGACAACATCAAATTCTGGCAAGGATGTGAAGCAACAGAAACTATAATTTATTGCTGGTGGGTGTGAAAAGTGCTTCAATCACTTTGGAAGACAGTTTGGTAGGTTCTTAGAAAAATAAACAAACTCTGATGATGTGATCCAACAATCACACTCTTTGTTATTTACAAAGAAATGGAAAGCATATTCCGTTTCATTCCAACACAAAATTCTGCACATAGATGTTTGTAGCAGCTTTATTCATGTCTGCCCAAAACTTGGAGGCAATTAAATGTCCTTTTATAGATGAGTGGATAAATAAATCATGATACCTCAGGACAATGGAATATTACTCAGCACTAAAATGAAATGAACTATCCACTCATGAATAGACTTGAAAGAACCTTAAGTGTGTATTACAGAGTGAAAGAAGACAATCTGAAAAGGCTACATACTGTATGTTTCCAACTGTATAACATTCTGGAGAAAATAAACTGTGGAGATGGTGAAAAGATCAGTGGTCACCAGGGGAAAGGTGGTGAGTGGTGGGGATGAAGAGATGGAACACGGAAGATTTTTACACAGGGAAAATACGGTGGATGATACCGTAACGATGGATACAGGCATTATACAATCATTCAAACCTACAGCACCTAAAACACCACGAGTAAACCCAATGTAAATTATGAACTTTGAGTATTAGGATATGTCAATATAGGTTCATCGATTGTAATGAATATACCACTCTGGGGGGATTGTGAGTGTTGATCATGGGGGAAAGAACCTGTGCATGTGTGGGGCATGGTATCCATCGCTACACCTTCCCCTCAATTTTGCTATGAACCAAAGATGCTTGCTCCTTGGAAGAAAAGTTATGACAAACCTAGACAGTGTATTAAAAAGCAGAGTCATCACTTGGCCAACAAAGGTCTGTCTAGTCAAAGCTGTGGTTTTCCAGTAGTCATGTGTGGATGTGAGAGCTGGACCATAAAGAAGGCTGAGTGAGTGAAAGTCACTCAGTTGTGTCTGACTCTTGCGACCCCGTGGACTGTAGCCTGCCATGCTCCTCTGTCCATGGGATTCTCCAGGCGGGAATACTGGAGAGGGTTGCCATTTCCTTCTCCAGGGGATCTTGCCAACCTAGGAATTGAATCCTGGTCTCCTGCATTGCACGCAAGAAGGCTGAGTACTGAAGAATTTATAGTTTCAAACTGTGGTGTTGGAGAAGACTCTTGAGAGTCCCTTGGACTGCAAGGAGATCCAACCGGTCCATCCTAAAGGAAATCAGTCCTGAGTGTTCATTGGACGGACTGATGTTGAAGCTGAAACTCCAATACTTTGGCCACCTGATGCGGAGAACTGACTCACTGGAAAGGACCCTGATGCTGGGAAAGATTAAGGGCAGGAGGAAAAGGGGATGATGGAGGATGAGATGGTTGGATGGTATCACTGACTCAATGGACATGAGTTTGAGCAAGCTCTGGGAAATAGTGAAAGACAGGGAAGCCTGGAATGCCGCAGTTCATGGGGTCGCAAAGAGTCAAATATGACTGAATGACTGAACAACAACAACAAATAATTTTTTAAAAAATGTGTTCAAAGTCCGGTAGGTCAAACACCCCACCTCTTCTTCAAGGTCAGCTTAACTAAGTGTAAGTCTTTGTTTCTCCATGTAAGCTTTATTGAGTGTCTCAGAAAATCTAAATGGAATTTTAATTGAGATTATATTGAATTTGTAGATTAGTTTGGAGGAATATTGACATCTTTGTTATATCATCCAAAACCATGAAACATCTTTCCATATATTCAGACCATTTTCTATTTTTTATTAGAGTTTTAAATATTTCATCATCGAGCTTTTGTGTATTTCTGATTAATTTAATTCACGGAACTTTATTGTTGCTTTTGTGAAAGGATTTTTTTTTTTTACTATTGCTTTCATATGCTGAACTTGATTCTGTTAGTTTCTAGACAGATGATCATACCATCTGCAAATGAAAAAGGTTCTTTATCATACCATTTTTTTTCCATACAGAATATGGGGGAACTCTAGTTATGTTGAAAATAGTGGGGATTCTGGAAACCCTTGTATTAGTTTCAGCTCTAAAGAGAATGTTTCTAAAATTTCTTCATTAAGCATAGTGTTAACTATAGGTTTTAAGATACAAATTTCCAATAAAGTAACTCCTTTCTATTTTTAAATGATATTCTTAAAAAGTTACCCATGGTTGTATTGTATCAGATGTTTTTCTTGCATTGAGAATGTTTATTAATATGCTGAATTACATTGATTTTTTCTAATATTAAACCATTCTTGCATTCGTGGGAGAACTCTTACTTGAAACTTAAGTATTAATGTTTGTAATACCCTGTAGGACTATATTAACATTTCCATTTATGAGGAAAATGTATGATTTTACATTTACATTTGCATTCAGAAGGGAAATTCTGTATGATTTTTTCCTTTTACTGTTCTCATTTGAAAATCAATATTTCATTAGTTGCCTGAAATGAACTGAGTAACTTTTTTTTTTTCTCTTTTCTTTGGAACAACTTGTGTAAGTTAGAATTTAGTGCTTTCTTGAAAGTTAGGTAAAACTCACTTATAAAATCATTTTTTTCCTGTCTTGAGAGGTAAATCTTTGAACAACTTCATGTATTTAATATTTATTGTTTGTTCAAGTTATCTATTTCCTCTGGTATCACAAATTGTATTCATTTCTTTATTTATTCTTTAGGAATGTATTCATTTTATAAAGTTGTCAAATTTATTACCAGTTATTTATGATACTATCTTATTACTTAAAAAATATCTCTAGTTATTTCCCCTTTTCTGTCTATATATTTTTATTTGAATTTTTAAAATCTTTCTCTAGAGTAGTTTTATCAGAGGTTTGCCTGCTTTACTCATATTTCAAGTGAACTGGCTTTAATCATGTTTACCATTTATCAGTTTGTTTTATTGATTTTTGCATTTACTAGTTCCTTTCTTCATGATTTTCTGAGTTCGTTGTGTTGCTTTAGGGCTTCCCGGGTGGCTGAGATGGTAAAGAATCCACTGCAATGTGGGAGACTGGAGTTCTATCCCTGGGTGAGGAAGATCTCCTGGAGAAGGTCAATGGCGATGAACTCCAGTATTCTTGTCTGGAGAATCCCATGGATGCAGGAGCCTGGTGGGCTACAGTCCATGGGGTCGCAAAGAGCTGGACATGACTGAGTGACTAGCACTTTCGCTTCATGTTGCTTTTATCCCATCTACCTTCATCAGATACTTATTTATTTTAAACCTTTCTTTTCTTTCTTTTTCCCCCAGCTTTACTGAGATATAATTGCCACATAACACTGTATACATTTAGAGTGTACAACATGGTAATTTGGTACACTTACATGCCATTATGGTGGTGAGATGATTCCTAAATCATTAATTCATACCTCCATGTCATGCATTTTAAAGCTATAAATAAGAAAATATCTCTTATGTTCTACATTTTTGGCTGTATTCTTTTCCAGTTTTAAATTTTCCTTATTTTTGCTTTAAATTTTTTTTAATAATGTTATTTTAGCTTGCAAGTCTAATGTTATTTAGTTTGGGATTTTTCAAAAAGTCACTTTTAAAAATTAATTTCTAATTTCATTAGATTACTCAATTTTAATATTGATCATTTAGAGGCTTTGAGTTTTCCTCTATGACTTAATACATGGTCTATCTTGTAAATATGCCACATATGCTTGCAAAAATGCAAATTCTCTGAGATCAAACTTATTTGCTGCATCGTTCATATTTTCAAGGTACCTTGCTTAGTTTAATGGTTTCTGAAAAGGGTAAGTTAAATTTCTAACTACAGGTGTTGCTTATTTCTATTTGCAGTTTTATCAACTGTTTGCCAATGTATTGTGAGACAATATTCCTAGCAGTGAATATGTTTATGGTGGATATATTTTCTTATTTATTGTTTACCACATATTGCCATTTATGAAATGCATCATGTATGTATATGGCTTTATGCTCTATATTGTTGGACATTAAGACTACTGCCCAGCTTGTTTTAGTTTATGTTTCTCATCTATTCTTTATTTTCTGCCTTTCCACGTGTCTTTTGGCTATATATTTTTACTTCTTGTTTGTTTTTAAATCCAACCTAAAGGTCTTCATTACCTAATTGATGAGTTTAACATACTGAGATTTATTTTAATTACTGTGCTAGAACTCATTTCTCTCTCATTTTATTATTCTATATGTATATTAAAACTTATTTCATGTTTTCCATAGCATGTTTTTTTTTTTTCCCCTTAATTTTTCTCCTTTCTTTCTTTTCATTGTGTAGTTTGAGTTTTCTCCTACTGGTCAATTTCTTCATATGGTAGCTTCCCTTAGCTTAAAAATCATACTCATACTTATTTATCCCTGATTTCTTGAGCATATTAGTGTCTGTATCTTCTCATTAACACTGTACTTAACATGCCCTCATACCAGCTTTGTGCATAACCTTCCCTGGTGGCTCAGAGGGTAAAGTGTCTGCCTGCAATCTGGGAGACCCGGGTTCAATCCCTGGGTTGGGAGGATCCCCTGGAGAAGGAAATGGCAGCCCACACCAGTATTCTTGCCTGGAGAATCCCACGGAAGGAGGAACCTGGTAGGCTACAGTCCACAGGGTTGCAAAGAGTCGGACACAACTAAGCCACTTCACTTTCACTTTTCCTTCCTGTCTTGTTGAAGCTGTCTAGGATTTTAGTGGTTCATACTCTGGGTACATGTTTTTTTCTCTTGTTTGGTTGTATCCCTTTTCTCTGCTTGTGGTTTTTTCCCCCTTAAACAATACATTTCACCAAAGTGTTAAAGAATCTTAGTTTTCGTATTTGGTACAACATCTTCTGGAGTGTTTTCTTCAGCTGTTAAGGTGTTCCTCATCCCTTGCCCACCACCCCTGCAATATGGGTATTTGTGTGGCAAAACTTCCAAGGGTGTGGGTGCATAAGAATAATTTCATTACTCCTTCATAGCTACATAAAAAGTTGACTGTATATTTTAAATTATAGCTTCAAAGTTCTTTCACTTAAATACTTTAAAATATTACCCCATCATTTTCTTGCTTCCTGTGTTATTGTTGAGAACTTGGATGTCAATGTGATTCCTGTTTCTTCTTTTTCCTAGTTTACTAAGATATAATTGACATATTATATATACGTATAACAACATATAACAAGTTTAAGATGTACATTGTTGATTTGATGCATTTGCAAGACAATTAAACACCTCCATCATGTCACATAATTACTATTTCTATTTTGTGGTAAGAACATTTAAGATCAAAACTCTTAGAAATTTTCAAGTATTTGGTACAGTATTATTACCAATAACCACCATGTTGTACTTTAGATCCCCAGAGCTTATTCTTCTTTTAACTGGAAGTTTATGCCATTTACCAATATCTCCTCATTCCCCATACCTCCCACCCCAGCCCCTGGTAGTCACCATTCTATTCCTTGTTTCTATGAGTTGGCCTTTTTAGATTCTACCTGTAAGTGGTATCTTACAGGATTTATCATTTATAGCCTGACTTATTTAACTTAGCATGATGTAATCAAGATCCATCCATGTAGGGCCACGTAGGGAATGCATGGCAGGATTCCTTCTTTCTCATGCTGAACATATTCCATTTTACACACACACACATACATATATATATATATATTTAATGCATTAATCTGTTGACACTTCGGTTGTTTTCATATCTTGGCTATCAGGATTAATGCTGAAGTGAACATGAGCGTGCAGATAGCTCTTTGACATCCTGTTTTTACTTTTGTGTTTAGACCCAGAAGTGGGGTTACTGGATCATATGATAGTTGGTTTTTCATTTTTTGAGGAACCTCCACAATGATTTCCATAGTCTTAGTCTCTCCGTCACGTCCAGCTCTTTGCGATCCCGTGGACTGTAGCCTGCCAGGCTCCTCTGTCCATGGGATTCTCCAGCCAAGAATACTGGAGTGGATTGTTGTTCCCTTCGTCAGAGGATCTTCCTGACCCAGGGATCGAATCCGGGTCTCCTGTGTTGCAGGCAGATTCTTTACCATTTGAGCTACAGGGAAGACCCTGTATGATTTCCATAGGGGTTGTACTAATTTCTTTTCCTACCACATGTGCACAAAATTTCTCTTTTCTGCACATCCTCACCAACACTTGTGTCTTGTTTTTTTGATGCTAGCCATTTTAATAGGTGTGAGGTGCTATCTCTTTGTACTTGATTCTTATTTTTTAGAACTTCCCTCGTGGCTCAAATGGTAAAGAATCTGCCTGCAGTATGGGAGACCCGGGTTCAGTCCCTGGGTTGGGAATATCCCCTGGAATAGTAGCTGGTAACCCACTGCAGTATTCTTGCCTGGAGGATTCCATGGAAAGAGGAGACTAGTGGGTTATAATCCATGAGATTGCAAAGAATTGGACACAAATGAGCACTTAACACACTAACTAACGTTAACTTAATTTCTCAGAACTGATTTCTTCTTTCTCTGTGGAAGCTTGTAGAATTTTCTTTTTATCTTTAATATTCTTAAATTTCTCTAAAACAAGGATTTTTTCTTTATCTTCTATTTGTTGCCCTATGAATTCTTTCAATCTGAGTTATTCATCTTGCCTGTTGCTGCTTTGAATGTTCCTTAATATGAACGTCGAGTTGACATGATCACAACTCCTGATTAAATTCTATCAATTCTATTTTTTATTTTATCATCTTGTCCTCTATTTCAATTTTAAATTTTATGTATAATATTCCTTCTTTTAAAAATGGATTATTATTCTTGTTTCAAGTGGCTAATATCTTTCTTTATCTCCTTATTCTCTGAACTTCTTTCAAATTAGATCTAATAGTTCTGCTCCAGATGATAAATTTAGTTTGTTGAATTTCTTTTGAGGTAGCTGTACTGGTTGAAGATCCAGGTGTATACATTAGAAAGGGACTGAAGGCCAGACTCCAATGTGCCAGTTCTGTGGAATTTAAAAAGAGGGCGAGGGTGGCAGCCTGTGAGGAGAGTCCAAGCTCCACAAGCCACAGACGATCCCTCTGGTGTGCTGTCATGGCGCCAAGCAACAACTCTGGTGACCGTTGCACTTTAAACCCGTAGGGAAGAGGAGCACTGGGAAGGGCAGTCGTCACAGGCTTTTGTCTCCCAGCTCTAGGGCTTTGGAAGATGAGCTGTGAAAGAACTAAGACTTGAGGGTGGATGGTCAATTGGCCCCTGTTTTCCTCAACTACGCACCCTAGCAGGGTGTGTGTGCACGCGCGTGACCTTGGTCGTGTCCCACTCTGTGATCCTATGGACCGTAGCCCGCCAGGCTCCTCTGTCCATGGGATTTTCCAGGCAAGAATACTGGAGTGGTTGCCATTTCCTTTTCTAGGGGGTCTTCCCAACCCGGGGATCAAACCTGTGGCTCTTGCATTGCAGGCAGATTCTTTAGCACTGTGCTACCTGGGAAGCCCAGCGGGGTATGTATATATGCTTCCCTAATTTTACTCCTTGGACAGTTGGTTTGCTGGGTGGATTGTTTCCATTAATTTCTGCAGTGAAGAGACAAGCAAAGAGGATCCCTAGGAGGTTGTGGGGAGGAGGCAAGAGTAGAACTTGAAAAACTTCATCCCGGTCAGTGCTTTACTTGTATGTCTGGCAGCCCCAGGCTTCCACCACTTACCTTTTCACTGACCCTCAGATACCAACTGAAGTCATGTTTTCATCTTCCCAGCATTCTGTCTTTCTTTTTGGTTAGTTTCTGAACTCCACTTTCCTCTCTTGCTCCTGTAGTTTCTTAGTCATTTTTTTTTTCTTCTTCTTCTTTTTGGTGGAGGAAGCCAGCAGTATATTCTAGTTTGCCCAGCTGGTTGCCCATTCATATCTACTATCATGACCCTTCTTTATATTTATTTCCACCGCCTTCTTTTATGCTTTCGTGATGACTATTTTTCTCTTTACCTGTCCTTCCTCTATCTTTCCCTTCCTCCCTCTCCCCTTCCTTTCTCTCTTTTTCCTGATATTGAATAATTAAAATTTTTTCATCTTCCCTCTTTATGATCTGGAAATTAGACATTTTACCCATATTCCTATATTGATGTAGTAGTTAAAGTTAGCTTTGGCTGAAAGACAGAAACTTTGATGTATACGAATGGTTTAAGCAAAGTCCAGGTAGAATGTTAATGCATCAGATGACTAAATAGTGTTAAGACATCCACTCTCCCCAGATTGACCTATTGATTAAGGAAATCACAACCCGAATCCCAGCAGATGTTTTTGAAGAAATTGCCAAGATGAATCAATATTTTTTATGGAAATGCAAAATATCTACAATTTTGAAAAAAGAGAAAACAAAGTTGAAGGACTTACACACCAGTTTCAAGATTTATTATAAAACTATAATAATCAAAACAGTTGAATATTAATGTAAGGATAGTACTCTATTGGGGTAAGTATTGACAAATAAATCAATGAAATAGTATAAAGTCTGGAAATAGACCCACAATATATATAGTCAACTGATTTTTTTAAAGTTTTTATTTTGTATTGGGATATAGAAGAGCTATACAAAAAAGATCTTCATGACCCATATAACCATGATGGTGTGATCACTCACCTAGAGTCAGACATCCTGGAATGTAAAGTCAAGTGGGCCTTAGGAAGCATCACTATGAACACAGCTAGTGGAATTTCAGCTGAGGTATTTCAAATCCTAAAAGATAGTGCTGTGAAAGTGCTGCACTCCATATGCTAGCAAATTTGGAAAACTCAGCAGCAGCCACAGGACTGGAAAAGATCTGTTTTCATTCCAATCTCAAAGAAAGGCAATGCCAAAGAATGCTCAAACTACCACACAATTGCACTCATCTCATAGGCTAGTAAAGTAATGCTCAAAATTCTCCAAGCCAGGCTTCAACATTATGTGAACCACGAACTTCCAGATGTTCAAGCTGGATTTAGAAAAGGCAGAGGAACCAGAGATCAAATTGCCAACATCCGCTGGATCATGGAAAAAGCAAGAGAGTTCCAGAAAAACATTTACTTCTGCTTTATTGACTATGCCAAAGCCTTTGACTGTGTGAATCACAGCAAACTGTGGAAAATTCTTAAAGAGATGGGATTACCAGACCACCTGACCTGCGTCCTGAGATATCTGTATGCAGGTCAAGAAGCAACAGTTAGAACTGAACATGGAACAACAGACTGGTTCCAAATCAGGTAAGGAGTATGTCAAGGCTGTATATTGTCACCCTGCTTATTTAACTTATATGCCAAATACATCATGAGAAATGCTGGACTGGATGAAGCACAAACTGGAATCAAGATTGCCAGGAGAAATATCAATAACTTCAGATATGCAGATGACACCACCCTTATGGCAGAAAGTGAAGAGGAACTAAAAAGCCTCTTGGATGAAAGTGAAAGAGGAGAGTGAAAAAGTTGGCTTAAAGCTCAACATTCAGAAAATGAAGATCATGGCAAATAGATGGGGAAACAATGGAAACAGTGACAGAATTTATTTTGGGGGGCTCCAAAATCACTGCACATGGTGACTGCAGCCATGAAATTAAAAGATGCTTGCTCCTTGGAAGAAAAGTTATGACCAACCTAGACAGCATGTTAAAAAGCAGGGACATTACTTTGCCAACAAAGGTCCATCTAGTCAAGGCTATGGTTTCTCCAGTAGTCATGTATGGAGGTGAGAGTTGGACTATAAAGAAAGTTGAGTGTTGAGAATTGATGCTTTTGAACTGTGGTGTTGGAGAAGACTCTTGAGAGTCCCTTGGACAGCAGAGAGATCCAACCAGTCCATCCGAAAGGAAATCGGTCCTGAATATTCATTGGAAGGACTGATGTTGAAGCTGAAACTCCAATACTTTGGCCACCTGATGTGAAGAACTGACTTTTTGGAAAAGATCCTAATGCTGGGAAAGATTGAAGGTGGGAGGAGAAGGGGACTACAGAGGATGAGATGGTTGGATGGCATCACCGACTCTATGGACATGAGTTTGAGTAAACTCTGGGAGTTGGTGATGGACAGGGAAGCCTGGTGTGCTGCAGTCCATGGGGTTACAAAGATTTGGACATGGCTGAGCGCCTGAACTGAACTGATAGCTGATTACGGCTTCCCAGATGGTGCTAGTGGTAATGAACCCATCTGCCAATGCAGGAGACATAAGAGATGCGGGTTTGAACCCTGGGTCAGGAAGATCCCCTAGAGGAGGGCAACCCACTGCAGTATTCTTGCCTGGAGAATCCCTATGGACAGAGGAGCTTGGCAGGCTATAGTCCATAGGGTTGAAAGAGTGGGACACAACTGAAATGACTTAGCAGGCACTCACATAGCTGATTAACAACATTGTGATGGTTTCAGATGAACATTGAGGGGATTCCGCCTTACGTATGTGTGTATCCATCCTCCCCCAAACTCCCCTCCCTTCCAAGCTGTATTTGTTGTTGCTGAGTTGCTAAGTCCCATCTGACTGTATAGTCAACTGATTTTTAATAAAGACATTTGATGTAATTCAATGTGGGAAAGGAAAGTGTTTTCAGCAAGTGATATTCAATGACTGGATAATTTGTATGAAAAAAAAGGTGAGCCATGATCTCTTTCTCACATCCTCAATAAAAATTAATTCAAGGTGGATCATATTTTAAAAACATGAAAGAGACATAAAGGCTCTAGAAGAAAAAAGGGAAATATATTTGTGACCTTGGAGTGGGCAAAGATTTCTTATTTATTTATTTGTTTTTGTCTGTGCTGGGTCTTTGGGCACTGCCCATGTGCCTTTATAAGCCAAGTTGATTCTTGCCTTGCACTGACCTCTTTGCTTCTTTGTGGGTGGAACTGAGGCTCCTGAACAACTGGAGGCTCCTGAACAACAGCTGAAAAGTTGTTGTTCTTTTAAAAATAATTTTATCTTGAATTTTATTTATTTGTATTTTAGATTTTATTTTACAATACATACATACATAAATAATAATGACAAATATTTATATTTTATATTTATTTATGATAAATTTTGTTTATCTATTATTTTAAATTTTATTTATTTGGCTGTGCTGGCTCTTCACTGCTGCACAGACTTTCTTCTAATTGCGATGAGTGGGGCCTCCTCTCTAGATGCCGTGCCTGGGCTTCTCATTGCAGTGGCTTCTCTCATTGCAGAGCACAGACTCTAGGTGCACAGGCTTTAGTAGTGGTGGCTCCCAGGCTCTACAGCACAGGCTCAATAGTTGTGGTGCAAGGGCTTAGCTGCCCCGCAGCTTGTGAAATCTACCCCGATCAGGGATCGAACCTGTGTCTCCAGCACTGGGAGGTGGATTCTTTACCACTGAGCCACCAGGGAAGCCAAATTACACTGACTTCAACTTCATCAAAGTAAAATATTTCTATTCATCAGACTGCCTTTATCTGACTAAATACTTATGTTTAGAACATACAAAGAACTACTTACTACCAATCAACAGTAAAAAAGGGAACAACCCAATGAAAGTGGATAAAATACATGAGCAGACATTCTACAAAAGAAGATATGTAACTAATAAGCACATGAAAATGTCCTCCACATCATTAATCATCAGGGGAATGAAAATTAAAATCACCTACTAGTCTGGAGAGAGTTTCTGGTTTGTTTTCACTAGGCACCAGAGCTTCCTAGGTGGTGCAGTGGTAAAGAATCCACCTGCCAATACAGGAGATGCAAGTTGGATCTCTGGGTCGGGAAGATCCCCTGGAGCAGGAAATGGCAACCCCCTCCAGTATTCTTGGCTGGAGAATCCCATGGACAGAGGAGCCTCGCGGCTACAATCCATGGGGTCACAAAGAATCAGAGACGACCAAATGACTGGGCACATACACATACTGGGATACCACACAGTAGGGGTCACTTTAAACCGAAGTCTTGGCTTAAGGTACAGTGAACTCGGACTGCAAAGCTGGATGAGAGTCAACTGCTGGTTACAAATTCTCAAGGGACTTTTCTCTACCTTGTTGCAAGGCTTAAAACAGGGGAACACCTTTGCTGTCTGCCAAGGGGAGGAGTGCATTTACTTCTAGTTTATTTCTACGTGGAGAGTGCAGGCCTTTGGGATCTCCGCTTTGTAAGAGGGGTCTCCTATCAGACCCTGCACGTTTGGAGCAGCCTTAGCCTTTGTCTCCTGTGCCCTCCACTTCCCAAGGTGCTGAAAGCTGATGCTCAAATTCACTAAATTCAGCAAATATCCTCAGATAGAAGTTGCCTCTGTCCTCCCTATACTCTCCTAGGTTTCAATTTTTCAGTTAGTTTTTGGCCTCTGAAAATATATTACTTTGTCGCCAGTCTGTCCTCAAATTTACATAGGTTTGAAAAAATACGTATCTACCATCTTTAATTATTTTCACCAGAGGTGATAGATTGAGGTAGCTTGTTGGTCACCAGAAACAGGAGTCCTATTGTTCTGTTTTATCTCATTCTTGTACAATGTCTATTTTAGGTGAAAGTTTTAAAATGTACATGTTCTATCAATACAGTTGTGTGTGCATTTAATTTAATAATAAATAAATAGATAAATAAATTTACACTGAGCAGGAGTGCATGCTCAGAAATGTTTATGGCTGGGGGGTGCAGTAAAAGGGCTTCGCAGGTGGCACTAGCTATAAAGAACCTGCCTGTCAATGCACGAGACATAAGAGACGTGGGTTCGTTCCTTGGGTTGGAAGGATCCCCTGGAGGAGGGCGTGGCAGCCCACTCTAGTATTCTTGCCTGGAAAATCCCATGAAAGCGGAGCCTGGTGAGCTACAGTCCATAGCGTCACAAAGAGCCGGACATGACTGAAGTGAGCTAGCACGCATGTATGTGCAATACAGTGTTTGGGGAACCCATTGAGAATTGCATGGACCATCTTTCCTCTCAAGACCTGGGGAAGTGACCATCGCAGAAGGCTGGCTTGCAAGGCCTCCAAGGCGGGAGCTCCAGGCTTCCCTCTTGCTTTCCTATTGTAGGGCCGAGTCTAAGAAAGTTATGTAAATGTCAGTGGCTATTTTTAATTTCTTGTAAGACAGCTTACTGGGGAGATAGGTTACCTCTTTATTGAGATGATGGCTAGTTGGTGTACATCACCCTCTGTACCCACTAGCACCCGGTCCTGTATGTTGACCTCAGATGACCTGCTGCTCGATATCGCTGCTCCCTAGACCAAGCCAGGAGCCCAGTGGTCATGACTCTGCATTTCCTCCACGTGTGCTGCCTGGGCTGGTTTTACTTGACCCAAACCTCTTTCATTCTATGTTGGAGATGAGACTTTTTTTTTTTGAGATGAAACTTTTGATGAAGGAATACTTGCTTTCATTTGACTGATAGGACCTTGACAGAGAAAGTTCATTTTATCAGTTGCTGGCTAGGGTTCTGGCTGAGAAGAGCAATAACCTCATTAATGAGTTATCTCTTTCTTTCGAGATGAACTTGACTCATTTATTTCCTTAAAAAGATGGTGTCATTGATGAAAGATAGCCAATAGTGACCATGAACAAATGTCTTTGTTTACCTTTCAAAAGTGTTTGATGTCCGCATTTTGTGCCAGGAAGCAAAACAGATGGCTCTTTGGATAACTTGTATGTCTTTATGTTACCTTAAAGGTGGTCTCAGGGTCCTAGATAATAATAATAAAAAATGAAATTATTTACATATGCTCAAGTTTAACAAATTGATATAAAGAGAACCATTTATAATCTTTTAACTGAGGAGCTATGCTTACTTTTGGCTAAATCCATGCAGTCTACTGACAGTGATGTTTTTGAAGATGCAAGTTACAAGCCTGGTGATAGCCCAGATAATGAGTCTGTCTAGAACAAAGCCCTTAGCAAAAGCTTCAAAGCCCAAGTGAAATAGATCACACCAATTTTGGAACCTACAACCAAAATCAAATGCTGATTTTTACAAAAAGGCATCAAAGTTTAATTTTTTAAAAGTCGACTGAACTAGGTTGGATTGAAACCAGAGCCTATGCATTATTAAAATAATTGAATTGGGAATCAAAATATCAGACTGAACTCCAGTCAGAACACTGTACAGTCTTGATTGTGGATGACAGCTTCCTCCTCTATAAGCTAAATTGGACTCTGTGAGGGAAATGGCAGTTATGCTATCAAACAGCGAAATGATGAGGCTCACAGGATTAGCCTTCAGAGGGAAGGTACAGACGTGCTGAGCATAACAAAGTGCTCCTGCCCCCTGAGGGCAGCATGAGCTATCGGTCCTCCTTCAGTGCTTCATCTACTTGTCCATCCGATCTTTCTGGGCTTCCCAGGTGGCGCTAGTGGTAAAGAACCTGCCCGCCAGTGCAGGAGGCGTCGGGGATGTGGGTTCGATCCCTGGGTGGGGAAGATCCCCTGGAGGAGGAAGTGGCGACCCACTCCAGAATCCCACAGACAGAGGAACCTGGAGCGCTATAGTCCATGGGGTCGGAAAGAGTCGGACATGACTGTAGCTACTTAGCATACAGGTATGCAGATCTTTCTAAGATGTCTTAGCTGAACCGAGGGCTGGTCACTGCAGCCTGGTTGGAGCTGACCACATGCAGGACCAAATCCCCTGGACTGCTGGCTGTATCACAGGCCACTCATTAGGGGGCACAGAGCCACGTCCCGCTGGTTGTGCTTTTCATGAATGGATACGGAAGCATTTGCAAATCGCATGGATCCAGAACCCCCACCAGCTGCGCTGTCTTTTCTGGGTGAGCCTGATTGCTTTTGGCTGTACGTGGTGCAGTGTTTTCCATCAAATCAGTCCTTCCTCTGCAGGGGTATTTATTATGTGCCATTTTGAAAATAAAAGGGACGTGGAGCAATCATCCAGCAAAACCATAAAACACTTTATTATCCGAGACGGTGAGGGGACAGGTTTGACATACAACACTGGGAGCGGTGATGGCCGAACAATGTGGTACTAAAGCGTGATTTAATGAAGCTTGGAGGATTTAGTTCAGTCGGGAAAGTTCCACTCTGTCTTGGGCGTAGGAGAAGTGAACTGGCTTGGGCACCTGACTGAGCAGCATCTCAGCATGTAGGATTTAGCCAGCACCCCCCCACCTCCCGCCATTTGTCCTGCTGTCCCAGACAACCATTGTCAAGAAGACTTTAGCGCTGGAAACTTCTGACTGATTAAGTGAACCTCAAACTTGGCACGGCTTCTCAGTGGCTTCCGTTTTACAAGGCCAGCAGTTAATCCAACAAAAGGCTGAATTCATTTCCCTGTATATCCATTGATTGCCAGCTGAGAGCTGGATGCTGTCAACTTGCTTTAAAAAAAAAAAAAAAAAATTCCACTTCACTGGAATTGAGGTCCTTTGCCCTCTGATAAATGGCGGCATGCCATCTTGGGCAACACTTTTGTTTTCCACTTTTCTGGAGGAAAAACTCATCAGCAGATGGTGGCTGGTCATCAAGTCAATCATTGTCTTTGGATTTAATCAGACACATCTTTCTGATCCAGCTGAACTAAAACTACCTGTTATATTTCATTATTGTGTTGGCACAACCTCAGCTTTTAGATTATGCACCTAAGATGTTCATGGACAGGTTAAAGCATGGTTTTGTCGCCTTCTTCACCAAAGTGGATGTCTTTGTTAAATATTTATCAAGTCACTGTGGTAGGCTTGGTCCCATAGGCGTTGCCTGGGGCAGTGGAAGAAGGAGCTAATGATCTGGAAGGTGACAGGGTACACACACTTAAGGAGGTATCCAGTGTTTCAGTGTTACATAAGCTCAGGGTTTTGGTGAAGATCGCCTTGGCCTAGTCTGATACGGCAGTTCTCAATTGGTACTGCACCACAGCATTACCAGAGAAGCTTTCAAAAAGGTGAATGTTCAGGTCCTGTCTTGGTCAGTCCAGGCTCCTATAACAAGAATATTGTGGACTGAGTGGCCTAAAGAGCAATCATTTACTCCTCAGAGTTCTGGAGCTGATGTCTGGCGAGAGCCCGTGTCTTGGTTTGTAGTTGGCTGTGTTCTCATTGTATCCTCACGTGGCAGAAAGCAGGAGAGATGAGACAGAGATAGGGAGGGAGAGAGAGACAGAGAATGAATGAGAAAGGAAGCACTTCTGTCTCTTATAAGGGCACTAATCCCATTCATGAGGACTTCACCCTCATGACTAATTACCTCCCAAAAGCCCTAATCCCATCATGTTGGGAGTTAGGGTTTTAACATATGAGCTTTAGGGGGACATAATGGCCCAGATGGTAAAGAATCTGCCTGCAATGTGGGAAACCTGGGCTCGATCCCTGGGTTGGGGAAATCCCCTGGAGGAGGGCATGACAACCCACTACAGTATTCTCGCCTGGAGAATCCCATGGACAGAGGAGCCTGGTGGGCTACAGTCCTTCGGGTCACAAAGAGTCAGACACAACTGAGCAACTAAAAACAATGCACAAACATTCAGTCCATAATAGGTCCCCGTATCAGAGACCTCGATTCAATGGAAATGAATCTGTGGAAGGGCCTGAGCACCGGTACTTGGAAAACCTCCCCAAATGATTCTAATGTACTCCTAGGACCAAGATCTGCTGGTCTAGGAGATAAATAGGAATTTCTTTTGTTTGTTTGCTTTTTATATTTAGTTTCTACTCTGGAATTCGTCTCTCTCCAAATAGTTTTTTCTTCCCTACTCCAATAGCTCCTTGCACACATCTCACTGATAGCCTGAAACCTAGTCTCCCTAACCCAGTTACCTGTCAAGTTTATGATTAACCTCTCTGTCCAAAGCTTTACTACCTTTCTTGTCCCATCTGACCTCAATCTTGTGCTAAGTGAACACTCGTCATCCAGAGAGTCAGGTGACTAAACTGTTACTGTTGATAACATCGTTCACGGACCAACTCAGGACAAAATGAGTGAACCGCCTCCTAAGCCATGGACTGCCTGGCCAGAGAATTGTACACCAGAGACATCTTGACTCCTGAAACAAGGATCAGGAAATGTCACAGGCATGTGACAAGATGATGTTTAAGCCCAGCTTCTTTGCTCTTCCCCTTTAAGAACCCCCTGACTCAGAGACAAGCTGGAGTTTGAGCTGAGGCTTGTCTCCCATTCACTTGCTTGTCACCTTCAATAAACGCTTAGTTTGTCACACACACCGACTGTCAGAGTTCAGCTCTCTGCAAGGTGGACACACAAACCCTTTTGCCTCTCCTGGGACACTCCCTGGGACAATCTCTCTACTGATCTGTTCATTCCACTAGCCTGATTGCCCCTCTGGGGGCAGGGGCAGGGTTCTAGTTATGCTTTTACTCCCAGAGCTTGGCACAGAGGAGATGTTCCACAAATGTTTGTTGCATGAAGGAGTGAAGGAAGGAGCTGGTGGATGTTAAGTAAGATACATGAACTCGCTGCTTAGGAGTCTTTGTCTCCAGGCTCAGGAAGATCAGGGGAAGGAGGAACAATTGTGCTCTCCTGTTGCAGGAAGGGGGACCCTTTCCAGGGCCTGTGAGTGACCTCTTGTCTAACACTTGAAAGTGAATTGTCTGAGCAGACGTGCATGCTGACAAACCAAGAGACTTTATTGGGGAGGGGTACCTGGGTGGAAAGCAGGAGGGTAAGGGAACGCAGGAGGACTAGCTCTGCCAGTGACTTGAAGTCTTGGGTTTTATGCTGATGGGACTAGTTTCTGGGTAGTCTCTGGCCAATCATTCTGACTCAGGGTCCTTCCTGGTGGAGCACACGTCACTCAGGTGAGATGAATTCCAGCAAGAAGTGTTCTGGGAGGACAGATGTGCTGACATCTCCTGTCTCCTTTTGACCTTTCCCAAATTCTTCTGTTGGTGGTGGCTTGTTAGTTCCATGCTTTTTACCAGCACCTCCTGTTCTCAGATATCTTCTGCATGTGCTTACTGTGGTGCCTGGCCCAGGGCGGCGGGGTTGGTGGTGGTTTTAGGCAGTGTTTCCCCTAGCATCTCTCCCTTACCTTATAAGCATTCTGTGGAGCTACTGTTGATGTGAATGCTTCCCTCTAATGACTTTGAAGTCTTTTTAGGATAAAAGTACAAGGCAAATTCTAGGTACCCTCATGGACAATTGACCCTGGAGTAATACCTTTGTTCTCCCATTTTGTATCAAGACAGAGGTGAATTTTGATGAAATTAGAGCAGAAAGGATGCTGATACAATGAATCTGCTAATGTCATTTTAAAAAGCAGAGACGCTACTTTGCCAACAAAAGTCTGTATAGTCAAAGCTATGGCTTTTCCAGTAGTCATGTATGGATGTGAGAGTTGGATCAAAAAGAAGTCTGAGTGCTAAAGAACTGATGCTTTTGAACTGTGGTACTGGAGAAGACTCTTGAGAGTCCCTTGGACAGCAAGGAGATTAAACCAGTCAATCCTAAGTGAAATCAGCCCTGAATATTCATTGGAAGGACTGATGCTGAAGTTGAAGCTCCAGTACTTTGGTCACCTGATGTGAAGAGCCGATTCATTGGAAAAGACTGTGATGCTGGGAAAGAGTTAAGGGAGGAGAAGGGGACATCAGAAGACAAGATGAGTGGATGGCGTCACATATTCAATGGACATGAGTTTCAGCAAACACCAGGAGATAGTGAAGGATAGGGAAGCCTGGTGTGCTGCAGTTCGTGGGGTCACAAAGAGTCGGACATGACTTAGTGACTGAACAACAACAACAGCAACAAAATGTCATTTAGATGACATGGCTGACTTTGAAAATAGCCTGGAACACAGCTAGGAGTCTTGAAACCTAGCAGGACCCTATTGGGCCTCTCCCCACCCTCTGCCTGTTCAGATCCTTTCTAAGTCCCTCATTTCTTGTTTGTAGGAAAGAGGCTTCATTCAACCACTTTGACCCTCCCTGAGTCACAAAGGAAAAATTCAAGCAGATGCTAGTCAGAGAAGAAAGGGAGGGGACGCAGAAGCATAGGAGGGGTGGTCAAGAAGCAGCAGCGCAGTGATGGGGCAAGGTCCTGGTTCTTCTTCAAAAGATACAGGCAACAATTTGTGTCTTTTGTTCAGTTGCTCCGTTGTGTCTGACTCTTTGTGACCCCATGGACTGCAGCATGCCAGGTTTCCCTGTCCATCACCATCTCCTGGAGCTTGCTCAAACTCATGTCCGTTGAGTTGGTGATGCCATCCAACCATCTCATCCTCTGTTGTCGCCTTCTTCTTCTGCCTTCTATCTTTCCCAGCATCAGGGTCTTTTCTAATGAGCCAACTCTTCACATCAGGTGGTCAAAGTATTGGAGCTTCAGCATCAGTCCTTCCAATGAATATTCAGAATTGATTTCCTTTAGGATGGACTGGTTTGATCTCCTTGCAGTCCCAAGGGACTCTCAAGAGTCTTCTCCAACACTCCAGTTCAAAATCACACATAAAAATATATCTTTGAATTCCGCAAGAGCTAATGCCCCATCCAGGTGGGGACTAGGTGTTCAGGCAGAGCACACCACCTATCTCTCAAATATTGGCTTTTGAGCAGCCTGCAGCTAAACCTGAGTTTGGCAACAGTCTGAGAAGGAAATAGACATCCAAGAGGGTAGCCACGAGGCCTCCGTCATGACCCAGGGTGGAGGCTGGGGGTCAGGGGTCTCCCCACTGTCCTTCCGTCCCACTGCTGTTGTTAACCTGTAAGTCTTGTCTCTCATTAAAATTCTTTTGTTCAAACCCTGTTTGCAAAGACATTCATTTGTTTGGAAATGGGCTTCAGGGGTGAGGAGTCTAGTGGTATTTCTAAGAGAACGTTTTGAACACTAGTATTTCTGAAAGACCCGTGGCTAGATCTCATTTACAGTGACAAATTAACTATTGATGTCCTTTTCTTTCCTATAAATTAATTTAACTATTTACGAGTACCTCCCTCACCTTTTCTTCCCACAAACTTCAGTGTGATAAAAATTAGCACTCAAAGCTCTAAACCATGGATAGTCTACATTACAGGAAGGGTTCTGTTTCTCAGCAAACATGTGGGCTAGTTAGATGCCACACGAATTTCAGAAATCAGTTTTGTTTGTTTTTGGGGGGGTTTAGAACCCAGAGGGACCAGCCTTGTGCAATGATTTCTGTTCCCTAAGGCTGAGGCAGAGGGCCGACCTCCCTTGACCATTGCTGAGAAGAATGTTGCCTTCTGCCTTATATTTTTTTAGCAGGTTTTCTCCTTTGAGATCAACACGCCTTTTACAAATTTTTTCGAGTGGGAACACTAAGGCTTGAGGACATCAAAGGTCACCCTTCTCGTAGCTTTATCTCTGTGGAGTGGGTCTTCCCCCAGGGTGCCTCTCTGTTTATTTTGGGGAAAAAAAAAAAAAAGAGTTCAGGCTGTTGTTAAGGAAATCGGTATCACTGAAAGGTGAATTAAATATTCCCCTCTTCTAAACTGCTCTGGGGAGAGAACAAAGGAAGATCACATGGTGGTGGTGAAGACAAAGGTGCTTTTCTTCTGGAGTTGATGTAACTGGGTATAAGCAAGGCAGTTTTGCTAAAGACAGCAGGGCGTAACCCAGCGACACTGACTTTAGGCACCTGGAGAGCACTGTGTGGTTAGAGGTGATTCGGTCCCCAAAGCACGAGGCTGGAGCCAGCATCTACCATCACTGTGCGTCGTGACTGCTGCCTTTGGAGAGGGGCGACTCTGCACGTCAGATCCTGAATTTAAATGAACGTGAAGCTCTGTTGGAGAAAGCTCGCTCCTCTGCAGCCACAGCTGGGCAGCCACCGGAGAGTTTCCAGGCTAGACATGTTTTTCCCCAACATCTGTCAGCTTCGCTAAATCAGAGCTCCAAATGAACAGTGTAATACCCAAGATCATTATCTGGATTTGCGACACTCCCTCCCACTTC
The DNA here is from genome assembly GCF_000754665.1 of Bison bison bison. Lineage (NCBI taxonomy): Eukaryota > Metazoa > Chordata > Mammalia > Artiodactyla > Bovidae > Bison > Bison bison. Next base: position 1,970,137 of record NW_011494804.1, on the reverse strand, counting down.
TCCCGGGAGGACTGAGGATTCAAAATGAAAAACAACATTTGTAAGGGATCAGGAGAGGGAGAGGATTTTCATCTTTATTATTATTACTGCTACGAATACGTTTTCATTAACATGGTTTTAATAGTATGAAATAAGGGAAATGAAACACGCTCCCCCCCACCTCCCCTCCCCAATCAATATGCTCCCAGGTGCCTTTTGCACAAGGTACTGTATCTTCAACTCATTCAATCCAAGATAAGCCTATTAATTAAGCTTTAGTCTACAGGTGCCATCTACACAGATGTCATTTTCCGCTCAGAGCTAACTGAAAACTTGCAGATGGGCTCTGGGCTTAGCATTTTTTTTTTTTTTTTTCACAACATGGCAAAGATGTGCTCTGTGCTCCAGGTACAAGGAGAGAGTTAATCCACTAATCAAGTCAACAAATATTTATTGGGTGCCTACTTGATGCTCAGAGAGGTGCTGATGGTGGAGGCAATGCCTGGTGAGGAGAGAGTTTCCACGTGAAATAAGGAAACCTGACTCACAGCACAAGCTGCATGATCTGAGGACAGAGAAGAGCCTCTGGAATCCGTCAGACCTGGTTTAGAAATCCAGTTCCACAGCTTGAGATGGCATGGCCTTGAAATCTTTCTTTCACATTGTAGACATCTAGTTTCTCTATATTAAAGCAGGGTGTTAATGCTTTTAAGGGCTTCCCGGGTGGCGCTAGTGGTAAAGAACCCACCTGCCAATGCAGGAGATTCAGGAAATGTGGGTTTGATCCCTGGATCGGGAAGATTCCCTGGAGAAGGAAATGACAACCCACTCCAGTATTCTTGCCTGGGAAATCCCATGGACAGAGGAGCCTGGCGGGCTACAATCCATGGGGTCACAAACATATTGTGGACACCTAGTTTCTCTCTCTATATATGTTTTTTGAAAGTGAAAGTGATGTCACTCAGTTGTGTCCGACTCTTTGTGACCCCATGGACTGCAGCCTAAAGAGGCTCCTCTGTCCATGGGATTTTCCAGGCAAGAATCCTGGAGTAGGTTGCCATTTCCTTCTTCAGGAGATCTTCCTGACCCAGGGATCGAACCCGGGTTTCCCACATTGTAGACAGATGCTTAGTCTATATGGAACCTAAAATATGACACGTGTGTCTTTATTTTTTTGTCCACACTTTGTTGGATATCTCATTAACTTTTGAAAATTCTATTTTTAATTAGAGGATAATTACTATATAATATTGTGATGGTTTCTGCCATACCTCAACATGCATCAGTCACAGGTATACATATAACCCCTTCTTCTTAAACCCCCCCCCACCTCCCTCCTATAGTTCCTCTGTATCAAAACAGGAAGTTAATACCTTTAAGATTGTTGCATTAGCAATAACATTTGTAGAGCACTTGCCCCATCAGAGACACTTCAGGAATATTGTTATAAGAATATTATATATATTAATATACATTATTATATTGTGTATATATATTATAACTTAGCCCTTAATAAAAGTTATGCAAATGCTCAGAGACTGAAGGGGAACAGTTGCTAGTCAAAAGAATGGGGAAATGTCCTAACTAAGGCAGAACTTAGAATTGACAGAATCAGATTGTTAGAAGGGGCCTTAGAGGTGAATGGGTCCAAATCACTCATTCTACCAATGCAGAAATCGAGGCTCAGACACTGACTTGCTCAAGCTAGTCAGTGAATCAGGAGTGGGAGCCAGATTGACTACACCTTAGGCTTTGCTTTGGGAGCTAGTGTTATATAATGTGGTTCCCCAATCCAGTGGTATGTTAGGATATTGTGTGAGCCTTTAATAAAATACGCTTTCCAGATGCAAACAACAACGTCCTACCGTATAATACACTGAACTTTATTCCATATTCTATGATAAAGTACAATGGAAAAGAATATTTTAAAAAATGTGTCTATGGGATGAGGGTGAAAGAGGAGAGTGAAAAAGCTGACTTCAAACTCAACATTCAGAAAACTAAGATTATGGAATCTGGTCCCATCACTTCATGGCAAATAGATGGGGAAAAAGTGGAAACAGTAAAAGATTTTATTTTCTTGGACTCCAAAATCACTGTGGATGGGGACTGCAGTCATGAAGTTAAGACACTTGCTCCTTGGGAGAAAAGCTGTGACAAACCTAGGCACCATATTAAAAACCAGAGACATCATTTTGCCAATAAAGATCCGTAGAGTCAAGGCTGTTGCTTTTCCAGTAGTCATGTATGGATGTGAAAGTTGGAACATAAAGAAGGCTGAGCACCAAAGAACTGATGCTTTTGAACTGTGGTGCTGGAGAAGACTTTTGAGAGTTCTTTGGATGGCAAGCAGATCAAGCCAATCAATCCTAAAGGAAATCAACCCTGAATATTCAAAGGAAGGACTGATGCTGAAGCTGAAGGGCCAAAATTTTGGCCACCTGTGCAAAGAGCCAACTCATTGGAAAAGACTCTGATGTTGGGAAAGACTGAGGGCAGGAGAAGAAGTGGGCAACAGAGGATGAGATGGTTGGATGGCATCGTAGACTCAATGGACATGAGTTTGAGCAAGCTCTGGGAGATGGTGAAGGACAGGGAAGCCCAGCATGCTGCAGTCCATGGGGTCGCAAAAAGCCGGACATGACTTAGTCACTGAACAACAACCACAATATGTATGTATATCTGAATCACTTAGCTATATTATGCAGAAATTAACACAACATTGTAAGTCAACTATACATCATTAAAATTTGTTTTGAAAATTAATTAAAATAGGCTTTCAAGAGGGTCTGATTCAGGAGGACTGGAGTGAGGCCCTGAAATGTATTTTCTCAGCATGTTCCTGGCTTGCAGATCAACCCACTGGTCCAGCAGAAGGAACACTCAGCTAACTGAAACGTCAGTCCTAGCATCAGTGACTGACTGTGTGACTCAGGCGAACCAACCTTTCTACGCTTAGTTGTCTCATCTACCTCTTGAAAGAGTTGTCTTGGTTGAGATTCTGGTGTGAATAAAAAATGTTGCCTTCCCATAAACAAAGGATGTCATAGCCATTAGCCACGACCACTGCCCCGACAGTGAGCCTGAGGGAACTCAGGATGGAAACCAATGGCGTGCCTGCCATCTGACCCTGAGACCCTGCAGGCACCCCCAACGGTGCACCCTGAGGGGACTCAGGATGGCATGGAGTGGGACACTACCCCTGGATGGCCAAGGTGCATATCAATGGAATGATTTTAATGAGCCCAGGCTCTTGTGGCTTCCCAGTCATGGGAAAGGACTCAATTCATTAACTTGAGATATCTGATTTTCTTTTATTAATAGTAATCTTTTGATAGTCTGACTACTGGGTCTTTGTTGCAAAAATTCCTATTTTCCTCTATATTCTAGGTCTTCCCTCACCTGTTGCGAGCAGTCCAAAAGCATATGAAATGTTGCCTCGCAGAGGCTAGAGTCCTCAAAAAGCTTGCCAAATCAAACACAATTCTCAACTTTTAGGCCAAGCATTTTTTTTTTTTAGTCAACACCAATCACTTCCATCTCTTCTAATCACTCCGTTCCATGATACCACTTCAGTTCAAGCTGGGACAGAAGTGTGGCAAGGATCTGGCTTGCAGGTGAGGGGAGGGCTAACAGGAGTATAGAGGGAAGGTGGGCCCATGGGAGCAGCCTGGCAGAGAGGAGGTTTCCTGCTGGGCAGGAAGAGGGAGACTTGGTCCCATGGCTAGGAGAGGAGAGTTCTGTGGGATAGGTGTATTGCAAGAAGGGGCACCCCTTCCAAGGGCCAAAGAGTGTGCTTCTGTCCAACAGTGGGAAATGAATTGCCCATGGAGGAGACACGTGCTGACGAAGCAAGAGATTTTATTGGGAAGAGAGCAGTAGGGTAAAGAGCAGCAGCCGCCCCTCGCCAGGTGGCTGGCAGTTTCAGGTTTTATGGTGATGAGGTTAGTTTCTGGGTTGTCTCTGGCCAGTCATCGTGCTTGCCCATATTTGGTCTGATTCAGGGTCCTTCCCGGTGGCACACACATCTCTCAGCCAAGATGGAT
>NW_011494804.1:1957544-1966012 GCF_000754665.1 Bison bison bison | reverse complement strand
GTTTCTGGGAGGTTGGCGGGACATATCATCTTCTCCCTCATCCTTTTGGCCCCTCCTTATTTCTCCTGGTTAGACTTCAAGGCAGCACTGCATTCTTTATCAGGACCTCCTGTGGTTGTCCACGCAAGCAAGTATCACCATGCCTGGCCAAGGCAGGTGGTCTCCGTCATGGGTTCCCCAACAAGTGTAAGCTTTAGGCATCATTTTTTTTGTCTAAAGACAGCTCTTCCACACTGTGTTCTGTGGAACAAGAGGCCTTTAAAACACTCTGGAGGAAATCTCTGAGTTATAAGCTTGGGAGAGAGGCTGTATACTATATCCTGGTCTGGGTGATTCTTGATGCATATCGAGAACTCTGAGGAGTCTAATGCACTTTAGTTAGTATGGCATGTTTTCAAATTCATTTGCTAATAGGGCCCTTCAAAAGCAACCTATTAACTAATGTTTTGTAGAACACATTTGGCAAAACACTGTTCTAGAAAACAGGGAGTCATTATTTTATAAAGTTTGTATTCAGTGTTAGAGAACTTATAGAGGAATGCGCGGAAGTGATCATTAAGGAGGAACAATTTAGAAGAGCCAAAAATGAGCTGGAATATCTCAACTTGGAGAAGAGAAGCCTTAAGCAATACATTTTTAGTTACATGACTTCGTACATATAATGAGGGACATGATTGATTGTTTTTCATATTTGCTGAGAATCAAGCCAGGAGGAATAGGCTAAAGAGTTAGGCTAGAGATTCAGGAGGAAGAGAATGGAAATCTTTCTGATAAGAGATGTAAACTAGAATAGTTTATCTTGGGAAATCACATAATTGCTAGCATATCTTTTATTTCATGTAGTAAACTTAGAAGACAGCCTAGATACTGTGTTGTGTGTTAATCACTCAGTTGAGTCCAACTCTTTTGTGACCCCATGGACTGTAGCCCACCAGGCTCCTCTGTCCATGGGATTTCCCAGGCAAGGATACTGGAGTGGGTTGCCATTCCCTTCTCCAAGCGTAGATATTGGATTGACCAAAAAGTTTATTCCGGTTTTCCATAAACAGTATGAATGAACTTCTTCAGCAGTCCAATAGCAATGCAAATCCCCTGTATTTTCTTCTCTGTCCTTGACATTTGGGGATCCGGGTACTTACAAGGGACCCAAAGGGCACCCTGGCCAAGATCAGGCAGCTCATAGATTTGAGAAGAATCCAACATCTGGGCCAACTTCCCACCAAAGCAGGAGTATTTTCTGCAACACTCCTGTCCCGTGGCCTACAGAAATATGCTGGGAACAACTCCCGTGCCTGGGAAAGCACTACTTTTCTAGGCAGTGCATTTCACTATGGATAGCTTAAATTCTGAGGAGACGCTCCCTCACCAGGAACCAAAATAGGTTTCATTGCATCTTATGCATTTCAGACCTAGTCACCGGTGTTGGAGCGTCACAGATACGCCTGTTGCTTTTTTCCTATGTGATGACCATTCAGATGTTTGGAGACACGTATCATATCTGTACCAATTCTTCTTCAAGACAAACAGTCCATGTCCTTCAGCCATTTCTCCTAATAGTCTCTAGAACCTTCACCATTCATCCAGAGAATAAGAGTCGATCATCACAAACTATGGCTGGGTTATGATCTCTTTGGATCTGGGCAGAGACTTCCCACAGAGATGCCATGGGTGCAGGGTGAGCCCCCAAGACAAGACGGAGCTTTCAAACCAGTCCAGCCTGCCTGGAGTTCTGGGCTGGCAGATACGCGGGATCAAGGTCATACAAAGAGACCCACGCCAGTGTAAGAAAATGTTGATGAATTTGGTAGGATAATGGACTCTTAGGAAGGTGTTAGGAATTAGAAGGAGTTGGATCTATAATTTTTCTAGGTCACTGAGTGCAATAGCCAACGCTGCTTTGTCAACCATATTAATAGGGGAAGACGTGATGATACAGGAGAGGTCACAGCAGGCTCCTGTATCGTGTCTTCAGCAGTCCTACCACTGTTACTGGGGACAAGGAGGCAGTACTGTATTTGGAAGTACATGTGAGGCATCCTTGTGGGAGTGAGCAGGGGTGACTCAAAGAAACGCTGTTCATGACTCTTACAGGGACCACTCCCACTCCCCAGACCTCACCAGGCTGGAAACACGAGCCAGATTGTATTTATTTGTTCGGTTCTTTCCTTCTTCCAATAAAGAATTGCATTAGTCAGTTTTTCTTATTCAGCAATCATGTCACCCAGTTAACAAAAATGCTTTTTTCCCCCACACTACTGAGTTGTTTCTCAATATTGCAGTAAATTCTTTGAGCCTAAATGTAAGATTTTACATTTTATATTTAATTTTATTTGTATGGCCTTATTGATATTTTTTAGTGTTTTTTTTTTTTTTTCTGAAGTGCTATGTTTTCCTCTGTTTTTGGGGCACATCTTCACTTTTGATAAATAAGCCTTCTGTTTCTTCCTCAAAGCCATAGAACAGGCCCATTAGGGAGAGTTTGCAACATGCTTCTAGAGACTTCTCTTGAGTGAGACCCCAGCCTTTTAACCAACTCTTTGAATTAAATGGTCTGCTTGCCATTCATTCACAGAGTAGGACTATTTTTCAGTGTGTAGTTCTCCATCTTGTTCACAGGGAAATCAAGAAAGATTATGGAAATATTTTACTTAATTCAAGATACATTATTTTACACTTTGATTTTCTTCATCCTCTTTTTTTTTTTTTCCATTCTGTCTGATATGCATGGGACTTTGGGCTTGATAGAAAACCAAAAGTGTATTTTACAGAAAAAACCCTTGCTGCCTTTGGGTGATATAGGTCTTGATCTCCCAGTCACAGGTATGCCCAACAATTCACTGTGTTACAAGCAACGACAGCCTTTTACAAGCATTGAGTTCAAACTCTTTAAGCAGTTTACAAGGCCTTAACTCTCTGACTTAGCTTTCAAGTCTTGTCTTTTCCCCTCATGCTCTGGTTATCTTTAGTAGGTTGCTTTCTCTAAACTTCTGGCAAATGACACCTTGCCTACATTTCCTGGACGCTCTTCCCCCTTCATTTGTTTGACTGCCCCCTACTCATCCTTTGGCTTAGCTCTAACTCGAGGATGCCAATCTTGATCTCTCAAGGTTGGAATAGGTGTCTTTCCCCCACATTCTCCTTCCCATCCAGGGCTTACCCGTGTGGTAGCACCTGCCACTCGGGTGACCTTGCCTGTGGACTTCTCCCACATGGCCTGAACTCCTTGAAAGTACAGACTGTGTCTGGTGAGTAGCAGACTTTCAGAGAATCAATTAAAAACTCCAGACTGTGAGCTCCTAGGGCACCAAGGCACCGAGTATTCTGAAAGATCTCAAGGTCCTTTGCCAGTATTTGGAGGTTGGCCTTCTGCACGTCATTGTCTTTCCTGGGCTTCAGGTTCTTTATCTGTGAAATGAAAGTGATATTGAAGGCTTTAGGCTGACACAAAGAGCTTTCGACTGGAAACAAGGAGCTCTGACCTGGATCTGCGGAGAGACTTGGGAAGGCACTTAACCCACTCATTCTTGGCATCGCAGTTTCTTTGTTAGATAAGAGGCTGAACTCCATGCCAAGGAAGAGCATGGAGGGGGAGACAAATAAGTCACTTCATACCCTATTTACAAATTCCTCCTTACTGGGCAGCACCCTGGTGAGGACTAAGTGAGTTAACCTTAGTAAGGAAGGGAAAAAATAAAAATATATTGAAAACCCACTCTGCGTTAAGCACTTTCATAATGTCATAGCACTTTTCCCTTGCCACCACCTACCCATAGGTTTTATAAATCTCCCTTTTATAGAAGGAAATAGTTCAAGGTCAGGCGTCTGTGAATGGCAGGGCTGGCTTCCCAAGGTGACTGCAAAACCCACGCCCGCCTGTCCCATTTCGCTCTGCAGCTCCTTCTTTGTTCAGCGCTCAGCACGGGGCCTGGCGTGACATCTCTCTGCACCTTTCCAAGTCGGCCTGGTTGGAGGAACTGCTCCGCTCCGGGAAGGAGCTGGGGCTAACAGGAGGCTCTCAGGCCTGCACGTGGAGCGAGGTCTGGCCGGAACCGGCTGGTGCCATCGGCCTGGCTGGCTGGCAGCCCGGTTCGCACTCTCTCTCCCGAGCTGGGAGGAACGGGCACAGAGGCGTCCAGGCTGCGTGCACGGTTTATAAAACGCCATCAGGAGCGCCGTCCTGGGACTGCAGTCATTTATCTGCACTTTTTCCTTGTAAAATGTTACTGACTGTTTTACACGAAGGGCAGTTTATCCTGAATGGGATGTACAGGCATTCAATTCACCTCCACTTTTTGCCAACTCGGCGCTTTTCTCCTCCTACTTGCCTCGGAAGTTATATATGGTTCTGAGAGAGGGAGCCATTTTCTGAGTGGGGGCTAAAAAAAAAAAAAAAGAGCTGACGGCTTTAATGAGAAACCTTCCATCATAGGAAAGAACATTTGGTTGGAGAGACAATGCCTTTGTTTTTAAAAATGGAATCCTGCTTCCAGGGGTATTACATTCTTCTCAAATTGACCCCATTTCCGGTCAGATGCTGAGACCCTTGCTGAGGTGATCCATATCAGTGTACTTTGGGAGGGGGAGATGGAGGAGAGATGTGATCAAGTCCATTTTTCAAACAGGAAAAGGGAATCTCAACAAGCTGTGAAATCCAGACTTTCCTGGCGGTCCGGCGGTGAAGAGTCTGTATTGCCAATGCAGCAGTGGCTGGTTCGATTCCTGGTTTAGAGATAGAAGATCATAGATGCCATGCAGGGTGGGCAAAAGATTTAAATAAATAAGTAAATAAATAAAATGAATATGAGGAGGGAAGCTTTGGAAAGAAAAACTATTAAAGTTAAAGAAAAAAAAAGATGAAATCACTTAAGACCACAAGGGAAGTCTGCGGGGCAAATGGGGGTTCATCAGGGAGAGACGGGGGCAGCCACCCCTGAAGCAGATGTTTCCCCTCTTGAACCCGCTCACTTACCTCAGGAACTTCTCCCCCAGTTCATTAAGACTAGTACTGTGCTTGGTCTGCCGATGAGGAGACTGAGTTTCTGTGACATTAGTGATGGGCTGAAAGTCACACACTTCCTTATTGCAAAGCGAGTCTCAAGCCTAAACCTTGTCCAGACTCTCCAGCTGCCTTCATCAGTACCCACTACTCGCTTGCCCTGGCTTTCGCAGAGAATCTAAATATAATGGATTGCTGCTATGGAATGCCAGGGTATTTTAATTTATAGAGAAGAATAATGGGGTTCAGGTGAATGCCCTCTTTTGTAGATTCTCTTTGAAATGAGACCTCGCTTTATTGTTCTTTCACTTTCCGTTAGTTCTAGCTAAAGTGATTCCATGATGACATATAAACCCAAACATGAGTAATTGATGGCAGCCTCAGGAGCTTGAGCAGGATAAAACCAGACTGACTACAATCTCCAGGGTGAAGAATTAACATTTATTGGTTTAGTGAAATGAATTTATGTCCCAATAAAGCCAGTTACGGACTAGACAGTGATTTAATGAGGTGCCTTCTGTAAAAAGAGCAAATATGAACTTCTGGGCCTGGGTTAAATGCTAACTGATATGGCACCTACCAAGCTGGTTTTTTTTTTTTCCAGAAATATTCACAACCTACCAAGCTGTTTTTTTTTTTTTTTTCCAGAAATATTCACAAATGTATTCTATTTCCTTCATCCGTGAAATCTGTGTTTAACCCATTGTATCTATAGAGTTGAAGGTTGGAGGGGAATCACATCAGCCTCTCTAAACTCATCAACAGTACATTTGCTCACCATCAGGACTTTTGAGCTCTTTTGGCAGCTTGAATAATGAAGGTGAGGACAAATGCCACCATAAAAAAAAAAGGAAAAGAAATGAAATACTGAATCTGTAGATGCATGACAGTCTTTAAGTCTAGAGGATTCTTGCTGTGGGTCTGTCAGGCGAAGGGGAGAAGGGGGAGCAGAGGGCTGAAGATCCGAGGTGCCTTCTCTGGGGTGGGCAGTGGGCAGAGGAGGAAGTCCTTGGCTGCGATCCCTGGGCCACTGGACAGTGTGCATGCGCCTTGGCAAGCCAAGTTGATCCCTGCCTTCCACTGACCTCTTTGCTTTTTTGTGAGGAGAGATGAGGGCTTGTTCTTTTTTTTCTTTACTTTTATTACTTTTGGCCGTGCTGGGTCTTTGTTGCGGCACGGGCTTTTCTCTAGTTGCGGTGAGTGGGGGCTGCTCTCTAGTGGCCGTGCGTGGGCTTCCCAGTGCAGGGGCTTCTCCTGTTGAGGAGCAGAGTCTCTAGGGCACTCGAGCCTCAGCAGTTGCAGCACGTGGGCTCAGCAGTTGTGGCTCCCCGGCCTAGAGTGCAGGCTCAGTAGCTGTGACACACGGGCTTAGTTGCTCCGCGGCGTGTGGAGTCATCCTGGACAAGGGATGGGACCTGTGTCTTATGCGTTGGCAGGCGGATTCTTTACCACGGAGCAACCAGGGAAGCCCAGGACTTACTATTTTTTTTTTTTATGATAAAGTTCTCAGGGCAAAACCTCAGAGTCATTTTGAGTCTTTCTTTTCTATCCCATATTGAATCCATCAGGAAATCCCTTAGGCTCTCCTTCCAAAATAGGATCTGGGCCCTTCATAGCATCTCCCTTGCTGCCTTGCTCATCGGGCCACTGCCCTCTCTTTGCCAGGGTCACTTGGACAGCCTCCTGGCTGGCCTTCCTGCTCCTATTCCTGATTCTCCTTCCCCACCCCGACACAGACATTTACAATCTGGCCTTAATATAGCAGCTGGAGGGAGATGCTTTGAGAAGTAAAGTCGGATCCTGCCTCCTCTCTATTCCAGTCTGCCAGTGACTCTGCAGCATCCAGGATAAAGCAGAAGCCATCATAAGGACCTGTGAAGGCCTATGCAGCCAGGTCCCCTCCCTGCCACCCCGCTGTCTGACCGCCTCTCCATCCCCACCCAGCACGTCTGGCTCTGCTACGGCCTCTTGCAGCTTCTCCAAGGCACCCGGTGTGCTCCTGCCTTAGTGCTTCTCCTTGAATCATGCTTCTCTCAACTATCCATGTGGCTTGTTCCCTTCCCGACTTCACATTTTTGCTCTCATCTTTTCTACTGACGTCCACTGTGATGACCCTATTCACACTGTAACCCCTCCTGGCCCCTTAAGTACCACTGATCCTCCAGATCCATCTCTGCGTTTTTTCTAGAACACGTTACTTTTTGATATATTATCTAACTCACTCATCTATTATATATATATATATATATATATATATATATATTTGTTTATTTTCTGACTCTCCATTTGAACATAAGCTCTGCAAGGGTTGGGATCTGCCTGTTTTGTTTAGGACAGTGCCTGACACAGTATCTGTTTGTTGGATGAATTATCTGCTGAAAGCCATCCTAAAATAGATTTAATATTGACATGAGAAACAGGAATAAATTAATTTATTTTCACCGTCTGATATTTTTGCAGCTCGATTTCCATTCTTTGCTTTGCTTTTAACTCTGGCGAATCATATTGAATTGCATGGAGGCTGTATTTTCTGTAACGTTTTGAGATCTTGTGCAAAAGAATTACACTTAAATGAAGAGGATTTTTAATTGAGTAATTGCCTTTAAATCCTATCTTGGTGGGTCACATGAGAAATTTTGAAATTTGAAACAAAGTGGAATAACATTAGGAAAAATGTACTCTTTTATAATGTCGCTAATGACACTGACAAAATATTTGAGCGCCCACTGGGTGCAGAGCACTGGGGGAAAAAAAACACATTAAGTGTGTGGCACACACATCTGTGCTACTGTGAGGCCAGATGTTCTAGTTGTGGGAGTTTTATACTTCCAGTAGTTCCAAACAGGCTGTCAGATTTTGTGCATTTAATTAACTTTTTTGAGGGGTAGTGTAGAAAGCGGCCAACAGCAAAAGCAGAGAGCAGGCTGGTTGAAGCAGAATCTCCTGCAGTACTTGGCATGCTTGCTTCTTTTATTATACTTTATCAGGCTGAAGGTAGACCATAGTTGTCAACCTAATTCACATTTGTATAGCACCGCGCAGCTTACAAAGCCACTTGCTTAAACTGGATCATCTCAAGTGTATGGTCTCTGGGAAAAGATCTGCCAAAGCCATTGTCTTTTCAAGTGCAGTCACTATGCAGTTTGGTCTTGCAGCCCCAGAGATGAATGGTTCAGTGTTGCGTTGGTGAGGAGCGCTGCTGCTGCTGCTAAGTCGCTTCAGTCATGTCCGACTCTGTGTGACCCCATAGACGGCAGCCCACCAGGCTCCCCGGTCCCTGGGATTCTCCAGGCAAGAACACTGGAGTGGGTTGCCATTTCCTTCTCCAGTGCATGAAAGTGAAAGTGAAGTTGCTCAGTCATGTCCGACTCTTCGCGATCCCATGGACTGCAGCCCACCAGGCTCCTCCATCCATGGGATTTTCCAGGCAAGAGTACTGGAGTGGGGTACCATCACCTTCTCCATTTGCCTA
>NW_011494804.1:1947092-1957444 GCF_000754665.1 Bison bison bison | reverse complement strand
GGCAAGAACACTGTAGTGGGTTGCCATTTCCTTCTCCAATGCATGAAAGTGAAAAGTGAAAGCGAAGTCGCTCAGTCGTGTCCGACAGTCATGTCCGACTCTTCGCGACCCAATGGACTGCAGCCTACCAGGCTCCTCCGTCCATGGGATTTGCCAGGCAAGAGTACTGGAGTGGGGTGCCAGTGATGAGTAGCCCCCAGGAAAAGCCCACGACTATGGGGATGGTGCCAGTCAGATGCGTGGTGCAGTGTTGAGAGCATATGTTAGTCTCTTAGCTGTATCTGACTCTTTGTGACCCCATGGACTATTGCCCGCCAGGCACTCCTGTCCATGGGATTCTCCAGGTGAGAATTTGGGAGTGGGTTACGTTTCCTTCTCCAGGGGATCTTCCCAATCCAGGGATCAAACCTGGGTCTCCCACATCACAGGCAGAGTCTTTACCATCTGAGCCACCAGTAAAGCCCAGCTGAGAGCATAGACTCCACCACTACGCTGCCTGTAGTGGAACAGGGGCTTGCCTCATACTTGCTGTAATTCTTGATGCCTCAGTGTCATCATCTGTAAAATGGGGTTAAAAACAGCCATGCCTTCCAGGGCTCCTGTAACAATTAAATGAGTTTATAAATGCCAAGTGTTTAGAGCAATTCCTGGCCCATGGGAAACCTCCCATGCACGTCAGTTCTTAGTATCACTGGATGTAAAATGACCTGCCAGTTCCTCATCTCTTCCTCAATTTTTTAGTTACAGTGTTAGAAAATTTCTCCTTAGAGTCTTTCCCTTGGATATATAATTTTTAACATTGTTGAGGAATAGAACCTATGAGAATTGGATGAAAAGTGCAGGCCTTTTCTCCAGAACAACAGTTAAATTCACCAATATACTCAATTTTGCCTATAATGCTGCTGCTGCTAAGTTGCTTCAGTCGTGTCCGACTCTGTGCGACCCCATAGACAGCAGCCCACCAGGCTCCCCCGTCCCTGGGATTCTCCAGGCAAGAACACTGGAGTGGGTTGCCATTTCCTTCTCCAGTGCATGAAAGTGAAAGTGAAGTTGCTCAGTCATGTCCGACTCTTCGCGATCCCATGGACTGCAGCCCACCAGGCTCCTCCATCCATGGGATTTTCCAGGCAAGAGTACTGGAGTGGGGTACCATCACCTTCTCCATTTGCCTATAATATAGGGGGTTTATAGATTCCTGGGGCTTCCCTGGTGACTCAATGGTAAAGAATCAGCCTGCAATGCAGGAGCTGCAGGAGACTTGGGTTCAATCCCTGAGTTGGGAAGATAGCCTGGAGAAGGAAATGGCAACCCACTACACTATCCTTACCTGGGAAATCCCATGGACAGAGGAGCCTGGCGGGCTAGAGTCCATAGGGTTGCAAAGAGATGGACACGACTGAAGTGACTTAGCGTGCATGCATGCACATAGATTCCTGAGGTCCAGATCAAGAATCTCCAGGTTAGAGTATTCGGTTTCCAGATTAAATTATCCTTGGTTGAACCATCCCATTAAGCTACCAATGCCTGTGTCCATGCAGGTATGAGCTCTGTGACCCCTCATATCTAGAAGGGCTTCCAAGGTATTGCCCCACCCTCCAGGGATATACAGGAGCAGGTTGGAGTATTAATAGATGGAGGAGACAGAGGCAAGGAATAAGTGTCACCAAAGAGCAGCTTTCCCAGAATAATCACTCTCCTGGGACGCTCTTCTCACCACCTTCCAGCTGCCTTGCTCTCCTTGGGAGCCAGGAAAAGCCCGACACTGTCTCCCCTTCTGCCTTCTCCCACGTTCAGCCAGTCATTTCTCCCTGGGGCCAGCCAGCTGCTGAGAAGCCCCGAGAGGGAGTGTGACATTCCCGTGAAAATGAAGATCTGAGCACATTGTAGCAGGGGCTGGAGAGTGATCTGACGGAGTTACACCACAGAGAGCAGAGCCGTCATTGGTTGTCAATATATCTATTTCAAAATACAATCAAAACACAGTCTCCAGGTATCCCAACTTCCCAGAGAGATGAAAAAGAATCTTTCACTACGAAAGCTTGTTACATCTCAAAGAAAGCAGGCCTGTGCTTCCCAAGCACATAGGGGGAACTCGGAGTCACAGAGCTAGACAATATGGGATGTCTTTGACGTCTTTTCCCATTACAGCTGGAGGAGCCTTGGGATTTCTGCTTTGCGTCCCTTCCTCTTCTGCTGCTTCCAAGGGTGGGGAGGGGGTGGTGTGTAATGGGCAGTGTTTGGCTTGCAGAGGTAGCAGCCCTGTCATTTGGACCCAGATCCTCTCTGTAAAGGAAAATGCTGATTCTCCATATTTTCTCAGCTACTCAAAGAGGATAATAAAAGCTTTTCCCCCGACTCCTCTTGGGGACTTGGTGAAGATTAATTAGATGCTGCCTATGAAGTGTTTTAAGCTCTGGCAGAAGAAGGTGCTAAGCATTATTTCTAAAGTTAACTTCTTTAACCCATTCTATGAAGTAGGGATCTGCACTCTTGAACTGGAGTCTGGGTAGATAAAATCTATTGTCCAAAGTAAAAGTGAAGCTGAGTGGTAGTGGTCATGGGGCTTTAATGATGGAAATAGTGATGAATTTAGTCCATTCAATCCCTGGGTTGGGAAGTTCTCCTGGAGGAGGAAATGGCAACCCACTCCACTATTCTTGCCTGGAAAATCCCCACTCCAAAATTCTTGCCTGGACAGAGGAACCTAGCAGACTAGAGTTCATGGGGTCGCAAAACAGTTGGACATGACTGAGCATGCCTTTTTATACTGTTCTCATATCTCATATACTGTTATGGGGTTCTCATATCTCATAAGCTCAGCTATGCAGATGACACCACCCTTATGGCAGAAAGCAAAGAGGAACTAAAGAGACTCTTGATGAAAGTGAAAGAGGAGAGTGAAAAAGTTGGCTTAAAACTCAACATTCAGAAAACTAAGATCATGGCATCTGGTCCCATCACTTCATGGCAAATAGATGGGGAAACAGTGGAAATAATGACAGACTTAACTTTGGGGGGCTCCCAAATCACTGCAGATGGTGACCGCAGCCATGAAATTAAAAGACACTTGCCCCTTGGAAGAAAAGCTATGACCAGCCTAGACAGCATATTAAAAAGCAGAGACATTTCTTTACCAACAAAGGTCTGTCTAGTCAAAGCTATGGTTTTTCCAGGAGTTGTGTATGGATGTGAGAGTTGGACTATAAAGAAAGCTGAGCACTGAAGAATTGATGCTTTTGAACTGTGGTGTTGGAGAAGACTCTGGAGAGTCCCTTGGACTGCAAGGAGTTTCAACCAGTCCATCCTAAAGGAAATCAGTCCGAATATTCATTGAAAGGACTGATGCTGAAGCTGAAACTCCAACACTTTGGCCACCTGATAGGAAGAACTGACTCATTGGCAAAGACCCTGATGCTGGGAAAGTTTGAAGGTGGGAGAAGAAGGGGACGACAGAGGATGAGATGGTTGGATGGCATTACCGACTTGATGGATATGAGTTTGCGTAAACTCTGGAAGTTGGTGATAGACAGGGAGGCCTGGAGTGCTGCAGTCCATGGGGTCGCAAACGGTCGGACACGACTGAGCTACTGAACCGAGCATGCATGTGCTTTGATGCATTTGCTTCAAATGGGGTACATTTTTATAAACTGTGGGTGCTGGTTGAACACACCTGTGGGAGAGAGGCAGATTAGTCCCCGGATCAGAGCCAGCAGAGCTCTGGCTGAGACTTCTTGTCTCAGGGGTTGGTGAAGAAGGGAAGGAGTGTCATGATTGAGACTCCAAATGGAATTTTCTGCCTGACTTCCTGCAAGGCGGAGGGACAGATGGAAACACCCTGGCTCGGAAAAGTCAACTCTCCTTCTTGGTCAGGCCAAGTGTCCAAACCCAGGAGTAAGCTTGTGGTTGGAGCAATGAACCGTAAGTTTTTCCAGGGTGTGGTGAGTCCTGGTGTGAGAAGGGTCTTCTCGTGTCTTGTACACTTCTGGGGTGTCTTGTACACTTCCAGAGAGAGGCACAATCAGATATCTCTTCTAAACAGGGAACAAAGTCTTGAATCAAGAAAATTTTCATGTATTCATTGAATAAATATTTACTGAGCATCTACAATTAGTCACAGTTTTAAGTGCTTGGGATACAGTTGTGATCAAGATAATCAAGGTCCCGGTTCCCTGGGAACTTACATTCTAGCAGGTGAGATAGTCAATACACAAGTCAAGCTAATTCCCCTGTTTGTCTACACTGGAATGTAAGTTCTACAAGGGCAAGGTTTTTTAAATTTTTAAAAAGTCTGTTTCGTTCATTGCTGTAGTCTCAGTACCTAGAATAGGACCTGATAGCTAGATATTAGATGCTCAATAAGTATTTGCTAACTAAGGGAATGAAAAAGGTAATTTCAGATAGTGGTAAGTACAATGGAGGAAGTGTACTGTCAAAATGTAGGTGGGAGATGAAGACAGGGCAAGCAAGAGGTGGAAGATGTAAGGTCTTATAGGCTTTGGTAAGAGTCTGGGTAAGAGCAGTGGGTTTTAAGCACAGGAAATGTGCAGTTTATTTTATTTATTTATTTTCTCCAGCAGCACCGTGGAGCATGTGGGATCTTAGTTCCCCAACCAGGGATCGAACATCCGTCTCCTGCATCCCTGCATTGAAAGCAAAGAGTCTTAACCAGTGGACCACCAGGGAGATCCCTAGTTTATATTTTAAAAAGACTTTTGGAGTACTGGTAAAGAAAGGACAGGAAGGGGGAGAGAGGAGAGGCAGGGAAACCAGTTAGAAAGCTGTTTTGGTGGTGGAGACCACAGGTAGCGATGGCTGGTCCCAGGTAGATAGCTGGGGATGTGGTAGGAAGCAGTTGGGGTCCAGACATGTTTCAGAGGTTGAACCAGGTTGGTATTTGTGAACTGAGTGTGGGAATGAGGCAAAGGGAAGAGTCAGAGATGACTCTGGGGGTTTTACCTCTGTGAGCATATAGATGATGGTGCCATTAACCATGGAGAAGGAAATGGCAACCCACTCCAGTGTTCTTGCCTGGATAATCCCAGGGATGGGGAAGCCTGGTGGGCTGCCATCTATGGGGTCGCACAGAGTCGAACACGACTGAAGCGACTTAGCAGCAGCAGCAGCAGGAGCCATTAACTAAGAAACGAATGTGGAAGCTTCTGAATGCTGGCTCCAGAGGTGGATGAGATTGAGCAAGGTGGGAGTAGGAAAGCCCTGAAGTTAATTCTTCTGAGATGTGTACTGAGCACCTGAGGCATTTTGGTCAGACATATAGAGGAGTAGCAGAAGGACTGGGTGTGCAGATCACAGGGCCGAGAAAGATCTAAACGTTGGAATCATACAATTTTTTTCAGCTTTGTTGAGATATAATTGACAAAATTGTGAGATATTTATAGTGTTCACTGTGATGATTTAATATATGTATACATTGTGAGAGGATACCTCCCATTATTAATTGACATATTTGTCACCTTATTTGTTAATTTATTTGTTTTTATGAGAACAGTTAAGCTCTTCTCTGTTAGCAAATTTCACTTATAGAGTACAGTGTTATCAATCGTAGTCACCATGTTTTACCCTAGATCTTCAGACTTTATTCCTCTTATAGCTGAAAGTTTATACCCTTTTTCTGACTTCTCCACCTCTGGCCCCTGGCAACCCCTTTCTACTCTCTGTTTTTACAGTTTGATTTTTTATTTAAATTCCACATGTACGTGCTACTATGAAGTATTTATTTTTGTCTATATTTCACTTAGCATAATGTCCTCAAGTACATTCCATATTATTATAAATGGCAGAATTTCCTTCTTTCTTATGGTTGAATTGCATCCCATTGTATACATACATATATAAGCATATACACACACAGACACCAAATCTTAGATTGTTTCCATATCTTGGTTGTTTTGAATAATGCTTCAGCGAACATGGGCATGTGGATATCTCTTTGAGAATCTGTTTTCGTTTCACTTGGATATATACCCACGGGTGAGATTTCTGGATAATATGGTTGTTCAATTTTTATTTTTTGAGGAATCTACATATTCTTTTCCATAGTGGCTATACCAATTTGCATTCCCATCAACAATGTACAAGTGCTCCCCTTTCTCCACATTCTTGCCAACCTTTGCTTTTTTTGTCTTTTTTACCCACACTCATTCTAACAAGTGTGAGGTGATATCTCATTGTGGTTTTGATTTGCATTTCCCTGATGGTTAGTGATGTTGAGCAACTTTTCATTATCTTTTGGCCATTTGAATATCTTCTTGGAAAAAATGTCTAGTTCCCCTGCTCAGGTTTTAACTGGACTGTTGGAGTTTTCTTACTTTCGAGTTGTATGAGTTTTTATGCCTTTTGGATGTTAACTCCTCATCAGATATATAATTTGTAAATATTTGTTCCCATGTTATAGGTTACCTTTTCAGTGGTTGATGGTTTCCTTTGCTGTCCAGGAAATTTTTAGTTTATGTAATCCCCCTTGTTGATTTTTGCTTAAGGCACTTTTTTGCTTTTGACATCAAATCCAAAAGAAAAAAAAAATCACCATTAAGACCAAAGTCAAGGAGATACCCTCTATGTTTTCTTCCAGAAGTTCCATGGTTCCAGACCTTACATTCACGTCTTTAATCCATTTTGAGATGATTTTTGTGTATGGTATAAGGTAGGGGTCCAGTTTCTTTCTTTTGCATATGACTGTCTAATTTTCCCAAGGTCTTTACTGAAGAGACTTTCCGTCCCGCATTGTATATTCTTGGCTCCTTTGTCATAAATTAATTCACTCTTAACATGTGAGTTTAATTCTGGGCTCTCATTCTGTTCCATTGGTATAAAGTCTGTTTTTATGCTGATATCGTACTGTTATGATTACTATAATGTTGTAATATAGTTAGGAATTAGAAAGTGAGGTGTTTCCAGTTTTGTTTTTCTTTCTCAACGTTGCTTTGACTATTACTCTTTTATTTGTGGTTCCATACAAATGTTAAGATTATTTTTCTATTTATGTGAAACATGCCATTAGAATTTTGATAGGAATTACCTTGAATTTCTAGATTGCTTTGGGTATTATGAATATTTTAGCAATGCTAATTATTTCAATCCATGACCATAGAATATCTTTCCACTTATTTGTGTCTTCTTCAATTTCTTTCATCTATGTCTTACAGTTTGTTTCCTCGGTTAAATTTGTCCCAAAGTGTTTTATTCCTTTTGATGCAACTGTAAGTGAGACTATTTCCTATTACCATATAGAAATGTGACTGATTTTTGAATATTAATTTTTTAATTGTGGAGCTTTACTGAATTCATTTACTAGCTCTAACAGATATATATATATATAATTTTGGTGCTGTCTTTAGGCCTTTCTATGCATAATACCAGGCCATCAGCAAATAGAGACAATTTTACTTCTTCCTTTCCAATTTGGATGCCTTTTATTTATTTTTCTTTTTTAACTTCCCTGGCTAGGCCTTTCATTACTATGTTGAACAAAAGTTGAGAGAGTGAGTATCCTTGTCTTGTTCCTGATTTTAAAAGAAAAGCTTTAAGCTTTCTTCCATTAAATATGATGTGGATTTTATTTGGTCTTTATTATGGTCTTTATTATGCTGAGGTATCTTCCCAGGTGGCTCAGTGGTAAAGAATCCACCTGCCAAAGCAGGAGACCCAGGAGATGAGCGTTCAATCCCTTCTGGGCTGGGAAGATCCCATGGAGGAGGAGTTGGCAACCAGCTCCACTATTCTTGTCTGGAGAATCCCATGGACAGAGGCACCTGACGACTATGGTCCATAGGGTTGCAGAGAGTTGGACATGACTGAGCACAGCATGCCCGCATGCTGAGGGACATTCCCTCTGTACCTGGTTTGTTTAAAGAAAAATTATTGAATGTGAATTTTGTTAGATGCTCTTTCTGAAATTGTTGAGATGCTGACATAATTTGTATCCTTTATTTTGTTAATATGTTTTATTACAGTATTGATTTGCAAATGTTGAACCATCCTTGCTGCTACTGCTGCTGCTAAGCTGCTTCAGTCGTGTCTGACTCTGTGCGACCCCATAGACGGCAGCCCACTAGGCTCCTCTGTCCCTGGGATTCTCCAGGCAAGAACACTGGAGTGGGTTGCCATTTCCTTCTCCAATGCATGAGAGTGAAAAGTGAAAGTGAAGTTGCTCAGTCGTGCCCAACTCTCAGCGACCCCATGGACCGCAGCCTACCAGGCTCCTCCGTCCATGGGATTTCCATCCAGGCAAGAGTACTGGAGTGGGTTGCCACTGTCTTCTTCTTACATCCCTAGAATAAATCCCACTTAATCATTGCATTTGATTCTTTTAATGTATTGTTGAATTCATCTTGCTAATATTTCATTGAGGGTTTTTTACATCTATATTCATCAAGGATATCGGCCTGTCACTTTCTTTTTTTGTAGTGTCCTTGTCTGGTTCTGTCATTAGGCTAATGTCGGTCTCATAAAATGAATTTGGAAATTTCCCTCCTCTTCTATTTTTGAAAGAGTTTGAAAAGAATTGATGTTAATTCTTTATTAAATGTTTGGTTGGTACATCTGGTTTGGAGTTTTCTTTGTTGGGAGGTTTTTCTTTTTTTCTTTATTTATTTCTTTCATCTTATTTTATTGAGACCAAGCTTTACATGAGATTGATTGGTTTATTGGTTTATTCTTGGTTGGTTTCTCTAAAAGTTTATCTATTTTGTTTATCGTTTTTTTTTTTTTTTAAGCTTTTACTTTCATTGATCTTTTTTTAGATTTTTTTTTTTTTTTAGACATTAAAGGACATTAGAACTCCTTTAGTGATTTTTAAACCAAAGAGCTTAACTTGCTCTCTCTGCTTTTAAAGGACAAGGTATCTTTTCTCTAAGTGGAAACTTATAAAAAAGCCTGCCATAGAAAATAATTGTTCTCCTGACTCCAAGTCCAGATCTTCTGTATTTGGCTGCCCTATTCCATGCTTGTCCAGATATGCTTACAAAGGCAGCAAAATATGTCTCACTCCAAACCACTGGCGGATTGATATCAGAAATTGCTCAGGTAGAGATTCATTCCTTTGACTTCCTATTTCATTATTCATAGAAAACAAAGCCCATGGGAGAAAAGCACAGTAGGATATTTTTAAGCTCCACTAATTCTTAAGACTTTAGTGGAACCCAGTTTACATTCTTTCTTTGGAGTCATTTTTGTTGGATAGATCTCCTCTGGAACTGGATCAGGAAGATTACAAGCGTGAAGAAAGTGACAAGGTCTAGGGAGAAGCTCCAGTGGGAAGAGAGGGCCTTACATGCTTGTTTCAGTGAGGCCTGTTGAGTCTGTACTGTGTGGTCATTTTCCCTGGATTTGCCTGTCTCATACCATCTACGGACATTTTCAGTGCCTTAACTTCCTGTTGGTTTTGACAAATTTTGCTAAGACACTATGTCTTCCTACTTCTGCTTCTGGGAAATATTGCATGTTTCTTTGAGAGGGGGATCATTCAGAAAGGCCTGAGTCTCCTTCCAGGTGAGACATTCATAAAGGCTGTATAGATCCCTCTACCCTGCGACCCTCTTACTCCACAGTCCAGACATAATCTGGGGGACTACTATCAAGAGCATATCATGGTTCTTTTTCTCGGTTAACTGCAAACCACCAGCAATCCCCTAAGATCTGCCAGGTGGCTTTGCACATTGTGGATTGGAGAGAAATCTTCTCCAGGAAATAATTGCTAATCAGGTGGTCACCCTGCACTGCTAACATTCCCTGAGAGCCAATGAAAGCTGCAAGCATTTTCCTCAGTGTATCTATGTCCACAAAAATTGTGTGCTGTTTTCAGAAGCCAGTGGAACCCTTGAAATACTATCTCTACAACCTCTAGGGTGCATGGAGGCCAGATTAAGACTCCCTGAAGGAAGCTGGACCCTATAGGCCATCAATGCCTTGAAGGCAGTCACTGGTGATTGCTACCAACCTAGCCTACTGAAGCCTCACAAACCAGGCCAACATGACCTCAGAAAACAGTGACTGAAAATGGCAAAGTCGTTCACTTCTTCCCTGACCTTCAGTCTCCTCACCCCAAATAGAGGAAATAATAATAACCCCTACTTAGCTCAAGCCAAATTCAGACTTAAACTGAAGAAAGTGGAGAAAACCACTAGACCATTCAGGTATGACCTAAATCAAATCCCTTATGATTATACAGTGGAAGTGAGAAATAGATTTAAGGGACTAGATCTGATAGAGTGCCTGATGAACTATGGACAGAGGTTCATGACATTGTACAGGAGACAGAGATCAAGACCATTCCCATGGAAAAGAAATGCAAAAAAAGCAAAATGGATGTCTGAGGAGGCCTTACAAATAGTAGT
>NW_011494804.1:1946665-1946992 GCF_000754665.1 Bison bison bison | reverse complement strand
AGGAATTATAAGCATTTGAATGCAGAGTTTCAAAGAATAGCAAGGAGAGCTAAGAAAGCCTTCCTCAGTGATCAATGCAAAGAAATAGAGGAAAACAACAGAATGGGAAAGACTAGAGATCTCTTCAAGGGAACATTTCATGCAAAGATGGGCTCGATAAAGGACAGAAATGGTATGGACCTAACGGAAGCAGAGAATATTAAGAAGAAGGGGCAAGAACACACAGAAGAACTGTACAAAAAAGATCTTCACAACCCAGATAATCACGATGGTGTGATCACTCACCTAGAGCCAGACATCCTGGAATGTGAAGTCAACTGGGCCTTA
>NW_011494804.1:1896732-1946092 GCF_000754665.1 Bison bison bison | reverse complement strand
TCAGGAAGCAACAGTTAGAACTGGACATGGAACAACAGACTGGTTCCAAATAGGAAAAGGAGTACGTCAAGGCTGTATATTGTCACCCTGCTTATTTAACTTATATGCAGAGTACATTATGAGAAACGCTGGGCTGGAAGAAGCACAAGCTGGAATCAAGATTGCCAGAAGAAATATCAATAACCTCAGATATGCAGATGATACCACACTTATGGCAGAAAGCAAAGAACTAAAGAACCTCTTGATAAAAGTGAAAGAAAAGAGTGAAAAAGTTGGCTTAAAGCTCAACATTCAGAAAATGAAGATCATGCCATCTGGTCCCATCACTTCATGGGAAATAGATGGGGAAACAGTGGAAACGGTGTCAGACTTAATTTTTTTGGGCTCCAAAATCACTGCAGATGGTGACTGCTACTGCTACTGCTAAGTCACTTCAGTCGTGTCCGACTCTGTGCAACCCCATAGACGGCAGTCCACTAGGCTCTCCCATCCCTGGGATTCTCCAGGCAAGAACACTGGAGTGGGTTGCCATTTCCTTCTCCAATGCATCAAAGTGAAAAGTGAAAGTGAAGTTGCTCAGTCGTGTCCGACTCTTAGTGACCCCATGGACTGCAGCCTACCAGGCTCCTCCGCCCATGGGATTTTCCAGGCAAGAGTACTGGAGTAGGTTGCCATTGCCTTCTCCACAGATGGTGACTGCAGCCATGAAATTAAAAGGTGCTTGCTCCTTGGAAGGAAAGTTATGACCAACCTAGATAGCATATTAAAAAGCAGAGATATTACTTTGCCAACAAAGGTCTGTCTAGTCAAGGCTATGGTTTTTCCAGTGGTCATGTATGGATGTGAGGGTTGGACTGTGAAGAAAGCTGAGTGCCGAAGAATTGATGCTTTTGAACTGGGCTGTCAGAGAAGACTCTTGAGAGTCCCTTGGACTGCAAGGAGATCCAACCAGTCTATCCTAACGGAGATCAGTCCTGGGTGTTCATTGGAAGGACTGATGCTAAAGCTGAAACTCCAGTACTTTGGCCACCTCATGTGAAGAGTTGACTCATTGGAAAAGACTTTGATGCTGAGAGGGATTGAGGGCAGGAGAAGGGGATGACAGAGGATGAGATGGCTGGATGGCATCACTGACTCGATGGACATGAGTGTGAGTGAACTCCAGGAGTTGGTGATGGACAAGGAGGCCTGGCGTGCTGCGATTCATGGGGTCGCGAAGAGTCAGACACGACTGAGCGACTGAACTGAACTGAACTTAGCTCAAGGGGTTATTGTAGTCATCAAATTGTTTTTAAACAGTTACATATTAATCAAGAATGAAAACTCCAAATGCCTCTCAGGGTGGGGGTGAGGGGCAGGCAAGTAACATAAATCTATTGCTTAGGGCCAGATGTCAATAATAGAGAATGGTGAACTTGCGGCACACTGAGACATGCATCATGTGAAATTCAGATTTTATGAAATAATGTGCAGTGTTAAAGGACATCTGTGGGTTGAATTTGGCTTTGGGCTGCAAGTTTTAGATTTCCAAAAAATGTAAAGCAGGGCACTGTATTAACTGATGTGTGTGTGTGCGCGGGTTGGGGGGGGCGTGTTCCAGATGAGACCACCAAGGCCCATTTTTTATGTTTATGTGCCTAGCCTAGGAGACTGATAATTTAGTATGGTTTGGAGGGGCTTCTCTTTAAAATATCTCCCTCTTAGCCTTCCAGAAACTGAAATCCTAACACTAGGGTGTAAGGACTTGGCGGGAGGGGAACAGTGATGATTAAGAGTTTAATCGTTCTCATTAAAATGCAAATATGTTATCTATAATGGAAAACCTATTGATTCTCTTTTGGCTGTTAACACTTAAGCATCTTAAGACAGTAATCAAAAACCTCTGTAAATTGTCAATATGCCCTTTAACTTTAATATTGCTGTTTGATTACCTACTGTGTCGGAGAGACCCTACTAGGGGCTGGGATTAGGTACATGAATACAGCCTGGTCTTGCTTTCAAAGGCTTTGATTGCAAGGCCCAAGGTGGTGCTTTATTGTTCATTACTGGATACCTGGTACCTCCACAGTGCCTGGAATGTAGTGGGAACTTAAGATACGAGTGACCACCAGGCAGTGTCATAGCCCTGTGGCTTGCATGACAAATGCCAAGAGTGAGATGTGGTGGGGTCTCTGAGTTTATCAGGAAAGCTCTAGGAAGGAGAGGAGACTGAGGAGATGGATACAGCCTAGGGGAGAGCAAGGGGTGAAGATTGATGGAGAAAGAGGGGATCCTGCTGGGAATCCCTTCCCCCAGTGGATCTGGGAAGCTTGAGTGGTGGTGACCCAGGAGATGAGGATGTCAATGAGCAGGGGGAGCTGGGGAAGGGCTGGAGTTGGGGAGCCGGCTGGGGCAGAGCTGAGGGCGGGATGGCTCCAGGGACCCACTGGGGGTGGTGGCCAGCTGAGAAGGCTCTGCTGCGGGGGCGGGGGGCACAGGCCAGGCTGTTAGCGGGCTCCTAGCCTGTGAGGGCTTCCCGCGAGGTCTTACAGGTGCACGCAGAGCCGCACACGCCTGGTGTCCCAAGGTGGCCCTGGGCTCTGTGATGCCTGCCGCTGGCCTCAGGGGAACGCTCCTTGGGTAGGAGTTAGACACCTTTCCCAAGCCCTTTCCCTTTTTCCTGGCACTTGGAGAAAAAGGTTATCTTCTAATCCTCTTCCAGACTTCAGTGATAATTTTAATAACTGCAGGCTTTTATATCGGTTATTTGCTCCTGATAACAGAGCTGTTAATTGCATCTCTTATCAACGGCTGTTGGAGCAAAATGGTCTGAAAGTGAAGACAGGGGTTTCAGGTGTGACTTGGACTCCCTCCCAGGCTGGGCACCTTGACTTCGTTTCAGGTCAGGACATCCTGTTAGATCTTGGGAGTGAGGCTCTAAGCTTGATTCTTATCTGTGCGCAGCCTTAGTGGTTCTTCCTGGTTCCTGCAATCTCACCGACACATTTCAGCCTCGTCTCCTTCCGTTTCAACCTGCAGGACGAGAGGCTTCAGAATTTGCAGTTACTGCACAAGCCTTGTGTTTTCACACGTGGGGCTACTGAATGATTCCCTTCTTCTTTCCTCTTTAGAAACCTTGACTTGCTCACTTAAAAAATGAGAGCAATCACATCTAGTTGATAAGTTGCTGTGAGGAAGTGTGGTATGGTTGAAAGAACATGGATTTCGGAGTCAGATGGACAAAGCCTATAATTCTTCTCTCCCATTTACCACATTACTCTGTAGTCTTGGGTTATTAACAAGGTCTCAGTTTTCCTCAACTGGCAGATTCACATCATCGTGATGACCTTCATTTGACAGATACACGCTTGGATAAGCACACTCCTTTTCTTTCTCATCCATATGGCTCATCCAAGTCTCAGCTCCTTGTGGACATGTAAGGAAGACTCATCATGGTGTCTTATCTCTCACCTTCCCTGGGCTCTCAAAACACTACAGAACTTGGCGGATCTCCCGTTCTTTACTTACCGTTAGCCTTTCTTGCAAAATGACTACTCCTCTCTCTCTCATCCCACTCTTCCAAGAAGTTGGCCTCCAACACCAAGAGGTGTTGGGAGGAAAGCAATCTGATTAAATTGATTCATACTAATGTGCTAAGGAATGATCCACCTTCGGCTTTATAGGAGTATTTGCATTTTCTAATGGAATTCCTATTCAATGGCAGAATCACCTTGGTAAGATTTCTGGCCGGAGGACAAAGGAAAGTATAGAATTTCAGGCATTATAGATGAGGCAATGGTGTTAAGATTGGAAGGGTGTTGAGGTTGGTCAATTAGGCAGCCCCCTCATCGCCTGCAGTGTCTTGCACCTAAATCTGCTGCTGGGCAGGATGAGAACAAAGAGCACAGCTATTTGAGAGCTAAATCTAGAGGGAGATGCTATCTGTCTGTATCCAAGTGCAATTCATTCAAAGATCTGAAGGATTAAGTTCTGGCCTGCTGTTAAAATTATTGTTTAGAATTTGCATGGCCCATTTTATTTTCAGAGTTCTTTTTATTCATTAATTAGTTATTCATTTATTTAATGCAGTTTTTAATTGTGTGCTTATTCCATCTTGCAAAGGTGGAATTATTCAGAGGAACATTTAAAAGAAATTAGCAGTATGACAGGGCTTATAATTGTGCTTTAATCTTAAATTAATATCCCTCCCATTTTCACGTTACCAGGACAATTATCCCGAACGGTACCAGAAGCAGGAAATTATGTATTGCCCTATATATGGCATTCCCTCCCGGAGAGTACACCATTTATCACGGCTTTTTAATCTCCTCCGTGTGCAATGGAAGATAAAACATCTCCACAATATTTCAGGGTTTGGAGATTAAAGCCCTACAAACACTGTGTTTGTCTCTCCTAGTTCCTCGGCTGTATCTAACTGGGTCAGAGTTTCGGTGGGTTTAGATATACCTGTGGGTCTCCCTGATGACTCTGTGATAAAGAGCCCGCCAGCCAATGCAGGAGACTGGGGTCTAATCTCTGGGTAGGGAAGATTCCCAGGAGTAGGAAACGGCAACCCACTCCAGTAGTCTTGCCTGGAGAATCCCATGGACAGAGGAGCCTGGTGGGCTGCAGTCCATGGGATGGCAAGAGTTGGACATGACTTAGCAACTAACAACAATAAGACATACTTGTAAGAATGTGGTTGTTTACTGGGGGTTTCTGGGGACCCTCTGAAAAAGTCATATAAGTAAGCCCAGCAGGAAAAGCTGGAAGCATGTAGGTTTCTCCTAATATTTTCTTCTCCCATAACTTCTTTATCAGTGCTGATAGAATGTGCCTGTGACATTTGCTGGATTAAGAGTAAAGAGGGCAAAGCCGGCATGTAGATCCTTGGACTGGTTGTGGATTTCCTTTTTCGTAGAAAAGAGACACTCACTGTAGGCTCCAGCCCTCAAATGGCAGAGCTGTGCCTACCTTGTCTGCTCTCAGAGGAGGCCAGAGAAAGATGCTCTGAGACCCTGGAGAACGGTCTACTGGAAACTGTCTTCATCAGGGATCCCCAGAGAAACAGAGCCAATAGTGTAAACCGATATACATAGGAACCATATGAACCAATATTTATATAAATTGGCTCATACCACTGTGGGAGCTGTCAAGTCCAAAGTCTCTAGGGCAGTCTGGATATTCAAATAAGAGTCTGAAGTTTGTCAGCCCAAGGCAGAATTTCTATGTTTCAGTCTAGAGGCAGAATTTCTTCTTTTAGGGGAAACCTCAAGTCTTTGCTCTTAAGCCCTTCAACTGATTGGATATGGCCCACTCATATGGAGGATAATCTGCTTTTACCTTATGTCAACTAATTGTGACAGATGATCTCAGCCAAAAGCCTAAGTGATAAAAGTCAACTGATTGTAAATGTTAATCATATCTAAAAAAAAATTTCCAGAGACACCCTGGTGAGCATTTGACCTAATAACTCAGCATCATAACCCAGCCAAGTTGGCACATTTAACTGACCAGCACCGAGAACCAAGCATTTTGCTCATTGTGGGGTCTGCAGCGCCTTCCTCACGTGACAAGCAGGGAACTCCAAAGCTGCCTGTCACCCTGACTGTACCTGGTGAGCTCGTGTAGTTGGCCGCTTCCTGCATCAAACTGATTCCCTGCTTTGGAGAAAAGCTCAGCGTGGCCCTTTTGCAGGAGGGTCAAGGTTTCTTTCTGTGTTCCTTTTCCCTCTCTTTGGCATCACTGCCCCTTTTCCTAACTCAACACTCCTGACCTGTCACACAGGGGCAAGGGCATTTCCACAACAGCAGTTTTGAAAAGAACAGTCTTTCATCTGCATGTAATATACAACCAGAAAAACATACCAACCATAAGAGCACAGCTTGATGACTTTTCACCTTCATGGAACCAGTCCCAGACCCAGAAAGAGGGCGTTCTCAGTCCTCAGAAGCCCCTCTTGTGGTCCAGCCTGGTCACTACTGCTGACCCTTGAGGGCGACCTCTACACTGACCTGTAGCAATACACATGAATTTAACATTTGCCTTCCATATAAGGAGACAGCATGGTATGTCTCCTTGCACCACAGCCTCGTTTCTTGTGGGGAAATACTATGATGGGAAATGCTCTGGGTGCCCGGTCCTCCTCTTTCATCTCTCCTTGCACACCATACAGCTGGCAGCTCCATTGCACACGGGACATTGTGCCAGAGACTGTGGACACACACAGTTGCCTAAGGGATGTTACAGAGAACAGCCGATGGGGACACCAGAAAGGGGCCCTGGAGCCTCAGAACTGGCTTCTGCCCTGAGTCGGTCCTCTCGGAAGTGCTCCCTCCAAGGGTGGGCAGCCCTCCTGACCTGCCTGGTGGAGAAAGGGAGCCTGTAGTGCTCTCTCAAGCTTTCCTTTCCTTTCCTTTCCTGGCGGAGTGCGGGCTGGGACCTTCTGACCCACTGTTCTTGCCTCTCAGAGCCCCCCTGGCTGTTTGTTTCCTGATAGCCTAGGACTAAACAGCAACAGCTTGCTGATAGTAAGTGCTATGGATGGTAACAATTTACCGCACCACCTGCCTGATATGGTGCTTGTATATTAATAACATCATCGGGTGCAGGGCAGCCCTGCTCTGGGAGGATGACCCATGGGGCCTGTTTGCTTCCCTCTCCTTCAGTGGCTTCTCCCTCCACCAGACCCTTAAAGAGGCTATCACCCAACGATGAGTCCGCATGTCCCTCTCTTTATGACACTGCTCTTGATCATAGATATTAGTTCCTTCCACACCTCCAAGAACTCCTGATGCCTGCATTGTCACAGCCAGAAGACCTTTCCCTCCTGGGATCTTGCCCACGCAAGACTCCTGTTCCTAAACTGCCTCTTTTCTTCCCTCGCCCATCACCACCGCTGTGCGTCTCTCCTCACCCACCTCTCCGCAGCCCACCCATCTCTTCATTCTACCTGCGAGATGCCCATGTATCTGGGCCATTTTTCTGGTCCTCTTGCCACCAGCCTCATCCCCTCCCTTGAAAATGCGGCCCTTCTCGCCTCATAGCTCTCTGTACCCACAGTCCCCCCATCATCACTGGATGTGCTGTTCAGTCAGCCTCCCATCGCTGCTCAGAGCCTCTGGGGCAAAGCTGCGCTTGTTGGCGGGGCATCCAAGCCAGCTGTGGCTTGTCCCCAGGAAGTCATCTCAGCGGAGATCCTGCGATTTCCACAGGCACTCTCAGCCCCAGCTCAGCCTTTGCCTCTCTTGCTGCTCTTGCTGCTGCTGCTTCTGTGGGACAAAACTTTCCAGCACTGGATGGATGAGTGGGATCACAGAGATCTATGTCTTCATCTCATCGAGTGTGTTGGTACCTTATGCCCATCACACAGCCCCTTGGCTTGGGGAGCCTTTCCTGATGTTCCCTGAAGGAAGTGATCTTTCCCTACTTGAACCCCATGGCATTTATCACCTGTGCAGTTCCTACCTTATTCAGAATTAATTTTATATCTGAGTGTTTAACCTCCCTGTGTTTGATAGAGTCATGCTCCCCACACCCACCAAAGACATCCATGTCCTAATCCCTGGGCTGGACTGTGATGTTACCAGGCAAAGGGGAATGAGAGTTGCAGATGGAGTTGAGATTCAAGATCAGCTGATCTTGAGATGAGGAGATAATCTTGGATTATTCATATGAGCTCTATGTAATCACAAGGATCCTTAAAAGTAGAAGTGAAGTCGCTCAGTCGTGTGTGACTCTTTGCGACCCCATGATCCTGCCTACCAGGATCCTCCGTCCATGGGATTCTCCGTCCATGGGATTCTCCAGGGAAGAGTACTGGAACTGGTTGCCATTTTCTATTCCAGGGGATATGTCTGGCCCAGGGATTGAACCTGCATCTCCTGTACCTCCTGCATTGACAGACAGATTCTTTACCACTGTGTCATCTGGGAAACCTTGCAGATAGCCTCTAGAAGCTGAAAAGGTAAGGACACGGATACTCCAGAAGGGAACCCAGCCCTGATAACACACAGCCCAGTGTGATCTGCCCTAGAATTACAAGACAATAAATGTGTGTTGTTTCCAGCCACTTCTGTGGTAATTTTTAATACCATCAACAGAAAACTAACGCACTCCCAGCTAAAATTTGAGCACACAGAGGGCAGAAGACGGCCCTTACTCTTCTTCAGCGCCCTGTGCCGTGCAGCACACTGCCTTGCATGCACTGCGGGCTCAGCAAGTGTTTGCTCTGTGGCTGCAGACTAGTTCCAGGAAACTGGGGAGCACAAAGCCAGCCTTTGTGCCTTGCTGTCACCCCCTCAGAGCCCAGTGGTGCCCTCCTGGGCTCTCATCCTGGCCCCTTGCTACCAACATTTTCTGTGCCCCAGTCCTGACCTTACGTAATTTCTGTTAATGGATAATATTTTAAGACTGAACACTTCCTGGGAATATTTAGACTTGAAAGAGTAGCCCTAGAGCTATAAACACATCCACACCCAAAAGCATTAAGCCATATAGTGGAAGAAGTAGGCTGTGAACCAGCTTACTTGTCTGTGGCCTTGAACCAGCTTCCTATGGGGTTATTGTTTCTCCTTCCCCATTTCTACTCTGATGGACAAGAAATCAGAAGATGTGGGTCCTAAACTTGGTTTCTCTACCAACTTCCCAGGTATCTTTAGAGGAATCACGTAATCTTCCCGACCCTGAGGAACAGGTTAATAAGCTCTCCCTTCCTCACAGGCCATCTCCTGTTTGACCACTTTCCGTTTACCTTGATTCATGGACCTAACATCCCAGGTTCCTATGCAATACTGTTGTTTACAGCATTAGACTTTACTTCTATCACCAGCCACATCCACAACTGGGCATTGTTTCTGCTCTGGCTCAACCTCTTCATTCTTTCTGGGGCTATCTCTCCACTCTTCTCCAGTAGCATAGGGTACCTACTGACCTGGGAAGTTCATCTTTCAATGTCATATCTTTTTGCCTTTACATGGGGTTCTCAAGGCAAGAGTACTGAAGCGGTTTGCCATTCCCTTCTCCAGTGGACCACATTTTGTCAGAACTCTCCACCATGACCCTTCTGTCTTTGTTGGCCCTACATGGCATGGCTCACAGTTTCACTGAGTTAGACAAGGCTGTGATACAAGTGATCAGTTTGGTTAGTTTGGTTAGTTTTCTGTAATTCTGGTTTCAATTCTGTCTGTCCTCTGATGGATAAGGATAAGAGGCTTGTGGAAGCTTCCTGATGGGAGGGACTGGCTGTGGGAGAATATGGGTCTTGCTCTGATGGTTTCAAAGAAAGGCAATGCCAAGGAATGCTCAAACTACTGCACAATTGCACTCATCTCACACACTAGCAAAGTAATGTTCAAAATTCTCTAAGTCAGGCTTCAACAGTACATGAACCATGTACTTCCAGATGTTCAAGTAGGTTTTAGAAAAGGCAGAGGAACCAGAGATCAAATTGCCAACATCCGCTGGATTATTGAAAAAGCAAGAGAGTTTCAGAAAAACATCTATTTCTGCTTTATTGACTATGCCAAAGCCTTTGACTGTGTGAATCACAATAAACTGTGGAAAATTCTTCAAGAGATGGGAATACCAGACCACCTGATCTGCCTCTTGAGAAATCTGTATACAGGTCAGGAAGCAACAGTTAGAACTGGACATGGAACAACAGGTTGGTTCCAAATAGGAAAAGGAATACGTCAAGGCTGTATATTGTCACCCTGCTTATTTAACTTATATGCAGAGTACGTCATGAGAAATACTGTGCTGGATGAAGCACAAGCTGGAATCAAGATTGCTGGAGAAATATTAATAACCTCAGATATGCAGATGACACCACCTTTATGGCAGAAAGTGAAGAAGAACTAAAGAGCTTCTTGATAAAAGTGAAAGAGGAGAGTGAAAAAGTTGGCTTAAAGCTCAACATTCAGAAAACTAAGATCATGACATCTGGTCCCATCACTTCATGGCAAATAGATGGGGAAACAGTAGAAACAGTGGCAGACTTTATGTTTGGGGGCTCCAAAATCACTGCAGATTGTGACTGTAGCCATGAAGTTAAAGATACTTGCTCCTTGGAGGAAAAGCTATGACAAACCTAGACAGCATATTAAAAAGCAGAGAAATTACTAACAAGGGTCTGTCTAGTCAAAGCTATGGTTTTTCCAGGAGTCATGTATGGATATGAGAGTTGGACTGTAAAGAAAGCTGAGTGCCAAAGAATTGA
The DNA here is from genome assembly GCF_000754665.1 of Bison bison bison. NCBI lineage: Eukaryota > Metazoa > Chordata > Mammalia > Artiodactyla > Bovidae > Bison > Bison bison. The sequence continues at coordinate 1,935,894 of NW_011494804.1, read as the reverse complement.
TGCTTTTGAACTGTGGTGTTAGAGAAGACGCTTGGGACTCTTTGGACTGCAAGGAGATCAAATCAGTCAATCCTAATGGAAATGAGTCCTGAATATTCATTGGAAGGACTGAGGCTGAAGCTGCAGCTCCAATCCTTTGGCCATCTGATGTGAAGAACTGACTCACTGGAAAAGACCCTGATGCTAGGAAAAGATTGAAGGCAGGAGGAAAACATGATGGCAGAGAATGAGATGGTTGGATGGCATCACCGACTGGACGGACATGAGTTTGAGCAATTTCTGGGAGTTGGTGATGGACAGGGAAGCCTGGCGTGCTGCAGTCCATGGGGTCTCAAAGCATTGGACACGACTGAGTGACTGAACTGAACCTCACAGGCTGTAACACCAGGCCATCTCAAGAAATGGGGTGAGGACTGACCCTGCTCAGAAATTCAGCAAGGGAGAACGTATCCTCTGTTTGTTTTCATATAAAAATAACATTCAGGGCTTCCCTAGTGGCTTAGTGGTAAAGAATCCACCTTTTATTGTAGACATAGGTTTGATCCGTGCTCTGGGAAGATTCCACATGCTGAGGAGCTACTAAGCCTGTGAGCCACAACTTTGGAGTCTCTGCTCTAGAGCCTGGGAGCTGCAACTGCTGAAGCTGTCATGCCCAGAGCCTCTGCTCTGCAACAAGAAAAGCCACAGCAATGAGAAACCCATGCACTGCAGCTAGAGAGTAGCCCCTGCTCTTTGCAACTAGAGAAAAGCCTGCCCAGCAATGGAGACCCAGCACAGCCAAAATAAATAAATGGATAAATAAATAAAATAACATTTACATGGACACAACTGGAGGACACGCATTTATCCTGTGGCGTTCTACACTCCTGGCACGTTGAGGTCAAGAATGCCTCAGTCTAGGTGTTTAGTTTGCCTACCTTGCGTCCATTTCAAATGCTGTTGTATTCAAACAAACATGGACACATTTCAGACCCACTGTCTCATCTGCTACATCTCTGGGCAGGGCCAGCCCTCCCTCACCAGGTGGCCGGAGGTACAGCCAGTGGGGGCTCAGGCCACTGGCCCTGATCTCATTTATACTTTCTTGTACTCCAACCCTGGGATCAGGCAGGTGAAGAGAACCCAGAGCTGGCTGCCCAGAAGTTCAGCAGGTGAGACAGTGCCCCTCTTGGACAGCCCCCTTTCCTTTGCCTGGGGTTAGTTCCTGGCCGTCTTGCCTCACAGTCTGGTATGAGGGGCTCTGGTACTTCATCTACAGTGTGGAGCAACAAGACTTCCCTTTCTGCTCGGACACACTTGTGTCCTGAAGCAGCAGGGGCCGTGGAAGGACTCTGTGGCTCTGGGTCTCCAGTTCTGCCATCAGCCAGCTGGCAACACCAAGCAGCTTCCCTCGCCTGTATGAGCCAACCATTCCTCAATTAAAAAGATGGGCTTGGAGCAGGTGAAGTTGGAAAATGGGGCAACCAAGACCCCTCCTCAGAATTCTTTAAGGACTCCCATCTCCATCAGGAGGAAGCCCAATTGTCTCACTAGGGCTCACAGAGCCTTTTGTGTGGTCTGGTTTGTCTTTACTTGGAAGACTTCTTAGTCTCCTTCTCAGATTTCAACTTCTGGTGATAATGAATGCTTTGCAGTTCCCAGAACATGCCATGGTCTCTCTTATTCTCAGAATTTACAGTCTTAGCTGTGCATTTCCTATGTTCTTCCCTGCCTCTCTGCTCCTTTAATTCTTACATACTTTGGGGGGCTCAGCTAACATCTCACTTCCTGAAGTAGTCTTTCTGACCCCACCCACTCAGATCCTGTTAGGAGCTATTTTCCTGCAAGCCACGGACACTCTGCCTTTATCTCTATTTTGGCACAATTCTAATAGCTGGTTACTTGTCTGAACCCTGTCCACCCCACCATTTCCATGGGCTTCTCCAAGGCAAGATCTGTGATTCGTTCCTGGTGGAATCCCCAGTCCCTAGATGTGTGCCGGCCAATAGGGTTAGCCACGGGCCACTTGTGTGGGTACTGTGAATTGAGATGTGCTAGAAGTATTAGGCAGACACTGAGTTTTGAAGATTTTAGTACAAAAAATGAAAAATAATTTTACAGTCTTCATAACTTTTTAAAAAATTGATTACTTGTTGGGAAAGATTGAAGGCAAATGGAGAACAGAGGATGAGATGCTTCGATAGTGCCACCGACTCAGTGGACGTGAATTTGAGCAAACTCCAAGAGATAGTGGAGGACAGAAGAACTTGTCAGGCTACAGTCCTGCTGCTGCTGCTAAGTCGCTTCAGTCGTGTCTGACTCTGTGCGACTCCATAGACGGAAGCCCACCAGGCTCCCCTGTCCCTGGGATTCTCCAGGCAAGAACACTTCTCCAATGCATGAAAATGAAAGTGAAAAGTGAAAGGGAAGTCGCTCAGTCGTATCCGACTCTTAGGGACCCTATGGACTACAGCCTACTAGGCTCCTCCATCCATGGGATTTTCCAAGCAAGAGTACTGGAGTGGGGTGCCATTGCCTTCTCCGAGGCTACAGTCCATGGGGTTGCAAAGAATCAGACACAACTTAGCAACTAAACAAGAACAAGAACAACAACACTTGTTGGAATGATAAGACTTAGGATATACTGAGTTAAATAAAACATACTCCTAATATTAATTTCACTTGTATTTTTTTACTTCTTTGGCTACTAAAAAATTTACAATCACATATGAGGCTTTGCATCTGTGAGTTGTATCATATCTCCTTTGAACTGTACTGGCCTAGAGTTTATAGCCTGGCACATGGGCTGAGTGAATGAATTGGTGGATAGGTCTGTGGGAAAGAGAAAGTGTGGGTGACTGTCTTCCAACCTCAGCCTTAGCTTATGTTGCTGTAAGAGCTGACTTTGTTTCAGGTGTGACCCCATGGCCCTCTCATGCTGAATGCTCTGAGTTGGGCAGTCTTCCAATAGGCCTGGATCCCCAAGGAATGAGGAAAACTGGGGTGAAATATGTTGCCTAGAGTCTATGGGCTCAGTCCTGCAGGCATATAGTACACCTCGCCCACATCTTCAGTCATAAAATATTCACTTGACATCCTCCAGTGGGAAAAAGACAGATGCTCATTTTGAAAAATCGCAGCGCCCTTCAACAACCATCAGGGGCATTTGCTCTCATTAGCAGTGGGTGAGGACACTTCTCTTACTGGAAACTTCTCATTTTATATTATCTTGATGTCGTAATTAAGATGTGTTGATTGATTTGGAAATTTTCCAAGGCTCTGTACCCTTGCAGGACAAAGACCTCTTTTCTTAAAGACTATCTGTAGCTTTCTTTGGTGTATAAAACTTTGATTTTTTTTCCCTCACTCTGTACTTTGTGGGGGTGATTGCGATTGTAAAGCCGGATTGGGAAGGGGAGTTGAGTAGACCACGCTTGTCACTGTGATGAGTCTTTGAACTCTGATTTTTTGGGGAAGATTTAGTGATTGCTTGGAACAATCATGAGTATAGTGAGAACACAGTCTTCTGAGCTGCTAAGGCTCTGAGCACAGAAATGCTTGAGTCTGACTGACATTCTGAAAGCCATGTTCTTAGAGCACAGAAGATTCAGGTTCCTATAATCACAGCCAGCATTTACATAGTGCATTTATAATTTCAAAGCACTTTCCATGTAGCATCTCATTCGGTCCTTACCTTTTACTGGTGCCTGTTAAACAAATCTCTGATTGAATTGCCTGTACTTAGTGGCTTTGATTTCTTCCTTCTTGCTGCTAAATGTCCTCAATCATGGTTTCAAGGCCCACCACTCTGTTAAAACTGCTCTGTCCAGGGTCACCCTGACCCACACATTGCTAAGTCCAATCATCAATTGAGTTTCGTCATTTTACTTGACTCATTTAGATTGTTTGACACAGCTGGTTGCTCTTTCCCTCTCGAAATTCTTTCTTCATTTGGCTTCACGAATGTCACACTTGCCCGGCTTTCTTCTGACCTCAAAAGCAGTTTGTTCTCCATCTCTTTGGTTGTTACCTCCACATCTCCCTGACTTTTAATCTTAGAGTCTTCTAGGTCTTATATCTAAGACATTAAAAAAAAAAAATCTGTAATCACTTCATTGGTGATTTCACCAAGTCCCATGGTTTTAAATGTCATCAATACACCAACAATTCTCTGAGCCTGGACCTCTGCTCTAAATTTCAGACTTATATATATCCCACTGCCTACACAACATGGCAACTCGCATGTCTAAAAAGCACCTCTAACTTTACATTCCCAAGCTGAGCCCGCGAACTTCCCCTCTGGACAGGCTACATCTGTGGTCTTTTTCCTTCCAGTTAATGCCGATGTCATTCTCCCATTTGCAAAGACCAGAGACGTCAGGCCCCTCTCTTGGTTTGCCAGCACACAGAGGACATCTTCATCTCTAACATAAAGTTTCATCTAGAACTCGACCACTGCTCACCATCCCCACTGCAGCCAGTCAGCTCTGTTCACCGTCGTCTCTTGCCTGGATTATCGCAGAAGTCTGACAACAGGCTCAGGACAGTCTGATCTCCAAAGAGTCGTCAGAGTGATTCTGCTCAAATAGAAACCAGCTTGCGTCATCCCTGTCCTCAAACGGCCCCCACTTACCCGGAGACAAGGCAACGTCTCTGTAACGGTCTCAAAAGCTCGGTGTGATACTGCACTTCCTCTGGCGCTGCTGGCAGACGCATTCTGCCTCATTCCACGCCAACCAGCCTGACCTCCATGTTGTGTCACTCAATTCCAGGTGACACGTGTGCCCTGTGGGGTTGCCTTTGCTTTTCCCTGGATTGCTTTCCCCTCAGGGAGCCGCATGTCTTCCCGCACCCGCCCCCCATCTCCTTTTTACTTGACTCAGATGTCTTCTTCCCATGTGTGTGCTCAGTCACTTCATGTCCAACTCTGTGACCCCATGGACTGTAGCCCGCCAGGCTCCTCTGTCCATGGGAATCTCCAGGAAAGAATACTGGAGTGAGTTGCCATGCCCTCCTCCAGGGGATCTTCCCCACCCAGGGACTGAACCCACGTCTCCTGCCTTACAGGCAGATTCTTTACTGCTGAGCCACCAGGGAAATCCCTCTTCCTGCCCAGAACCCCAAATCTCCCTGTTTCCTTTTCCTATTATTTCTCCATGGCCTCAACACCATCTAACACACTATATATTTTACTTATTTGTATTTTTTATTGCCTGTCTTGTATTAAAATGTTAGACCCATGAAGGTAGGCATTTTAATTACTGTAACACCTGGCATCTAGAACATTGGCTGACACATAAGACATACTCGTTAAAGATTTATAAATAAATGAATGGTTTTATTAACTAAGTATTATTATTATTCTTTTGTCCCTTCTATGAATGAAAGAATTGGGAACTTAATAAGGAGCCAGAGATTTCCTGGGGGTCAGGGGTTGAGACTCTACACTCCCAATGCAGGGGGCCTGGGTTCGATCCCTGGTCAGCAAAGTAGGTCCCACATGCTGCAACTCAGAGTGTATGTGCTGCGGCTAAAGGTGCTGGATGCAGCAACGAAGATCTTGAGTGTTACTAAGACCCAGTGCAGGCAAATAAATTAAAAGAGAAGAAGTTAAAACAACAGACCCAAAGTGACACCAAACATGTATTCACACCTACAGATACCTGCATATACAAAACAGAACAAAGCATAATTTAACTGAACACAGGTGCGGCATAACCAATGTGTTTGACTAAAGGAAGGGGATCAGATGGAACACACGGTCAAGACTATGTAGAGATTACTTATTTTTGGTAATGGTTGGTCAGGTCGCCAGAGGGCTGTAACTAAGCAAGAACTGAAAAAAAATTCAGGTTAATGTTTTATACATGTTACTTATTTTTCAAATAATCTTGGAAGCTTTTCATTAAATATTAATTTTCATGACATCAAAGTCACCATCATTCTAACTCTAAGCTTTACATCCTGTAAGAAAAGTTGAAACTGTAAAAATGTCATTATACAGCAGCCAGAGTTGGAAATTCTTAAAAGCGAGATTAAATTAGAGGAGGTTCAGAGTCCCTCTCATCACAGTGTTGCTGGCATCTTCAAGTTCTGCTTGCCGGTTGCCAATGGCAGTTTGATTAGGCCAGGGAAAGCTCACAGAGTACCTCTTCCAACCTGATGCTGTAAAGTCCATTTTTAGATGATACAGATTAGAAAATAAGGTTTCAAGTCTCATTTGGGGCTTTTACTTTCTTGGGGCTTCCCTGGTGGCGCTTGTGGTAAAGAACCCACCTGCCGAAGCAGGAGACATAAGAGACTCGGGCTCAATCCCTGGCTTGGGAAGACCTCTTAGAGGAGGGCATGGAAACCCACTCCAGTATTCTTGCCTGGAGAATCCCATGGACAGAGGAGCCTGGCAGGCTACCGTCCATAGGGTCACAGAGTCAGACACGACTGAAGCGACTTAGCCTGCATGCAGGAAGAGTTTCTTCAGTTCAGTTCAGTCGCTCAGTCATGTTGACTCTTTGTAACCCCATGGATTGCAGCACACCAGACCTCCCTGTCCATCACCAACTCCTGGAGTTTACCCAAACTCATCTTTCCCGCTATCAGGGTCTTTTCAAATGAGTCAGCTCCTCGCATCAGGTAGCCAAGATATTGGAGTTTCAGCTTCAACATCAGTCCTTCCAATGAACACCCAGGTCTGATCTCCTTTAGGATGGACTGGTTGGATCTCCTTGCAGTCCAAGGGACTCTCAAGAGTCTTCTCCAACACCACAGTTCAAAAGTGTCAATTTTTCAGCACCCAGCTTTCTTTATAATCCAACTGTCATGTCCATACATGATTACTGGCAAAACCACAGCCTTACTAGACAGACCTTTGTTGGCAAAGTAATGTCTCTGCTTTCTTAAACCCCTAGAATGTGCTAGATGCTGTAGTCAGGCTTGGCTTCATGGGTATGCCACCTGTAAGGTCACACATGGCTCCCTACCTACAAGGGCTTCACACTTCGTTTTACTCTTTGCTATCAAGGTCTTCAAATTCTTAATCATTTTTAAAAAAGGGAGTCCACATTTTCCTTTTGCTCTGGGCTCACATGGGCCAAGCCTCATTTTTAAGTCATAGCTGAGCTGGGTAGGGAGTGTTAAGTGGGGCTCAGGACGGACAAGGCAAGAGCCAACTTCAATTATGTTTAAATGATCATAGACGAGGTTGGGTTATTTGCTAGTTTTGTGATCATATTTGCATAAATTTCCTGCACATGTTTGGCTATGGCTTCATTTTATGATTCATTAAATTTTGTTCTGTTTAAATTGCAGTTTCAAAATTTGTCTCATTGTGTTCTAATAGTTTCCCAAAACTCATAAATCTAAGTTTAGTGATATGGCATGTAATCCTTGGTAATTCATTCTAACATGATGCTATTCTTCTGATGAAATAGGGGAAATGCAATATCCAAATTGCCACATTCTTTTTCTTTCTTTCTTTCTTTTTTTTTTTTTTGAGGAAATTTACTTTGCCTTTGAAAAGCTGGTTTATCAAATCTAAAAGCGTTAGCACAATAGCTGCATATCTAAAAGGACTATACAGGCTAGATCGGTCACGCACATAAAGGAAATAGACTGGGTGTGGATGATAGGAATGCGGCCAACTGGGGAACAGGCATGTGGTCTAAAGGGGCAGCTGCTTTGCCACCCCAGCTCACTGATATGGGGAATGTACGTCTGCTGTTACCAGAACTTTCTTTTGCCCCCAAATGAACTCCCAACATAGGAATTCATGTGAAATCTCTTGGCTTTTAAAGATATGGGCTCAAATTAAATACCCTGTGACCATTCTTGCAGAGGTAATTCTTTTTTATATATAATTTTATTTATTTGTTTTTATTTTTGGCTGTGCTTGGTCTTCATTGCCACTAGGGCTTTTCTCTAGTTGTGGCAAGTAAGGGTTGCTCTCCGGTTGCAGTGCATGGACTTCTGATTGCAGTGGCTTTCTTGTTGCAGAGCACGGCTTCTAAGGCACTCGGGCTTCTGTAGTTGTGGCGTGTGAGTTCAGTACTAGAAGCCCCTGGACTCCAGAGCACAGGCTCAGTATTTGCGGCCCCCAGGCTTACTTGCTCTGCAGCATGTGGGATCTTCCCGGACCAGGGATCAAACCCATGTCCCCTGCATTGGCAGGTGGATTCTTTACCACTGAGCCACCAGGGAAGCCCTTAGAGGTAATTCTTAACATGATTCCCTCCCTTTGTCCTAAATGGTTCTGAAATAGTTTTCCTTTCTCTTATGTGATAAAACCTTTAAAGAAAAAAAAAAAAAAAACACTGTAGTTTGATTTTGAAGGTCTTTAGAGAGAACGTCTGTAACATTTAACACCTATGAAGAAATGTTAAATTTGAAATCTAATGACAGCAACTCACCTGCTTGGCTAACCTCCTGCCAGTGGGAAGGGGCAGCTTCAGATGTTGATACAGCTTCCGATGTTTCTGTAACCTCCAAAAGCTTCTCCATCATAACAATAGAAGTATAATGTAAACCCCATAAGGTGTCAGTTTTTTTCCTAGGAGTTCCATTAAAAAATTTTTTTTAAAGACAGGTAAAATGAAGTATAATAAAATATTTTATTAAATTCAATAAATCTAAAATTATATAACTATACAATATAACTATTACAACTGGTGATCAGTATCAAATTACTAATGAGATATTTTACATTCTTTTCTTTTATACTAAGTCTTTGAAATCCCATGTGTATTTTACACTTACAACACACTTAGGTGTGTACCAGCCACATTTCAACTGCTCAGTGGACACACATGGCTAGTAGCTACCGTATTGAAAGCTCGGCTTGTCATACCCTGCTGTGATTACATGTCCCAAGTCACTCAGCTAGGAAGTTGGTAGATCCAGTAGTTTTGCTCAGTATTTTAGACTCTTTGTCTTTTCATTACATGAACTTGTCTCTAAGAGCAGATTTCTGACACCTTTCTTGGGCTTGGCATTTATAGGGTTCGAGAAGTTTCAAGCAGGGAGGTAATAGAAACAGAAAAATAAAAGATGGGACGAAATCTGAAAATGCTGCAGGAGTGGCAGGGTCACAATTAGAATTTCCAAGTGACAAGTTCTCATATGTGTAGAAAGCATGCCTCTTTTTCACCATGAGAGGTGTATGAGACTGAACATGGGCAAGTAACGTTGGGGAAAATGGGATGGCTGGTATTATAACCTCTGGTTTGGGTGAGAGGGAGGCAGAGCTTCTGCAGTGGGGCAGATAAGCAAGAGGAGGAAGCTTCACCTCGGGTTGGAGAAACCAACTTAACCAGCCTTTAAAAGGATGACTGGGGTGATTTATAATATCTAACTGGTGCGGGAAATACAGTTGCTGCTGTAGGGTGAAGTGAAGGCAGTGGTTAGAAGACAGAAAGAGGAAGTTATGGGTCAGTCCTCGGTCCCAAGTCTCTGGGCAGAGTCTCACTGGAGGGGTCCAAAGATTAAGTCTGGGATCCTGTGCTTCCCTTGTCCACTGGACTCTGATGGTGGTCTTTCCTGACTGTACACAGACATCCCTAAGGGAAACAGTTTTGAATACATTTGTGGCTCATTACAGAGAAGGCAATGGCACCCCACTCCAGTATTCTTCCCTGGAAAAGCCCATGGACGGAGGACCCTGGTGGGCTGCAGTCCATGGGGTCACTGAGAGTCGGACATGACTGAGCAACTTCACTTTCACTTTTCACTTTCCTGCGTTGGAGAAGGAAATGGCAACCCATTCCAGTGTTCTTGCCTGGAGAATCCCGGGAACAGAGGAGCCTCTCGGGCTACAGTCCACAGGGTCAAAAAGATTCAGACACAATTGAAGTGACTGAACACATGGCTTATTAGTCCAAGCTCTATGTTTTGAGGGTGTAGAATTTCTCTTTTTCCTAAAAAATTAGCATATGTTAACTTTTAACACTTTTTTTGGTTATTGTTTTTGCTTTTCAGCATTTGCACAGAACTTTGCACTGGTTTCCATCAGTTGCTCTTTGGACTAGCTTGGTTTTGCATTGAGTCAACATTGATGATTTTGCTGCAGATTAAGAAAGTAAGCATTTGGTTGGGAAATCCTGTGTTTTGAAGGTGGAATTTTCTAAATCATGATCACATGGCCAAATCTGTGCAGTTCCTGATACAAGACATCCTCGGTGGTGGTGGTGTCGTTGCTCAGGGAATTAGAATGTTTGGTTCAGGCTGAAGAGAACTTCAGGCTTCCCAGGTGGTAAAGAATCTATCTGCCAGTGCAGGAGACATAAGAGACGTGGGTTCAACTTCTGGGTTGGGAAGACTCCCTGGGGGAAGCCATGGCAACTCGCTCCAGGATTCTTGCCTGGAGAATCCCATGGACAGAGGAGCCTGGCAGGCTATGGTCCATAGGGTGGCAAGGAGCTGGACATGACTGAAGAGTCTTAGTGTGCATGCATGCACGAGAAACAACCTTAGGAAGTGACCCAAATGTTTGGGTGGCTACATGAGATCACAGAGGCATGACCAGCACCATGACCTTGGAGAGAATTCAGGTTGCCTGAGTTCTTATACTCTTGTACTTTCTCTTGCTGGGAACTCCTTTTTCTTCAATAATTAAAAAAATTCCCAATTCTTGACAGTTCTTGAATCAACTCATTCATTCATTTGTTCACTCATGTATTTGTTAAATATGTCCGTTTTCAGTTGCAAATTTCAACTGGACACCAGGTACCATGCACGTGGCTAGGTGCTGGAGGTTTGAAACCAACAAGGTCTCTATCCTTTGTCTCCATCCTTGAGAAGCTCATCACTCGGCTTATATTCCCACATCAACCCACTCAGACTGGGCCCCCATCACCCACCCTGTCACTCCTCAGCATTCATGTAATTCGTTTCGGGTCCAATCTGTTGTTTTCATTCCTAGGATATTCTCTGAAGTAAACTGCCTCCCCTTGAGTGACGAGACATTTTCATTATCAGTAATTATGCTTTCTTCTTTCTTTTTAAGTCTTCACAGGGTCTGATACTTTGTACAGAGTGGGGCCTGATACACATTGTCAATGAAGGCCCAATACCCATTGTAAACCTTCTTTGGAGGGTACCTGAATGATGTCAGCTGATTATTACATTTTACATATCATTTCTGAGTATTGCTAGTGGAGATTTGAGGGTTGTTGGGGATGCAGTCAACAGATAAGGAAAGTGTCACCCCAAGACAACCTCTGTGGTCAGTCTGTTGACTAAACATGGCCTCTATTGCCCTTTTATAGATCAGATACCCTGAGACACTGTCTTCTGAAAGTACCATGGTATGTTTGACATTGGTTTTTAATGATGGGGAATTGAATTAAAGCTTTATCTAGATGGGTATTTTTCCTGTGTATTGCAATGTTTTCAAGTGGTACAGCTTTAGGAAGTTCCCCTAATGAAATGCACATGCAGTAACTTTGCTTCAAGCTGTCAGTGAAGAATGTACTGTTACTCAAGTGAATTTCAGTGACCTTTTCCTCTAGAGAGAGCCCAGGGTCGGAACAAATTTTTATAAATAATGCACTGTTTGCTTTGCAGCGCTGATAACCACGAGGCTTGTTGTTTCTTAGGACAAAGGTATTTGCAGAGGAACTGATCAAACTCTTATTATTAATAATCTCATTACTGAATCATCACCAATGCTTTTGTGCCTTTGCTGCTACCAAGAAGCACAGAATCTGCAAGCTAGAGAGGCACACAGGAACACAGCAGCTTGTGAGCACAGAGGCAGAGTGGGGGGCTGCCTTTCCTATCTAGGGCACACTTGGGTTGTAGAGAATTGCTGTCTCATTCCTGCAGGAATGCAACCCCTCTGGAAGGGGGTCTGCAAAAGGATTGGCCATAGAGGGCCCTTAAGGTAGTCATGACTACTGGCTACCATCGTTAATGAGATTTTCTTTTTTTTTTTTTTCGACAAGGGCACTGATATGCTCTTTGAAAAAAGGAACAAGGAAAGCTCATTATTGCCACAGACAGAGGCTACTAGCAAATGAAAGGAGATTTTGCCCTTTGCTTTGGTGGGAAGCAGGAAGAAGAGGGAAACTGCGATGGGAGATGGAGAAAAGCTCTCCTCCCTGTCTCCATATGCATAGTGTTCATCTCAGGGTCATGGATTTGTTGCCTTCTGGGACCCGAGAGTGGGCTCATGTCTAATGTTTGGAAAGGCATTGTCTGAGGAGACACATGAGTGACAAAGCAAGAGACTTTATTGGGAAAAGACGCCCAGGTGGAGAGCCGCAGGGCGAGGGGACCCGGAAGAACTGCTCTTCTACGGGGCTGGCTGGCTCAGGTTTTATGGTGATGGGATTAGTGCCTGGGTGGTCTCTGGCCAGTCATTCTGACTCAGGGTCCTTGCTGGTGGTGTGTGCATCCCTCAGTGAAGATGGATTCCAGCCAGAAGGAATTTCGGAAGTTAGTAAGACATAGGGACTGATGTCGCCTCTCTCCTTTCGACCTTTCCTGAGTTCTTCCGGTTGGTGGTAACTTGTTAGTTCTGCGTTCCTTGCCAGGACCTCTGGCTGGAAGTTAACTCATGCAAGTGGTTACTCTCTTGCCTGGCCAGGGTAGGTAGTTTTAGTCAGTGGTTCCCTTAACAGGCTCAGCGCACCAATTTCTACTCTGACACATGCCCTCTGCTTTTCTTGTTTTGGGTCAGACATCTCAGTGGCTGTAATGCTGAGGCCAAGGCTGAACTGCTTCCCATGGAGAACAGTGAGCTTTGAGTCTCACACCCTTACCCAGGAGGCGCTGCCCAGGTGGTGCAGCAGCAGCCTTCAGCAGTCAGGTTCTCAGACAAAGCACAGGACAGCCAATTTACATCAAATGTTAAAGAAGCAATCTACAATCACTCTAGTATATGTTTGTCCCAAATCTATTACATGGAACAGACTTATCCTAAAATATTATTTGTTATTTGCCTGAAATTTTGGACTGGGTGTCCTGTATTTTTGTTTGCTACATCTGACAACCCATCTTAGGGCAGAATATGAGAGGTAAGGGCTTCAAACCACTCTTCATAATTTTATAAATTAGGAGTTTGGATTAACATATACACACTACTCTATATAAAATATGTAAACAATAAGAACCTACTGTATTCAGCAAGGGGAACTTTATAATATCTTGCAAAAACCTATAGTGAAAAAGAATATACATATACATACACACATGCATACATGTACACACAAATATATAAAAATTTGAACCACTCTGCTGTACACCTCAGACTAATACATTATAAATCAACTATACTTCAATAAGGAAGAAAAAAAAAGTCCATCTCCTATCCCTTAACAGCTGGCCATGGATGTTTCTCAGTTGCTCAGTCGTGTCCAACTCTTTGTGACCCCATGGATTGTAGCTATCCAGGCTCTGCTGCCCAGGGGTTCTCCAGGCAGGAACACTGGAGTGGGTAGCCATTTCCTTCTCCAGGGCATCCTCCTGACCCAGGCCACGGATCCCCTGTCCCTGACCTCAGTCTTCTTTGCAGACTGCCTTGGAGCAGACCATGTAGACAGACCCTGCTCCCCGAAAGCTTCTGGGAAAATGCTTGTGATCTTCCTGGGTCTGCTCTAACTGCCTCTGATCACTGTGTCCACCTGAATGTGGGTATTAGGTTGGCCGCAGAAGGCATCTGTGTGGCTGGACAGGTGTGTTTCAGCAGGGGAGGCAGCGATGATAGGCTGGATGGTGGGAGTAGGGTGGGCCCTAAAGCCTGGGGGGCTGGTGTGGGTTAGTGTCTAGGTAGCACTTTGGGTCCCGGGTTTGCGTGGGGCGGGCAACCAGGGGTGCGGTCTCAGGGTGCCTTGAGTGTACCCTTTCCCTCTGTCTCTTTTCCTTCCCTCATGCTCTATTCATTCATTCATTCTTATTTTTCCTGCTCATCCCCTCCCCCATCTCTGAATAATGTGTTAAGAGTTTAAGATCCTGTTTCTCACAAGAGCACGGTGTTCATTCTGAGTTTGTGCAGCCCCTGAGTTGAAAGCGCCCTTCAGATCCAGTCTTCCAAAGCACTCCAGGGAGGGGGTGGGGATGGAGCAGGCCAGGGGCCTTCTTTCTGTTTTGGAACTCAACAACTTTACATACTGAGCTAGGTTAGGAAATTAAAAATAAAACCAAAAAAAGCACACAAAAAATGTGAGTGGCTCAGATGGTATAGAATGTGCCTGCAACGCAGGAGACTCCGGTTCAATCCCTGGGTTGGGAAGATCCCCTGGAGAAAGGAATGGCAACCCACACCAGTATTCCTGCCTGGAGAGTTCCATGGACAAAGGAGTAGTAGGCTACAGTCTATGAGGTTGCAGTTGATCTCAACAGAGAGACTAACACTTTCAAAGCTTAGAAGCAACTTCTTATACAATGTTTCATTAAATTCTAATGACTTAGGAATTGTTCTAACACTAGGAGTCTCAGGGATTTGCCTAAGGTCACTGACAAAGGAGAGAGAGAGCTAGCTTTTATCATTCAGGCCAACACACTTGCTTCCTCTGCAGAAGGAAGGTGGAGGTCACAGGGGTGTGTGAGATGGTGGAGAGGTGCACTTGGGGCCTGACTGCTGTTCAGCTACCCAGTCACTTCCACGCTTTGCGACCCTCTGGACGGCAGCACGCCAGGCCTCCCTGTCCCTCACCAACTCCCGGAGTTTGCCCAAATTCATGTCCATTGCATCGGTGATGCCGTCCAGTCATCTCATCCTCTGGGGCCTCTGCACATGGGGCCTGAAGACCACCCCTATTTCTCAGTTTCATGAATACACCTGGAGCTCTTGAATGCCCACCCGGATCACAACAGTGTCTGAGATAAGGGGTTCAAGAGAGAACCTTCTGGAGAAAGAAAGTGTCTGACATGGGCCTCCGGACCGGGTGTGAGGCAGTCTCCTGCCTGGGTCCTTTCTGCTCTGTCAAGCTCACAGGGGCAAGGGCTTGAGCGCACAAAGTCTTGACTGGGTTTTCCAGGGTGGACGCACTGCAGGTGTCTGGGGCTGCTGAGATGTTCTGTTTAGGTGCATACCCTGCAGGGTTGAGGTCGGAGACAGCCTGGGCAGTCACCAGTGAGGACGGAATCCCTGGAGAGAGTCACGGTCTCTAGATGGAGTTGCCCGACTGCCCATGGAAGGCAGCATTCGGGACAACGATAGGGGAGGTTCAGGGGGCCAGCAGGGGCGGCTTCTGGGAACAGTGCTGAGGCTTGCTTTTCTTTCCCGGCACTCCCAACCTCTGTTTCATCCACAAAGACTACTTTCACCGCATCTGTTTCAAGGGAGTGTCAAGTCAGAAACCAGATACTGGGCTTCAACAAGCTCATTTGAGTTAATGTTTGGCAGGTGATACTCAGATCTAAGGGCAGCAGGCAGAGTGGGGCCCAGGACCCGGTGGGCAGATGACTCAGGATCCTGGGTGTCCTCACCTTCCTGGGTGGTCATGTGTTCTCTGGCAGCTTCCTCTTTGCCCGTAAACTGGCCTGGGGGGGAATCCCCACCGGGTCCTTTAAGAAGCCCCAGGGGATCCTGCAAAACTCAGTGACTTCAGCCTAGAGCACAAGATGAAGCCGGGCTTCCCCTGCCTGTTGGGCCTCCTGGGCCTCCTCCACTCAGCTGTCATGAGTGTTTGGGGGGTCACCACCACCTTCCCCTCCTTCCCGCCCCCCGACTCCTTCCCCACCTCCGACTTCAGCTCCGGCTCCCCTACTGACTCTGCCTGGTCCGCCTCCAGCTCCAAGTCCCAGGTAAGGAGGCCCCAGAGTCTAAGAACTGCGTTCTGTCCCTTTCTTTGGCTTTTTGGAGACCTGAATATAATTTCACGGATGGGTAGTCCTGAACACTCTAAAAGATTTACGACTCCCTTTGTTAACTGCAGGTGCCTTGAAAATGACTTAAAACCCTGGGTAAAATAATTAAATTGTTAGCAAGAGAGACAGCATTTTGGTTCTCCAGCTGGGGGCTTTAGAGAACGAAATCTAAGCTTTCAAGAGGTTCTCCAACCTGACTGTACTTTAGAATTGGGGCGGAGTGGAGAGAGACTTAAAAAAATGAAGTTGCCTGGGTTCTAACCCAGATACGAATGGTAACGGGATGAGCCCTGCCAGGAGAAGCTCCAGAAAATTTTGTCTTGCTGATTTGCTGCCATCGGAGACCCTCGATGCTTCTGTTGGAGCCCTGAAAGTGACTCTGAGCCTTGTTTGCAAGGGAGATGGGTGACGGAGTAGGAGGAGGAGACCCTGGTCTTTGGGAAAAGTGCTGTTACACGTGGTATTTCCCTGGAGGAGCGTTAACTCTTTTCAATCTTTCTTATATGGAATCTGAAGAGTCATTTCCAGCTCAAAATGACAATAGCAGGAGCAAAACAACAAGGCAAATAGGAAAAGCAAGCAAGGGCTAGAAAGGGTCTGGTACAATGGCTCAGCAGGTAAAGAATCCGCCCTCAATACAGAAGACGCAGGAGACCTGGGTTCGATCCCTGGGTTGGGAAGATCCCCTGGAGAAGGAAATGGCAACCCACTCCAGTATTCTTGCCTAGAGAATTCCATGGACAGAGGAGCCTGGTGGGCTATAGTCCATGGGATCGTGAAGAGTTGGACACGACTGAGGAAGCACAGCAGCTGGCCCACGTCACTGGGACATACAGTGACCTTAGTTTAGGGGACGGATCTCTTTTGAGGGAGTAGGAAGAGACCTGGAGGGGTGAGAGGTTGGGCGCAGGAAGCACCCTCCACCTCTGCCCACATCAGCTCTGGATATTTCTGTAGGAGTCCTACTCTGTAACAACTAGGCTTTCTGTGCTAAGGTGTGATTTCTGTCCTCTGTATTTCTATGATCTTTACTCACATTTCAGGTGGCTGCTTATGTGATCATTGGACTGGAAGGGCCAATAGGACAAGAGGAGGAAAAGGCTTTTGTTTGTTTCCACTTCACCACCAGAACCTCAAGGCAATGAAAACCATTTGATAACCTCAAGGCAGTTATCAAATGGTTTGCATAGGGCTCGATAGAAAAGACAGCAATAATGTTCTCTGAATGACTTTTATAAATGCCATGACTACATCAAGTATATAATATATATTATTTAATCCACAGAGTTAAGTAAGTAAAATTTATGGTCCCATTATAGAGATGTGAAAACTGAGGCTTAGTGAGATAACGTTATTGGCTTAAAGTCACTAAAGCAGCCACTGATACAGCTCAAACTTAGCTGTTCATATGCTCAGTGCTCAGTCACTTCAGCTGTGTCTGACTCTGTGATCTGTGGACTGTAGTCTGCCAGGCTCCTCTGTCCATGGTATTTTCCAGGCAAGAATACTGGATTGCCATGCCCTTTTCCAGGAGATCTTCCCAACCAAGGAATCGAACCCA
The DNA here is from genome assembly GCF_000754665.1 of Bison bison bison. Classification (NCBI taxonomy): domain Eukaryota; kingdom Metazoa; phylum Chordata; class Mammalia; order Artiodactyla; family Bovidae; genus Bison; species Bison bison. The sequence goes on along the minus strand of NW_011494804.1, from coordinate 1,918,553 downwards.
TATCTCCATGTCTCATAGGTTGCAGGCAAATTCATTACCCACTGAGCCACCTGGGAAACCCCTAGCTGCTCATGCTTTCCACCGTCTGTCTCCATGCAGCTTTCATTCTAAGAGAGTATAGATAAAAAGTGCTCATTTTAAAGAGAGTGGTTTGAGAACCATGAATATGCACCCAGCTTCTTTGTAGCCAGAAGACACATCATTTTACTCCATGATACTAAATGATTTCTGGGGACAACGAGACCCGGTTAGCATTTTCTTTAAAAGTGAGGTCACAGTTTGATCACCAATTAGAAACCAGCTTTTGGGTAAGATGATCACCTAAAATACTAGAAAAGAAAATATAAGTCAAGAAATAGAGAAATCCAAAGTGTCTGTTGTTTGGTAAGGAGATAAATATTTAAAAGTAGCTAATGAATGGTAGTTAAATTATACCTAGAGGCTTTAATTTCCTTCCTGGTTTACTTATCTGCCTCTGGTGAGTTAGTATCACGACTCCAACTTCTTTTTTTAGAGCAGGCTAGGTGTCACTTCCACTATAAACCCAGTTTTCTAGGGCTGGCTGTCAGTTTGATGAGCTCTTTGGAAAGTGGTAGAAAACCCCTTTATAACTGTCATTGAGCAAGTTCCAAACGTATCATTTTCTGTACTTTGAAAATGTTGAGTACCATTATTTTATGCCTTGAATCCTTACAGGCACTTAGACTTGGCTGCTAATTAGAGCCAATTGCAGCCTGAAATCACAAATGTGCACCTCACCTTCTGCTGGCATGCTCAGGGCACTTCAGATGCCTCAGATGGCACCCTCCAAAGCGGGGGTGGGGGTGCTATCATGGCCCTCGTTTCCCAGACAAGGTAAGGCTCCACGCTTCACCCCACACAGCAACAGGCAGTCAGAACCACGAGCTGGTTGCTTTTGTCATCAGACAGAGGGACTTATTGAGAAAAAAGACACGAAGGCTTTCATAATGACAGTGGGCCTGATTCACTGGGCAGGAATTGGGTCTTTGTCTCCTTTAGTCAGAGCCTGCAAAATTGTAGATGCCGGTAATGTGAATTGAACACAGCTTGAGTGAGAATTGGTTGGTGTAAGGTGTCTGTGGGGTCCACAGGGTGGATCTCGTACCCTTCCAAAGGCCAATGGGACATGCACTTATTTTTGCTGCCCATCCCCCACATTATACTCACATAGAGATTAAGCATCTGCCACAGAGGAAGACCCATCACCATTAGTTTTATCATCTCTGAATGCAAGGAACAGAAATATCTCTAATGGGAAACACTGATCAAACTTATGGACCATTGTGATGTCAGCTGAGCACCCTGGGCTGATGATAAACAGGATGGGAGCTGGGGAGTGCACAGCGCGAGGACAGAGATGTTCAATACAGGACAGGGCAATGGCTGTCAGCAGGGCTCATAATTATTTGCCTGCCTTTCAGGTGAACTTCAGGACGAAAAGTTGTGAGCTGGTGGTTTCTAGTGGATTGTCTAGAAACTGCTTGATGATCTCTGCTGTTTTGGGAGTTGACAGAGCTTTTTCAAGAACTCTCAGAATGGCCCAGCCCTGTCTTGTGCAGCTAATTGACCTCCCCTTGTCAAAATGCAATGCGAGACCTTTCTTTTGGTAGACAGTTGTTAGAATAAGCTATTTCTTCAAAGGTCTATAATACACGGTTCCTCCTGTAAAAACCTTGGCACCCTTAACTGGAGGCTTTCCACCTTCCATGTGAGTGATAAAGCTGGTTCCCAAGAAGGCTGGCCTCTCTAACAGGCTCCTGGCATGACCTGTCTAGTCCTTATTCATCCCTGGTAAAGACCCTTCCCTTTCCTTCCTCCCAGCCCCGGTGTTCAGCACAAACCTGTTTGTTCTTCCTCTAACTCCCCAAGGTTTGCAGGTGTGGGGTGTGACTGGCAAAACAAGTTGAGGTCAATGTTAAGGATTAACATGCCATACACTGTTTTGGGTAAAAATAAATATATATATTTGTCTTCCCTGGTAGCTCAGCTGGTAAAGAGGTCTGCCTGCAATGCAGGAGACCCTGGTTTGATTCCTGGGTTGGGAAGATCCACTGGAGAAGGGATAGGCTGCCCACTCCCTTATTCTTGGGCTTCCCTGGTGGCTCAGCTGGTAAAGAATCTGCATGCAATTTGGGAGATCTGGGTTCAATCCCTGGGTCAGGAAGATCCCCTGGAGAAGGGAATGGCTACCCATTCCAGTATTCTTGCCTGGAGAACTTCATGGACAGAGGAGCCTGCCTGGCTAGAGTCCATGGGGTTGCAGAGTTGGACATGACTGAATGACTTTCACTCATTCATATATATATATATATATAAAATTTGCTCATCTTAAAAGAAGATTAGATTAAAATAACAAGCAATTTGGGCTTCCCACATGGCGCTAGTGTTAAAGAATCTGCCTGCCATTGTAGGAGACATATGAGATGCAGGTTTGATCCCTGGGTCGGGAAGATCCCCTGGAGGAGTGCATGTATTCTTGCCTGGAGATTCCCATGGACAGAGGAACCTGGTGGGTTATGGTCCATAGGGTCACAAACAGTCGGACATGATTGAAACGACAACACGCACACACGAAACAATTTAGCTTCAAAAGCTTGAATTAATTGGTCCAGGGGTCTCTGGTGGACTAGATCTTGATTATACAAGCATCCGGGTTCAGCTTGTTTAGGAATTAGGGAAGTTGGTAGACATTAAATCACAGAGCACACAACCTCATCAACAGCCAGCTGACCTCTGAAACTTTGAGAAGTGTAGCCTGCATCTCTTCAAATTCTGAAAACCATCCCTTTGCTCTTGGTGTGTCAGAAAGAGACCCTTCGGGCTGATGTGCCACAGGTGAGCTTTGGGCTTGCCGTCAGAGAAGATCATTGAAAGGCACAGTCAGTGGGCTGCCAAGAGTTACTCTGCGAAGCAATTGGAGTAATAAAAAAAATGTTAATTGTGCTGGGATCCCCTTGGGGAAGTTCAAAGGGGACAAAAGAAAAAACAGGATCTTTCAAACCTGTCATTTTAAAATATGCATTGGCACCAAAGTGTGAGCCTGAATATATTAAAGAAACATCAAATATTTTAAAATGACTTTTCTGCAAGTGGTAAGCTGGAAAACTTTAAAAAAATTTGTACAAAACCTTCAGACTACTACATTGTTCAGTTTGTGACAAATGGCTCGTTTGTTGCCATTTTGAAGGATATTAATTATATATTTTCCCAGGTGAAGAGAGAATGTGAATTTGCACTGTACAACTTTACTGTAACCCATATCTTTGATGTTTTCCTCATTCTGCTGGAAGGCAATGAGTTGGGACTGGCACAGAGGTGTAGGAAAGAAAAGGAGTAAGCAGAAGGAAAATTATAGTGAGATTTACTGATCACCTACCATGTACCAGGGACTTGGTTTACATTACTTGGTTCCTCTTGGGGACAACCCTGTGAAGTAGATTTTCTCTGTTTGACAGATGAGGAAACCAAGACTTGAAGAGAATTCAGATCCAGTAAATGGTAGAATTAAAATTCAATCTTAGGACTCTCATCCGGAGAGGCAATGGCACCCAACTCCAGTACTCCTGCCTTGAAAATTGCATGGACGGAGGAGCCTGGTAGGCTGCAGTCCATGGGGTTGCTGAGTCAGACACGACTGAGCAACTTCCCTTTCACTTTTCACTTTCATGCATTGGAGAAGGAAATGGCAACCCACTCCAGTGTTCTTGCCTGGAGAATCCCAGGGACAGAGGAGCCTGGTGGGCTGCCGTCTATGGGGTCACACAGAGTCGGACACGACTGAAGTGACCTAGCAGTTAGCAGGACTCTCATCACTTTAATTTTTTTTCCTTACATGGGGACAGCAATCATTTCCTTTAAGACTCTTCTGGAAAGGTGAACTATATGGTTTGCTTAACAGGTGGAGAGGTGGCTGACCACTGAGTTGTGCCTGTGAGACGTGGTGGCAGCTTTGGGTGTTTTTGTGATTCCGTTCATTTATGTATTGGGTTCCATTTGCTTGCCTCTAAGAGAAGGGGATGACAGAGGATGAGATTGTTGGATGGCATCACCGACTCAATGGACAGGAGTTTGGGTGAACTCCGGGAGTTGGTGATGGACAGGGAGGCCTGGCGTGCTGCAGTCCATGGGGTCGCAAAGAGTCGGACATGACTGAGCTACTGAACTGAACTGGAGCACTCTTTTGACAAGTCAATTTCTGCCATTCCCCTTGCCAAAAAGCTCGTTGCCCAGCTTATCTCTGATGTTGAACTTACTTTTATTCGCAGTCATTTTCCAACTTCACCGGCAACAGAGATGACCGTGGGGTCTGCCAGTGCTCCGTTATCCTGCCGGACAACACCTTTCCTGTGCTGAGAGTGGAACGCCTGGAAATCACAGCTCAGACTATCTCCAAGAAGTTTGAGACAGAGCTTTCTAAAGTAAGCATTTTACTCTTTTTGCCTCTCCCAACAAGGTCTTGTCACGCACAGACAACATGGCTTTTCTTCAGGACTGTGTAAGCAGCCTTTCTTCACTCTATCAAGGAGCACATCTGCATGTAATGGATGTGTTAGCGTTCGCTTTGCAGTAAGCTATGGAGTTCCCTATAGCAGGAGGGGTGTGCACAGAGGACAAAGACGGGGTGGAGATGATTCGCCCCACAGGATAAGCTCTCTTCACTGTCCTTCCAGGAAGCTGGAAGGAAGCCTGTACATTTCAACCCTGAAACCTTTTTTTGGTTTTGTGGTTTCGTCTTCCCTTTGGTCTTCTTCTTTGGTGTTCTTCCAGCTTTGCCTTCTTTTCTTTCCTCTCCTCTGTCCTTAGGTTCTGTCTTCCTGTCCTCGCGTTTTTCTCATCCTCTTCCTATTCCATTATTTCCCCTCTTGCCTCAGTCCTTTCTTTCCTCTTCTTTTTCGTTCTGTTTTTGTTTTTTCCTCTTTTGGGTCTTCTCTTGCATGCTCTCGCTCCTTCTTTCTCCTCCTCCCCTCCCCCGAATCTCCCTCTCACCTTCCCCACTCTCCCTTCTTTTCCTCCGTTCCTCCTGTTTTGTCAGTTCACTCTCTTCCATCTCTGCCTCTCTCTCTTTCTTGGAGTTAGCCTCTGTTGCCTCAGCAGGGACCTTATATCAGATGCATCTCGCATTAACCCCAAATTGAAGACTTCCCTGGGAATTTGAATCTAGCAGGTCACTCAGCCTTGGTAGAAACCTCCTGAACCCCTGGTTACTGCTTTCTCCAGCCCGAGGACATCATATCCCTGAATTAGCCCTTCTCCGAGCTGGTTGGAACAATGAACTTGGCATTCCAGCTTTGACCCCTTTAACCTTTTTAGCCAAGTCAAAATCCTGCTTTCTGCACAGGTGAAGTCCACCCTAGGCTTTCATCACACGATGCATTATTTATTAATAATACCACTCCATTAACTTACAAGGAGCTCTGGATTTCCTGGAAGATTGGAATAAGTTTTCCCAAGAAATTTCAGCTCAGCTACCTCAACATCCAGCCTAGTTATCTTTTAAGACAAAAATTCCAATGAGGCTGAGCCCCTGCTTTCAACCTGAATTGGTAGATAAATATTCTGAGTTTAAATGAGTGTCCAGGAAAATGTGTTTGACGACTCCAGGAGCCTAGCTTCTTAGGAAATAAAATGTCCTTGAATTAATCAGCAGAAAAGGCACAGCACTAAATTATAAATTCCAATCATTAATATTCATAGTCTTATTCCAGCATAATCAAGTACAGATAAGAAGTTATGCATAAAAACATAACAAGTGGAGGAAAATCCTAGGTAAGGATCTTTTCAGTTAGAGTCATTTGCTTTGAAATAGTGGGAGCTACTGATTTGCATATCTTCTTGGCTGGCAGGGATGTGAAGGGCAGTTTGAAACCCCAGGCTGCTCCAGGGAGAGGTTTGTGAATCTGGGACATATAATCCTAATCCTGTGAGGGGGGCAGGAAGCATCTGCCTTGCTAATAATTGACGGGGAAGAAGTGTAGAGAAGATGAAGAAACTTTCAGTTCTGAAAGGGTCAGGAGCTGGTCCTAAAAAAGATTCTCGACTGAGGCCTAGGAAAGGAATTGACCTGCCTCCTGAGATTTACATAATGGATTCAGGGTGTGCCAGCTAAGGATGACAGCAGTAACATGAACAACTTCCCTCTGTGCTTTTTCTGAATGTTTCCAGTTCTACACTCAATAAACCCTTTAAGGCAGGTAGGCCAGTGTTCTTTCCGCCATGGTAGGGATGGGTCAACTGAGGTTCATACGGGTAAAGAGGCATAAATGTAAAGGTCTCTTGGCCGGCTAAGACAAATCAGGAATCTGGGTCTTGGAATCAGTCCATTTGTTTTTCCTCTCAGCCATGCTGTTACCATCCTCTAAGAAGAGACACGTGCTTTCCTGGTGGCTCAGTGGTAAAGCAGCCACCTGCCAATGCAGGAGATGCAAGAGACACTGATTCAAAGATCCCCTGGATTAGGAAGATCCCCTGGAGGAGGAGATGGCAACCCGCTCCAGTATTCTCTCCTGGAGAATCCCATGGACAGAGGAGCCTGGCAGGCTACAGTTCATGTGGTCAGGAGTTGGACATGACTGAGCGACTAAGCACAGCATACATAAGAAAAGACGCAGCAGGTCAATAATGCTTTCCATCCAAAGTTAGCTCTTCAGCTGAGGGCTTTTGAGTTCCAGGTGAATTATTATAGCTGTCCTTAGGTTGCCTTGGAAATCCCTGTTTGTCTGGAGGCCTGGGGGAATGCCCATTCGAGCAGGCTGGTAGAAAAGGATTTGGACTGCCAGATGTTGATTCATTATCTGTCAGGACACAGAGAAGACAGGGATGGCCCCCACATAAGATGCTGAAAGCGTTTGATACTATGCTGTGGTCTCTGAGATGTCCCCTTGTGACTGTACTTAGGAAGGAGACAGCACAAAAGGCGGCTCAGAATTTTTTTCTCGAGAGGGTTATGGTCTTTGGGGCAAGTTATTAAATATGACACTTTTGCTAATAGTCTCTCATGCATGAGAGGGTTGAGGCAGCCGGGGAGACATTTAGGCAACCCATAAACAAACAACATCGATTGAGCAATGTTTTGTGCAGTGAAATATAATAAATTAAAAGGTCAGATTGAAAAAAAAGCCTTAAGTCACTGTCTCTCTAATAATTGCTGTAATTTATAGGGCACCCACTATACCAGGCACTTAATATACATTATCTCTAGTGTTTGCAATCATTGTGTAAGTGTGATACCATTATCCCCAGTTTATAGGAGGAAATGGAGGCTTGGAGAAATTAAGTGATTTGCCCATGAAGTACAGAAGCCTGATTTGTGCTTAGGTGGGTCTCGCTCCACAGTGCTTCATATGTCTTGATGATCAATTCACGCTGAATTAATCTTGTTGTTAAAAATATATTAAAATGACAGTATGTGGCAAAGTGCATTTAGTCGTTTTGAATAATCTGGCTATGGTGATGATCACAGGTTTTGAGGAACTGGCAGAAATGCGAGCCAGATAATTCTTTAGTCTAATAGCCAGTTGGGCTGCATTCTTACCTACTGCAAGACCGCGATGTAGAGAACAACAGCCAGCCCCCAATGGTTGTTATTCTCTAGAGTCTGATCCTGAGAATCCAGTAATGATATGTGCGTAACAAATAGAAGAACGAAAAACTCTGCATGAAGGGCTGAGGGTTTGAAGGCAAGCATAGATGAGTCATCTGAAGCTCAAATTTGTAGTGAGGGGGAGCTCTGCAGTAACAATGTTGACACAGGGAGGTGTCTCCTTAGGGGTAGATGACCCTGAGCAAGCTGGGCTGCCTCTGCTGAGGCTGCACCTTCCACAGAGAGCTGGGATGTTTCCAGAATTGTCCGTTCCATCTCAACACTAGAGATCCGTACGCGCAAAGGGTTCAGACTTACAATCTCTTTACATGACTACAGTGCACACCATGAAGTCTTTCTGGCCCATTCTCAAATTCTCTCCCACCTTCTGTAACTCCGTGGATGATTCCAATTTTCCTGAACATCCTGGAGCTATTCTTGAAATGTTAGTTGAGAGAACCTCAAGATTTTCCCCAAACAGACTTTTCGAGACCCTTCACTCTGTGGCAGAAGCAGGGCAGGCCCAGCACATGCACTCCGAGGCAGCAAACGTCAGGATCGGCCTTGGTGTGCAGGGCGAATCTGGGAGAGCCACATTTCGTTTAGCAGAAATGACAGTTGAATCACTCATTTTTATAGAACAACAGCTGTGATATGCCACCAAAATGTTCCAGGAAAGCTGAGGGTGTTTCATTTGTTCCAAGAGCTGGCAAGGCCAAATGCCAACAAGAATATTCATTTTGCGAACTTCCATTTCTGCCGTGGGTTGGCACTTCATTATTATTATTGTTTTTCTCACAGCCAAAAATCTTATGCCTGATTTTTGGAGAAGTTGAAACCTGGCTACCTTATATCTACGTTTGTGCTTTTGAGTGAGACTTGCTAGGTTTATATATATATATGTTTTTGTTTTTTTTAACCTCCTTATCCACCAAAATGTCACCAGCCTTATCAGCCTCTTCTGATGGCAATGAGCATCCGTTGCCTGAGGAAATATACTAGCAGTGCCAAGGGCTGTGTTTTCAACTTTCATTAAAATCCTCTTTGCCTGCAGCCCTAGGCCTTTAGGTCCATGGCCTATGCGTCTACTCTAATTTGTACAGTGGGGTTAAGTGGAAGGGCTAAAATGTCAGAAGTTAGGGCTGCCTTTGGTATTAGAAGGATTAGAAGCTGACATCTGGCTCTGACTTCATCCAGGCCCTGTGGATCAGCTACTTGACATTAGCACAGTTTGGAGGGAAAAGCATCACTTCTTTTCAAATTTTTAAAAGAGTGTAAAAACTGGCAACTTTTAATGAGCAGGTCCTTAAAAAAGCCATGGCATTTCTTTTAGAGATCAGATACTGAAAGAACCACCAACTGTGTTTATTGAAATATCCATTTGGAGATTCCAATTATACACTAAGCCACCATGGGAATTTTTGGAAGTATTTTAGCTTAATGATCAGACATTCAAATGTATGCAACAAATGTGTAATTTAAAGGTCTGATTGCAATAATCAGGTCTTGGAAAAAACCTGGAATAAATATGTGGATGCAGTTAATGAAATGTGTACTTTATAGTAGCACATATCTCACATATTGAGGAGTAAGTTGGGTCTCTTTTTTAAAATTGAAGTATTGTTGATTTCCAGTGTTGTTAGTTTCAAGTACACAGCAAAGTGATTCAGTTATACATACATATGTATCCGTTTTTTTCAGATTCTTTCCCCTTATAGGTTATTTCAAACTGAGTATAGTTTTCTGTGTTATATGGTAGATCCTTGTTGGTTACTAAATAGACATTTCTCCAAAGACATACAGATGACAAAAAAGCACATGAAAAGATGACAACTTCACTAATTATTAGAGAAACGCATATCAAAGCTCCAAGGAGGCGTCACCTCACATCCGCCAGAATGGCCATCCTCAAAAAGTCTACAAATAACAAATGCTGAACAGGGTGTGGAGAAAAAGGAAACCTCCTATACTGCTGATGGAAATGCAAATTGGTACAACCACTATGGAAAACAGTATGGAGATTCCTTAAAAAACTAAAAGAAAGAGCTCCCATATGATCCAGCAAACCCCACTCCCAGACACTCCAGAGAAAACCATACTTTGTAGGTTGAGTCTTTATGGTACTCTGTAGAAGGCAGAGGGATTCAAAACTCATTGCATATGGTAATCAAAGAGGGAATTCTTCTTAGAGCATGTCTCCCTCTTCTAGAAAATAAAGCGGTGGTTCTAAATGGAGAGAAGGTGGTGGTTGTGGGGGGGTGGGAGTGGTTTTGCGCCTGGGGAACATCTAGCAATATCTGTGACATTTTTGGTTGTCATAGCTGGGGGTGGGTGGGTGGGCACTATTTGCACTTAGAGGCTAGGAATGCTGTTAAATATCCTACAATACACAAGAAAGAATGATCTAGCCCCAAATGTCAATAGTGCTGGGGTTGAGAAACCCTGATTTAGAGCATGTGTGTTGAGTGGAAGAGGGTGGGCCAAAGCCTGATTCAAGCCACTGTAGTTTGGAGAGATAATATCTTCTCAAACATTAAAGTGGAGATTAAACTGTAGTTGCAAATGATGATCTGAAGCACAATTATTTTTAGTCTAGGCAAGTGTAAAAGCCACCTCCTTCCCCATCGTAACAATAAGTTCTTTTTAGTCTGTACTTGGATTGATTTTTAAAAATATCTAGTTAACTATATTTTTGATACTTTGCTTTACTTAAAAAAGATTGACCACGATCAAATAGTCCCTGAGGAGTTGGTAGTGGAGGAAGGCTGTGTGACATCTCCCTGAGAATTGACTTGAGCTGTTTGCCCTTCAGGTGAAGGAGTATGTCCAATTAATCAGCAAGTATGAAGAGAAACTCTTAAACCTAACTGTCCGAGTATCGATCATGGAAAAAGATTCCATTTCTTACACTGAGCTGGACTTTGAGCTGATCAAGATGGAAGTGAAGGAGATGGAGAAACTGATCAAGCGGCTGAAGGTCGGCTTTTCCGGAAGCACAGTGATCATTGACCAGTTGGAATTGGAGGTATGAAATCACTGTTTGCGTATTAGTGACAAAGTCTCTTTCTCTGGTGACCCAGACAGTAAGAATCCGCCTGCAATGCAGGAGACCCAGGTTTGATCCCTGGGTTGGGCAGATCCCCTGGAGAAGGGAATGGCTTCCCACTCCAGTGTTCTTGCCTGGAGAATCTCATGGACAGAGGAGCCAGGTAGGCTACAGTCCATGGGGTTGCAAAGAATTGGACACGACTGAGCAACTAACACTTCCACTCTTTGGTGAGCAAGTGCTAGGATCAGGAGAGGAATCTTTTTCTTCTGATGTCTAATCCTATACTTGTTCATGACCACCTGGCACATCCCGTGTTCCACTTTAGATGGATGCCTGGCTTTGAATAGTAAATCACATACATGGGGAACATACTAACTGAGGAGTAGCTGTCTAATGGTCAGAGTCCCACTCCAGAGCCAAATGACTTTCAATATCTCCAGAAAGAAGATGATATATAAGTGTGAACAACTCCAAGGCCAAGCTAGATCAGGGGGTCTTCTTCATTCTGGATTTATCTTCATGGGACTTGAAAGTCACGATTTACCTGATTTTGGATGTGCTAGGTCCGTTTCTCCTTTCCAATGAGCATATAATCTTTAATCCCTCTTGGAACGCTTCTCCACATACTGGCAAGTCTCTTTAAAGGAGTTTCTTGTAAGTATGTTTTTCTGAAGGCTTTTAAGCTCTGTGAATAAAGATCATCCCATTAATATTAGGCTTGGATAATTTATATCAACAAGGAGTATCCTAGCACAGTCATGACATGGACTATCATTGAGAATTCCAGTTCTGTATTTTAGGATTCAGGCTTTCTCTGGCCCTTACTATTCATTAGGAACTTAATTATAATATGGCATGAGTAAACACGAGTTTACAGGGGAAGGTTGTCAGAGATGAACTTTAATGGACATTTGGGGATGCTTCGATGGAACCTGTTTTCTGTCATTACAGCTTTTAAAATCTTGGCCATTTTCTTCTTGTCACACACATCGGCTTGCAATCCGACAGGCATTCACACTAAACCATGAAATGTATTCTTCCAAATGAAACCGTTCAGAAGAATCTCGGGTGTATTCTCCAGCAACCTTTCTCTAAGTGACAAATTCAGCCCTGGAATGTTTATGAAAGAAGTTGCATGATAACAGAAAATCACTCTGAATTTTGATTTTCTTAGATCAGGAATATGACTCTCCTGGTGGAGCAACTTGAGACGCTGGACAAAAACAACGTCCTTGCCATTCGCCGACAAGTCCTGGCTCTGAAGAACAGGCTCAAGGAATGTGAGGCCTCTAAGGTCGAAAGTACCCCCCCGCCCCCTGCTCCAGGTAAGGGTGCGCCGTCTTTCCCAGGCTCTGGAAGAGCTGAAGCTGAGGTGGGGAAGGGCTCTGGGATGGTGGAGGTGAAGGGAGGATGGGATTTTTGCAGGTCTGAGTTTATTCTCCTGTGCTTTTAAATCTCATCTACCCATTCTACGCACAATCACATTCTGGGGTGCACAGAGGAGAAGCGCAGATGATGAGTTGATTTAAAACAAAATCCACAAATTGCACATAACCTTTTTGCATTTGCTAACGGGGAGAATGTCTATGGTGATGGACTGGTTAGCGGGGGCCAGGTGAAAGCTTCTGCAATCTTCATGGCATCACCTCTGTTGTCCTGGGGATTCTCGGGGCTGGTTGGCTCATTTATCTGATGAGCCAGGTCGTGCCTAGAATCCTCCTTGCCTCTTTTCCATCTCCCCCAACTTCCCTCTCTTCTTCCACCTCTTTATTTCTCCTTCCTGCTCCCATTAAATTCCCATGCTATGTAGCATGTTCTAGGATTCAGTGAGGATGTAATGGATGGCCCAGTGGCTTAATGGGTCAAGAATCCGCCCGCAACGCAGGAGACACAGAAGATGTAGGTCTGATCCCTGGGTCAGGAAGATGCCCTAGAGGAGGAAGTGGCAACTTACTCCAGTTTTACTGGAAATATTTTACTCTGAAATATTACTCTGAAATATTTTATGAATAGAGGAGCCTGGCAGGCTACTGCCCAAAGAGTTGTAAACAGTCAGACATGACTAAGCATAAACTGGACCTACACGTCCAGTGCCATGTAGGCGTGTCCTACCATCTTCCTTAGACTGCGAATTCTTGGAGGGCAGGAATGGTGTGTCCCTCTCTCAGGAATCATCCTTGAAGGGGGTTAGGTGTAGCATCAAGATGCGTGCCTGTAACTGAACTGCCTTCTTGAATGGGGTGGTGGAGTGTAGGAATCAGGAGCTCGGCATTGGGATGCCAAAGGCCTGAGCTTCCCAGCTACATAGCCATGGCAAAAAGCCTTAATCTCCTCCTTGGTAAATGGAAGAACAGTCCTAGGAACCTTGCAGGGTTGCAGTGACGATTCACAAAACGATTTTTGACAAGCTCACAGCTCTGTGACTCACATTTATACACTGGCGATTGTCGTTGCATTAATGCGGATACTTAAAGTGAACACCTCGCTGCAAACAAAAGCAGAGCTAGATCCGTGTGCCTCTCAGCACATCCCTCCAGGTGAACTAAAGCCGTAGTGTCCAGCCGTGGAGCCAGGGTCACAGGGACACTCTCTCTGCAAGTCCTGAGCATCTCAGCCTTGATGGGGACCGTATCCGTTCATCAAATCATACAGCTCTTGTGATTCTCATTCACTCCTATTCTCACAAGCTGCTTCCTTTCAGGCCATGCATTTCTGGGTCCTTGTCACTGTCACGGATTTCTTTAAGGCTTTAATTAAATACTGCCATTGTTATAATCCTCTTGGTGTTGTTCAGCGGCCTATTTTTCCTTCCTCTGCGGTTGAGACTCTGTCACAGTATGACCCGCAGAGGAGGTCTTGTCCTCTGTAATAAACTAGGCTAGGGAATGAGACAGAGAAGGCAATGGCACCCCACTCCAGTACTCTTGCCTGGAAAATCCCATGGTCGGAGGAGCCTGGTAGGCTGCAGTCCATGGGGTCGCAAAGAGTCGGACCCGACTGCGCGACTTCACTTTTCACTTTTCACTTTCATGCACTGGAGAAGGCAATGGCAACCCACTCCAGTGTTCTTGCCTGGAGAATCCCAGGGACGGGGGAGCCTGGTGGGCTGCCGTCTATGGGGTCGCACAGAGTTGGACACGACTGAAGCGACTTAGCAGCAGTAGCAGGAAATGAGAGCTCGGTCTATGGGGCCCCTAAGCGCTCGCTCCCCGAGGGCAGGAGTCAAACAGTGACCCCTCTCTCGATACTACCTGAGCGTGTCTTTCTTTCCTCCCTTCATCCGTCCCTTCCTTTCCCCTTCTTTCTCTTTTTTTATTTTTTGAAAGAATTGATTTTCATCCGCTTGTTTATGTATTATTTTTGGCTGCACCGGGTCTTCGCTGCTGGGCTAGCCTTTCTGTGGCCGCGGTGGGCGGGCCCACTCTCTAGCCGCGGTGCGCCGGCTCCTGATCTCCGTGGCTTCTCCAGGCGCAGAGAACCGGTTCTAGGTGCACAGGCTTTAGTGACTGCGGCCCGCAGGCTTCGTTGCCCGGTGCCATGTGGGAACGAGCCCCTGTTCCCTGTCTTGGCAGTTGGATTTTTAACCACTGGACCAGCAGGGGAAGTCCCGTCTCTTTTTAAACCTCAGCAAACTGTCCTCATGGAATAACTTTCCTGGCAGTTTTCTATGCATCCCTTGGAATGAAAACAGTTTAGGGCAGGAAAGAAGGTTCGGGGCTGCCATGTCTCAGAGGAGGGGGCGTGGTGGAGAGGGTGCAGGTTTTCCTGGGGTCACGCAGGCGGCAGGGAGCTGACGCTGAGGTGCCAGACCCCTTCCTGCCTGTCATCTGGGGACCTCAGGCGTCAGCACCTCCAGGCCGCTGGTGGGGGAGAAAGCACACTGCTTAGGATCTAAGGAAGAAAGAAATGGTCAGTCTGTTTTCCTATTTTCGTTAGCTTTTTTTTTTTTTCTAGAACTTTCCCCCAGGTCCTCAACACTTAGGCTTTTGTGAGCCAGCCCGGCCCAGCTGTGTTGTTTAAACAGATTGGTCGCAGACTCCCTCTCACTTTCCCACAACCTTGGCTGCAGCTGGATCCCTGCCAGGCCGCTTGGCCCTCCTCCAGCTCTGTTCATATTATATTTATGATGTTTATATTAAACTGACTTTTTGTCATGTTTTGAAATCAATTTCTTTCACTCGCTCTCTTTCTATTTGGACTGGTTGATAATGCAGGATTGGAAAATCCCCAGGCACCACCGCATTGTGAGCCTGTGGAGACTTTAATTAAAGTTACTCACTATTATGGGACTTTAAAATCTGGCCTGTTTGCTTTTCTTCACTGCAGAGTTGCAGAGAAGAAAAAAAAAAAAGAAAGAAAGAAAGACTTGGCCCCTGCAGGCAGCTGCCGTTTGCTACCCCCATGGTCAGCTTGATCTGAGAACCAGTACATAGTGTTAGGGTTCAATAAAATGTGCTTTATAGATGCTTTATGCCACAGATGGCGTCCTTTTCTGCTTCATTTCGTAGAACTTCCTAATCTAAGATAATTGGCCTGATGCTCATTAACTGTTTTCCCTAAAAACAACCGACTTCGGTTTCTCTCTGTTCTTCTCCCTGGATCTGAAGGACTGTAGATAGGAAAATGGGATGCGAATGCCTAGAATTGTCACTCTTATAGGTGGAGGTGCAAGCCTGTGTGCTGGCACATAGTAGGTGTACAGTAAATGACCCACGAAAGATGTAGGCTGATTGGCCAAAATCCCGCGCCTAGGGAAGAGCTGAGCGTTGGGGAGCATATATCCAACAATTCCAAGTCCATTTCATCTTAATTATTTTATGATTATGACCATTTTGATTGCCTGAGTCTCACAAGTCAATTGTATTCTCATCTTTGCTCCAAGTTCAGTTGCCCAGGTGAGAGGGAACATTGGTGGATCCAAGATTAAATTTCCTCTTGTTGAGTGTGCTCAGTCGTGTCCGACTCTTTGTGACCCCATGGACTGTAGCCCGCCAGGCTCCTCCATCCATGGGATTTTTCCAGGCAAGGATACTGGAGGGGTTTGCTGTTTCCTCTTCCAGGGGATCTTCTTGACCCAGGGATTGAACCCGCAGCTCCCGCAGCTCCTGCATTGCAGGCAGATTCTTTACCCACTGAGGCATTGGGGAAGCCCCACATTTCCTCTGCTGGTATATAATCTTTAGTTTTTTTGTTTTTTTTTTTTAAAGTGCTGCTAACCATGAAACTTAAAAAAAAAAAAAAAAAAAAAGCCAAGTTAGAGTATTTTAAAGTTTTACCTTGTGGCCCCCCAGGATATTTTCAGAAAACCATGGCAATATCTAATAACCTCCATGACGAAGAAGAGATTGCCAAACAAGGCTATCTGGTATGGAGAGTTCCTTGCATTATGTTCTGTGCAGTGAATACCAGGCTCTTGGAAGCATTCAGATATGTTCTCGGGTAAAGAGCTAGTGTTTTTATAATTAAAGCTAAGGACACAACTTAGTAACTAAAATGATAACCATGACAACAAAGGTGAGTTTGGGATGTCTAAACAGTTTTTCATTCCATAATTTAGTGCCACGGTGTGGTTGGTACTGTTCTGGGCACTTGGCTACCAGGATGGGTCCATAAACCTCCAGAAACCACTATTTAATGTAAACCTTCAGTTGTAACATGACGTGATTATAACGCTGATCATTTATTGAGTTAAATGTACCTGTCTTCTGTACTCTTAACAGTTCTACAGAGTAGGTATTATTATTTTTTCTTCTAACACAAGGAAGCTGACACTCAGAAGGTTGGGCAAGCCACTCAAGGATACTCAGCTCACTAGTGTTGGGGCAGGATTGGAATTGGAACCTGTCTGGCAATGTTTTCAGTGTACCAGGCTGCCTTCCACAGATGCTCAAATGGAGAGAGAGGTTGCACCTGTGCTTCCTGGGGTGATAAGAAAGTTCCAACAGCTCACTAACCTGATTAACACCAAATTATCTTGGCTTTCTTGCTTGTGGAGTAGCTGAAAGGGTACTTTTGTTCTCAGTTCTGTGGTGTGTCCTCTTCCGTCAGAAAATGCAAAAGGATTCGTCGATCTTTCACAACTCTTGAGTCATGGTTGGGCAGTGGGTTATTGTTCCAGTGGCAGGAAAAATTGGGGATAAAGAAGGAAAGGCATGGGGTATCTCAAGTCCTTGAGATGCAGGAAGGGGCTGGGAAGGGATATGAGACAAGGCAGGGTGGAGAGAGGCTCAGACAGGGTAGGGGATGGGCTCTCTCGCTGGGCTAGATGAGACGGGGATGCAAGGCTCTGTGCTGGCAGTGGTACCAGGCTGCCTGTCCGTTCCATCCTTGTTTCTAGGACAGTTTGCAGCCGGGAGTTGAGGAAGCCTGCTGTAGCCTTGTCGCTGGTCTGTCACTGTTGTGGCCACATCCGTAGCACTGACAACAATACTTTGTTCTAGTCTTACTTCCTCTTCCTTTGTTGGGAGCCAGGGCTATAAAAACAGTTCACAGGAGTTAGAAGATAAAAGGAGGATAACAGAAAGGACATGAGAGTGTTCAGGAATGATTGTGGGGTGAGGAAAAGAGATTCAAATTTCATACCAGGTACAATTTTATTTTTTAATTGGAGTATAATTGCTTTACAGTATTGCATTAGTTTCTGCTGTACAAAGAAGGGAATCAGCTCTGTGTCCACAGATAGCCCCTCCCTTTTGACCCTCCCTCCCACCCCAGCCCCACCCTACCTCTCTAGGTACTGCAGAGCACAAAGCAGAGCTCCCAGTGCTATGCAGCAGATCGGCACTGGCTATCTAGTTTACACACGGTTGTGGATGTATGTCAAGCCCAAGCTCCCAATTCGTCTCACCCTCCCTCTCTCCCCCGTGTCTACACGCCCATTCTCTGCATCTGCATCTCTGTTCCTGCCCTGCAAATAGGTTCGTCTGTACCTTTTTTTTTAAGGTTCCACACATATGTGTTGATATGCAATATTTGTTTTTCTCTTTCTGACTTACTTCACTCTGTATGACAGACTCTAGGTCCATTCACATCTCTATAAATGACCCAATCTTTCCTTTTTATGGCTGAGTAAAATTCCATTGTATATACATACCAAATCTTCTTCATCCATTTATCTGTTGATGGACATTTAGGTTGCTTCCATGTTCAGATATTGTAAGTAATGCTGCAGTGAACACTGGGGTACATGTGTCTTTTGGAATTTTTATAAGAGGTACAATTTTAATCTCTTGGTCAACTTGTGAAATAATAAATGTTATTATTATTAGTAGTAGTAGTAATTTTTAAGGGAAGTTTATTTTGGATCCTTCATATCTAAGGATTTCTCCCTCTAGGACAGAATAGTTTATTATCTTTAATCCATGATAAAATGCTTGACTATGTGACAGCACATAAGTTTTCCCTAAATATTTTGTTGCTGTTGGTTTGGGATATTTCTTTTCCAGGAGGGCAAGATTCAATTAAGCAAACAATGCCTAAGTCTTCTAACCTACAAGAAAAAAGTGACTTTCTATCATTTCCTCAGGGTGAAATGTCGTTGAACAAATAAGTTCTCAGGAAGATATTTTAACCAGAATATCTGGTTAGTAGCATATAGAAACTCAAACAGTTTTTGTTATCATTAAACTGAACACACCGCTAACTTTATTTTAATAATTCATGCATTGTTTCATAAACAAAAGCAAACAAGCATTCATCTGAGAGATCACTTTTAGAAGAGGAAATAATACTTTATAATTTATTATTTCTTTAGTGGAGAGCAGTCTCTTGGTTGAACATGCGTTGCTTTTTTATTTATGAAATGGTGCATGCATTATTAAAATAAACCCGCGACTGTGTTCTGCTTAATGATATGCAAAATTATTTGAGGTTGAGTACAGAGCAGTTTCATTTCTCTACCTGTTGTATGGTTGGCTGGCTTTCCCACCAACTGTGGATTTATGAGAGCATTTAAGGAGCACATATTTAATTCTGGGACCAAAAAGCCCCAGCAGATTGGAAAAATAAAAGCAAGATTTCTAGTAATGGTTTCACCTCTGAACAGTCCTTGAATGAGAGGGGGAGAGAGGAGAGGCATTTAACAAGGAAAGAAATGGGTCTTTCTGTAGCCATCAGAGGTAGAGACTCAGAGGCGAATGCTTTGCACCCTCTTGCTCCCCACAGTGTTAATATCGGGCAGTTCTTTGGAGCTCTGATTCTGGCTTGAGCTCACCTCATGTGCCCTCCGTGGCTCCCTGAGTCCCTCCACGCATTCACCGCCAGGTTCTGTCCCCTCCTCCCTCACCCGCTCTGCTCTAGGCAGCAGGATGAGGGAAAATGACCTCCAATGTACTTGGAATTGACTTTCTTCTGTAATTCCAATAAAATTTCTGGCCAGCTTTTTAAGGGTATTTATTAAGATTCCAGAAACTGTCTGTTCAAATCTTTAGATAGCTATTATAAAAATACTGGAGGATTTTTATTCTATTTTTTTATAGCTCATAAATGTCTGGGTTGGCAGGCATTTCAGAGGGAGGACTCTGCAAAGGGCCAGAAGGCCCAGCCGGAGTCATTCACCCGGGTGTTTCCGGGAATGTAGATCCAGTGGACCGGTGAGTCTGGTCCCACTTGATTGTACACATTGCGACAATGACGGCGTCAGCCTGGGAACCATGACATGCTGGCCTCTCATTCTGCGGCACAGCAGGCTATGGCTTACGAGCCGCAGGCCCACCTTGGCACTCTGCAGCGAGATGGTCCACGCTTTGGGCACAGAACAGGCAATGCTGCCCTAAAATACCTTCTGTGACTTTTCAAAGCTGAAATCCCACCATTAGAGGACCTCTTAGAGGTCCATCGAGGGCCTTCTTTCTTTTCTTTTCTTTTTAACATTTTTTATTTTGTATTGAGCTGATTCACAACATTGTGATTGTTTCAGGCAAACAGTGAAGGGACTCAGCCATACATACACATGTACCCATTTTCCCCCAAAGGCCCCTCCCATCCAGGCTGCCACATAACACTGAACAGAGTTCCATGTGCTATACAGTATGTCCTTCTTGGTTATCCACTTTAAATATAGCAGTGTGTACCTTGTCATACCGAGTCAAGTAAGTCAGACAGAGAAGGAGAAATATTATATGGCATGCCTTATATATGGAATCTAAGAAAGAAATGATACAGATGAGCTTGTTACAAAACAGAGACTCACAGACTTAGATAACAAACTAATCGTTGCTGGGAAGAAGGGATAGTTAGGGAGTTTAGGATGGACAAGGACCGTCTTTCTGTATTTTTAAAATGCCATAGTAGAAACTTCCTCTCCTGAGGGTAACATGGGCAGCATTGGTACCTGGTGTGGACATGCCCTTGGGGCCCCAGGGAAGGGCAGAGGGAAGGGAAGAAAGACTTGCCCAGGATTGACTTCTTCATCCCAATTCTCCCGGCCCTGGTGAAGAGCACCACCGTGAGTATGGCTTTATGGCAATAGGAAGGCGTTCTCCTGTGGTCTTGCTTTCTTGATTTCTCTATAAGGAAAATGAAATAAAACAATATTGCTGAAATGCATTCTCATAGAAGAAAATACATTAAATTCACCAAGTCTTCCTTTTTTAAACTTTTTAAAATGGTTGTTCACAGTTCCTCTATACCCATTTTTCAGATTAAAGGCCCATCCATGTATACAGGAGACAGTTCTCTCTAGAACTGATAACATGTTTGCATTGAGACCAAGGCCAAGGGTAGCTTTTGCTTTTTCTCCATCAGAACCATGGTGTTGACAAGAAAAAATGTTTATGGATTCCTTTGGTTCTTAGAATATTAAACTGTTTGTATCTTGTCATGCATTTTCTCTAAGAATGTCCTTTTATTTGTTTTGTTCCTCTAGGGAGCTGTGCGCACGGCGGTGTGGCGAATATCAGCAAACCAATTATAGTTCAGCTCAACTGGCTAGGGTTTAGCTATAAGTATGGTGCCTGGGGTCGGGATTACTCTCCCCAGGATCCAGGCAATGGGCTGTACTGGGTGGCACCTTTGGATACAGATGGGAGAACTTTGCGATATTATAGACTCTACAATACAAAGGATGATTTGCTGTTGTATACAAATGCCCGACAGAATCAAATCTCCTATGGCCAAGGCAGTGGCACAGTAGTTTATAAGAACAACATGTATGTCAATTGGTACAACAGCCAGAACATGGCCAAAATTAACCTGACCACCAACAAAGTTGATTTGTCCCAAACTCTCCCTAATGCTGCCTATAATAACCGCTTTTCGTACGCTAATGTTGGTTGGCAAGATATGGACTTTGCTGTGGATGAGAATGGATTGTGGGTGATTTATGCAACTGAAGCCAGCACTGGTAACATCGTGATTAGTAAACTCAATGACACCACACTTGCGGTGCTAAACACTTGGCATACCAAGCAGTATAAACCATCTGTCACAAACACGTTCATGGTGTGCGGGGTTCTATATGCCACTCGCACTCTGAACACCAGAATAGAAGAAATTTTCTACTACTATGACACCAACACAGGGAAAGAGGGCAAACTTAACATTGTAATGCAGAAGATGCAAGAGACTGTGCAAAGTATTAACTATCACCCTTTTGAACAGAAACTTTTCGTCTATAATGACGGTTACCTTCTGAATTATGATCTTGTCTTCCGGCAGATACCCCAGTAAACTTTCATGTGTTAGGGTGGAAGGAAATAAAATTTTTACTGAAAAAAAATGTGGTCTTCTCCACTTATTTAGGGGCTGGGAGTGGGGAGGAGAGACGGGGCAGGGCTCAAGATCCAAAAGTACATGTGCTTCAGTTCAGTTCAGTCGCTCAGTCGTGTCCGACTCCTTGCGACCCCATGAATCGCAGCACGCCAGGCCTCCCTGTCCATCACCAACTCCCGGGGTTCACTCAGACTCACGTCCATCGAGTCAGTGATGCCATCCAGCCATCTCATCCTCTGTCGTCCCCTTCTCCTCCTGCCCCCAATCCCTCCCAGCATCAGAGTCTTTTCCAATGAGTCAACTCTTCGCATGAGGTGGCCAAAGTACTGGAGTTTCAGCTTTAGCATCAATCCTTCCAAAGAAATCCCAGGGCTGATCTCCTTCAGAATGGACTGGTTGGATCTCCTTGCAGTCCAATGGACTCTCAAGAGTCTTCTCCAACACCACAGTTCAAAAGCATCA
>NW_011494804.1:1891369-1896632 GCF_000754665.1 Bison bison bison | reverse complement strand
AGTTCTAACTGTTGCTTCCTGACCTGCATACAGATTTCTCAAGAGGCAGATCAAGGTGGTCTGGTATTCCCATCTCTTTCAGAATTTTCCACAGTTTATTGTGATCCACACAGTCAAAGGCTTTGGCATAATCAATAAAGCAGAAATAGATGTTTTTCTGGAACTCTCTTGCTTTTTCCATGATCCAGTGGATGTTGGCAATTTGATCTCTGGTTCCTCTGCCTTTTCTAAAACCAGCTTGAACATCAGGAAGTTCATGGTTCATGTATTTCTGAAGCCTGGCTTGGAGAATTTTGAGCATCACTTTACTAGCATAATATTTGGGAGCTGGGTTCTTCCATGCTGGAGACTCGGCATTGCCTTATTGGATGAGCTCTCTTGGAAGCCATCTGATTCCTGGAATGCCTTTCTCAGACTGAAATAATCCGGAATTGTCTGAGGTCTTGGGCATTATGGTTCTAAGGAAGCCTTTGGTGAGGTAACATCTGAAAATTAAGGGGCATAAAGAGAACTTTGTATGGCTTTTGGAGATTCTTTGTACAAAAGAGGGTTCAAGGGCCAGTTCTCATATAACCTGGATGATTCTTCCATACTTGCAAGAAATCTGGAGCTTAACAGGCAGATTAATTTCTGAAGCTCCTTGAGGGTCCAAACCTTTAACTTTGTTTTTCTTAGTAGTGCCTGGCATGATGTTTGGTATGTAGCAGATAAGTAAATTTAGTGTGCTTGTGTTATATCTATGAAATGCTATGAGTTTTCCAGAGAAAATTCTTTTTTCGGCATTAAATTGTCGAATCAGTCCCAGATGAATCTACAGAGGAGGCACCTCTGCTTTTTTCCTCCTGTTGGACACCTTCATAAGGGTCAGTAGAAGACTCCTACCTCATAACTTCGTTCCAAAGGCGGCTCAGAAAATTAGAACTGGACTTAACAATCAATTCCTCTCACCCTCTCCCAACCCCCTACTTAAAAAAAATTAACTATTTTTTTATGCAATGAATACAAGATAAGCAAAACTAATTTTCTTTTGTCTCATCATAAACTTTTATTTTCACGACTCTAAGACCACAAGAAAAGCAAATGGCAGTGATAAAATGATAGCCTATTATAAAGCCCCTAGAGCATATGTTAGACTTGTATTAAGTCATATCAATGGCTTAATGCAACTTTTGTCTTGAAGCCTGAAACTTGTAAGAAAATGACATTTTATTTTTTTTGAGAAAGAAATGTGAAAATAAAAACCACTGAAAGTTTGTAGAACATCAGTGCAATCTGAAAACCTTGCAGGTATGTGTGCTCCTGTGCTTTTGAATGCCTTTATCATCTGGTCTTGGACTATTTTCATTTGATGTCCAGAAGTTCTCGTTGATAGGACTAGCTCCTTAAATGCTGTACTCTGCCCCTTTTAATAAATGATTTAAATGTGATTTGAAAAAGTGTAGTCTTTTGTGTTTTTTCACTCTTTTATTTTATTACCAAAAAAACCTCTTACCAGTCCACACTTTGCTGTGAGGTTCAGAGAATGGCTTCCTCCTAAAAGCCAGGACACCTAAGAGCAGAGAACATCAATAGCTTTTAAGACTCCAAAGTCAGGGCCAGCTCTTTAGTTTTCATTTCCCTTTAAAATCCATTCTCTCTGGCAGCTTTTGCTGTATGAGCCTGCACTCTCTTCCTCTGGGATATAACCTTATGTACTTATTAATTTGCATGACTGATCTGATTATTTCCAATGTTAGACTATATTTGTGTGGCTTATGCTCCTTTTCCGATTGAGCTATTAACCTGGGTCAGAAGCTTTCAGATCTTCCCCAAATCGGAGGTCTTGGATAGAGAGCAGAGAGCCTAACTGGCCACACTGGGGAAAGAAATATTTTTACCAAAAAGAATGTGTTGGGGCATGAGTGACCTAGAGCTGGAAGGACGCATAGGCTGGGCGAGAGGACTGAGTGTAACTGAAAGGCTTATTTTTAATCCACGCCAAGCTTCGTAAGTATTTTTAGCAAGATTTTTTTTGTATCAGGGCTGAGCATAGAGACAGGTATGGCCTTCAAAATGCAACAAGATATGAAGATAAAGACAGGTATGTCATGTGAGATAGAAGTTAAAAACAGTGATGTTATGTTTAATCTGGCTCTAGGCAATTTTCCAGATGAATGTTTTTACCAAGTACACAGGATGACCTCTGAAGATTCAGGAAAGGAGGCAGGAAGCCAAGGTAATGCTAGCAAACAGCTCCTTATTTAAACTGCAACTGAAGCATTTGCATGAAAATACCGCTCTAACCCTTCTTGCCACTGGACCTGGTGTGATCAGCCTGCAGGAAATCTCCCTGCTGGGTAGGTTGAACAACCTAGGGATTCTGGATCAAGGGTTTACTGCAATGCAGCTACACAATGGAAATTTTAGCTCAAGTTCACCAGCCAGCACCCTTCTGGGGAAAAAACAAAACAAAACAAAACTGTATTGTATATTTAAATCCACTTTATTGAGAAGCAATTTACATGCAGTAAAATCTGCCATTGGTAAGTGTATGATTAAATGAGTTTTGACAAATGTATACAGTTGTGCGAAGGCTACATCATTACCACAGAGAACATTTCCATCATCTCTCAAAAGTTCTCTTGCGCCCTTTGGTTGTTGGCTCTTCCCCTCAGCTCCTAGCCCCTGGCAACCACTGAGCTGCTT
Organism: Bison bison bison; assembly: GCF_000754665.1. Lineage (NCBI taxonomy): Eukaryota > Metazoa > Chordata > Mammalia > Artiodactyla > Bovidae > Bison > Bison bison. The sequence continues at coordinate 1,893,947 of NW_011494804.1, read as the reverse complement.
TCTATCTCTGTGAAACGGAACCACAGAAGCATTTTGAGTCTGGTTTCTTTAGTTTCCTCTTGAAAAAGAGAACTAATGGGATCCAACTACCCCAGGGGATAGCTGGACTTTATCAGTGGTTCTGGGGTTCCCTGTGTTTTCGTTTCTGGGAGGAGGTTGCTCAGGGGATTGTGAACAGCTATGGTGAGCTCCTGCCTTTATAAGTGCTCCCTGGTGGCCGGCTTGAAATTGACATGCGGAGGGGTCTAGCTCAGAGCGTCAATCGAGCCGGCCTGGCCTCACTAACCAAGCTTGGAAGTTCCCTTTACAGCAGCCCTTTTTGATATTTGTTCTCTAATGTGTACCCCTGTATCACCAGCATGCGGATCCAGATGACCCCTGAGAATGATGAATAGTGGGTGCATTGTGTTTAACAGGACAAGATTTGTAGTCAAGCCAAACTGGATGTGACTCTTTGCTTTGCTGCTCACAGGTGGTATGGCTTTGGGCACATTCCTTAATTTTTCTGACATTCAATGTCATTTTCTGTACAATGGGATAAAACCACCTACCTCAGAGTCCTGTTGGGTGAATTAAATGATACTAAGTGTATAAAATGTTCAGTTCAGTTTTGGGCACATGCAGCCTTCTCTGGTGGTTCAGACAGAAAAGGATCTGCCTGCCTGCAATGCAGGAGACCCAGATTCGACCCCTGGCTTGGGAAGCCCTCCTGGAGAAGCGAATGGCTACCCACTCCAGTATTCTTGCCTGAAGAATTCCTTGGACAAGAAGACTGGTGGGTTACAGTTCATGGGTTTGCAAGGAGTCGGATATGACTGAACAATTTTACACACTGCTTTCAACTAAAGGTTATTATCCCTGCTTATCCTCTTGGATTTTAAATTCAAAGTGGTCATTGGTTGGCAAAATACAAAGCTTACTGGGATTAGACTTTACATCCTCTCCCCTACAAACTTGTGGCAAAGTAACTCTTTGAGCAGGTGCCCTTTCGGCTTAGAAGAGCTCCATCTGTTGGGACTCTCTGCTTGTCCTCATGTTCAAGATCAATCCTCAGAGCTGATGTTTTCTATCCTTGAACTCCACGAGGCACACTGACAGGAGCAGCAGAAACTGAGACTGCCTCCCTTTGCTTTTGAGCCACTGAAAACTTAAATGAAGGCTGGTTGTCATCAAGCCCCATGGATGGGGCCAAAATAGATGTATGTGTTCTCCTACCTGGGGCTTCCCTGGTGGCTCAGATGGTGAAGAATCTGCCTGCAATAGGTTTTGATCCCTGGGTCAGGAAGATACCCTGGAGAAGGGAATGGAAACCCAGTTTTTGCTGGAATCAATAAGCACATTTGTCTTCTCAGAACATGGGTGAGTATTTATTTTGTGCTTCACTCTTAATAAAATGAATTTATCTTTTGGGATCTGTTGTCACTGCCAGACTTAAGAGTGCGTTTTCCTCTCCTTGATTCGTGAATCGGTGAAAGGGCAATGGCGGTGAACAGGCGAAGCGTGACTATGTGGCCGCCTTCAGGATGATGCTGGGATGTTCTGGGCTTGAGCCCTCAGTCCTCACAAGCAGATGTCTCACCACGATGGATGATTAGCCTCCTGTGCTCCAGAATGTTCCGGAACAACAAAAGGGTAAATTGTGACACATCGGAAAATGAGAGGCAGACGCATTTCTGAGGCCTGCTCCCAGCCAGGGGAACAGACCAGCTGGCCTGGCTCATCCATGAGCGATACTGTTTGAGCTGTCACTTGGGCTGCCAGGCCTCACATCTGTAGCTTGGGATGTGCCCACTCGTCTCTGAGATTGTCATCTGCTCCTGGATCACTTTCAAAGGGAACAGCCCCAGTTATCGAGGTCCACTGTGGAGAAAGATGGACTCTACTCCGTCCAGAGAGGGGGCTTCTGCTTGGGTGCCCTCCCTGGACACCTTAGAACCAGGCATTCCCTTGTGAGGATGGTTCTTTAGACCTCATCCCTGTAGGAATACTAAAGGGCTAAGAAACCTAAGTTTATGTGGAGGCTTTTATGGACTTTTTCTGCAGTTCAGTGTATATGGTGGGTGACGGAGGATGAGGATGGAGCGATGAGCAGGGGTGGGGTTTATATGACATCAAGGGAATTTCATTCCTGGGCCTTCCACCTGAGAAATTTATGCTGATCTCCAACTCTCTATTTTTTAGTTGAATTCTGCCAGCTTACATGTTGTTTCTGGTTTGTTTGTTTCACTTTTTGCTTTGTTTGTTTTTGGGTTTGTGGCATATATGGCTTTCATGTCAGTATTACCAGTGACTTACTCTGACTTTCACCCCGGTGGCTGTTATCAGTCAGAGTTTAGTGCAGAAACATAACAACCTGTTTTAATTGGGGTGATGCACTCTTGCCTGGAAAATCCCATGGACGGAGGAGCCTGGTGGGCTGCAGTCCATGGGGTTGCTAAGAGTCGGACACGACTGAGCGACTTCACTTTCACTTCTCACTTTCATGCGTTGGAGAAGGGAATGGCTACCCACTCCAGTATTCTTGCCTGAAGAATTCTTTGGACAAGAAGACTGGTGGGTTACAGTTTATGGGTTTGCA
>NW_011494804.1:1876402-1891269 GCF_000754665.1 Bison bison bison | reverse complement strand
GCAATGCCATATTAGATAAACCTCACAGCTCCAGGAATGTAGCACAGGGGCAGGTTTCCCCTCCCTCACTTTGGTGACACTGCTTTCGCCATTTTATTCTTGGCTATTCCATCTCTAACATCTTCCTCATCTGCACCATCACTTTCTCCACCCCACAACATGCCAGTGGTGGTTGGGTCTGGTGCCACCCTGATGGGGTAGAGCTTCTTTTCCAAGATGCCTCTCTTCCAAACCATGATTCAGGAACACAGACTCCACCCATCCCACCTGTGGCTCCAACATCCCCACCCACGGCTTCCAAGGTCATGGCGCTTGTCTGAGGCAGATAAGCAAAGGGAGAGCAACATGGAGGGTCTTAAGTGGAGGCTGCTTGGCTCAGGTCTGATGTCCTGTTGTGATGCACTGTGATGGCTCAGCACCTGTTGAGCCACACCCAAAGCACAGGCCACACCCAGCTGCAAGGGAAGCTGGGAAACATAGCATGCATCTGGGTACACAAGAGAAAAGAAAATGGTATTGCAAGGGGAAAAGGATTTAGTTACTTTACAAAATCCCTGGAAAGGCTGGAGGCATGACAACCAGTGAAAGTGAAAGTCGCTCAGTTGTGTATGACTCTTTGCGACCCCATGGACTATACAGTCCTTGGAATTCTCCAGGCCAGGATACTGGAGTGGGTAGCCTTTCCTTCCTCCAGAGGACCTTCCCAACCCAGGAATCAAACCCAGGTCTCCCGCATTGCAGGCAGATTCTTTACCAGCTGAGCCAAAGGGAAGCCCAAGAATACTGGAGTGGGTAGCCTATTCCTTCCCCAGGGGATCTTCCTGATCTAGGAATTGAACCGGGGTCTCCTGCATTGCAGGCGGATTCTTTACCAACTGAGCCAGAAGCTGCCATTTTAGTGTTTAGCTTTGCGGTCAGGCCCCTAACAATCACACAGAGACTGAGAACACATATCTACTACCATATCAGCCACAGAAATCAGGAAGCCACTGGTGTTATCTCCACGCCCTTCAAACTGGTACCCTGTGTGTTAGTCTTTCAGTTATGTCTGACTCTTTGTGACCTCATGGACTGTAGCCCTCCAGGCTCCTCTGTCCATGGGATTCTCCAGGCAAGAATACTGGAGTGAGTTGCCATGCCCTCCTCCAGGGGATCTTCCTGACCCAGAGGTCAAATTCCATTCTCCTGCATTGCAGGCAGATTCTTTACCGTCTGAGTCACCACGGAAGCCCTTCAAACTGGTACCAGGCATTGTGAAATGGAGTCCATTTACTGCCAACTCACAACTCTGCCGACTTATCCACTTGTGCACCAAGAAACCCTTCTGTCTTCCCAGACCCTAAATGAACCCAGAGATATGTCTACAGAAGATGCTGAGAAATGTAGTTTATTCTTCTTTCCCCTGTGATACAGGGAAGATGATAGAAAAGTTTGGGACACGGCAATCTCATTTGATGATCACTGCTTTCACCATTTTTCTTTTTTACTGTACCATGTGGCTTGTCGGATTTTAGTTCCCTGACCAGGGATTGAAGCTGAGCCCTTGGCAGTGAAAGTGGGGAGTCCTAACCACTGGACCACCAGGGACTTCTGGCTTATACTATTCCTGATGCTCCCATTTGGTCTCTGGTGACCACTTCTTTTAGCACACCCTCCCTCCCAGATCATTCATCACTATTTAATTTTCTTTTTTATGCTCAAACCAACCGATGGCCTTGCCTGATGCTACCATAATGAAAGAGTTTCTCTTACAACAGCTCACTCTGAAGGAGCTTAAGAAGGAGACCTGACTTTTTATAACTTTATAGTTCCTCTACCAGACTCTATCAGAGATGTTGGCATGGTAACCCATGGTGAATCCATCTGTGGACCCACCAGTCCTTTAAAAAAGGCTTATGCTCTTCAACTCCCTTTTGAGGCTAAGAATAAGGATCTCTTCTATTGTGTATGTGTGCAGGCTCAGTCGCTCAGTCATGTCTGACTCTTCGGGACCTAATGGACTGTAGCCCTCCAAGCTCCTCTGTCCATGGGATTCTCCAGGCAAGAATACTGGAGTGGGTTGCCATTTTCTCCTCTAGGGAATCTTCCTCACCCAGGGATCAAATCCAAGTCTCCTGAGTCTCTTGCATTGGCAGGCAGATTCTTTACCAGTAGGGCCACCTGGGAAGCCCTCTCTTCTATTAGTGGAACCATTCAGAAACTTTCAGAATTTGAGATAAGCCATGTTTCTTATTTTCCCCCATCCATCATCTCTGAAGACCTGGATGATATTCCCCCCACCCCACCCCTGGGACCCCCAAGGGTCCTCGGGCTGAAGGGCTGCTTTTGGGAGGTGATGTTTGACTCAGAATTTCTGAGGTGACAGGGCAGATAGGGACACCCAGGGCCTTCAGTAGACTCTGATCTTCTGCTGAAGAGAATCCTGGTAGGTGTGAGTACGGTAACAGGATCTTCTTTCTAAGGGTACCACACAGGCTGTGGATTTTCTCAGAACCTTCCTGGGAAGGGCTGAGTTCTGCAGCTACCCCCTGCCCCCCTGAGACCATCTGGCCACTGGCTGGAGCCAGGGTGGCAGACTTCCCAGCAGGGTCTCAGGAGTCAGGGAGTGAAGGCAGAGCTACCCTGGAGAGGAGGGGTTCTGGCAGCATAAAGCTCAGGGAATTTGTTTAGAAAAGAAAGTTTATAATAACAGTGTTCTAGTTTCTGCTGAATAAAACATTTGGAGAGCTTTTCTTCTCCCAGCAGAAAAATAAAATGCTCTGGTGGCCATAGAACTGTTGTTCTTTTTAAATGTTGTTTTTAATAAAAAGCAGAGAGCTGCAGTCATCTGACCTCTGCTCTGCCCTCCTTCCTGACCCTGTCCTGGGCATCATGCAGGAGCACAGGGCACCCCAGGGCCCTGGGGCTGTATTGCATGCTTGCATTTAAGCAGATGGGGAAACAGCCATTTGAACGAATGGGGCATGAGCCCCGGAGAAGGTACAACCAGCTGCGAACAGACCAGTAAATCTGGTTGTTTCGCATCTGGTGGGTAGTTCTATAGCGACGCAACTTAATGGTGTTGTATGTAAACGGCTATTAGTAGACTCTGGATTCTGAGCACCCAATTAAGAAGTATCCTGGAAGCTCTCTCTTGGTGCTGCTCCGCTGTCGTTTGGCTGCAGATTGGGCCAGCGGCAGAGCTCCCATTTCCCCGGCTGTCATCACTGCCTGCAGCGACAGAAGCTGTCAACAGGAGAGAGGAGACTGTGGAGTGGGCCTCGCAGTGCTGGGAGATCTCAGAGGTGGTGTTTCTCAGAGCTGTTGCTTCCCGTGGCTCCTTCTTGGGTGGGGAAGGATGGCAAGCCCGCACATCATCCCGTTCCCAGGGCCGGGCTCCTGTTAACCCTGAATCGACAAAACCCAGAGCCAGTTAATCCTAGAGAGTCGTACTCGACAGTGACAGTCTGAGCCCTCGGACAGAGAGAAGACGAGGAGGTGCTTTTTCATTCTGAACCGGCCTCCCCTGCCCAGAGAGCTGGGTGGGTGACTGCGCCTTGTAGGATTCAGAGGCCTCGGGCTGCCTGAGGTCACTCGGTACCTTAGGGATTTGTTCTCAGTTAAAACGCAAAGGATTTGCCCAAGAGAATTTGCTTTGTTTTTGACACCTTGCCTGAAAGATCTGAGGAACAGGGAGCTTGAGGACTTTAAAGGTGGGGCTACTCTTAGCTAAAGGAATCTCTGACAGTTTATAGGTCGGGGGAAGGAGAGAAAAATGCAGGAAGCATACACTTTGCCTATTAATACATTTACTGACACCACCCTCCCTCACCCCCACTAGGGAAAACTCCTGCTTTTTTCTCCTTGTTTTTGTAGATAGTATTAAAAACAATGTCTTCCCAGGTGGCTCAGTGTTTAAGAATCTGCCTGCCAATGCAGGAGATGCAGGTTGGATCCCTAGGATCAGGAAGACGCCCTGGAGAAGGAAATGGCAGCTCACTCCAGTATTCTTGGGCTTCCTTGGTAGCTCAGTCGGTAAAGAGACCGCCTGCAATGAAGGAGACCCAGGTCCGAATCTGGGGCGGTAAGGTCCCCTGGAGAAGGGAATGTCTGTCCACTCCAGTTTTCTTGCCTGTAGAATGCCACAGACAGAGGAGCCTGGCAGGATACAGTCCATGTATTGCAAAGGAGTCCAACACGGCCTTAGCAGTTTAGATTTAGTGACTAAACAACAACAACAATTAAAAATGACAACCACCACTGACCATATTCCAATATGCTCCAAGCTGCACAGAAAAGAGTAGAGATATGGACTGTGGTCACTGAGACTCACATTCTCTCTGCACAGCTTGTTTCTCCAGGGCTGGTCTTTGTTGCCCTCCTGTAATTGTGAACAGTGATGCCCTTTCATTCTCAGAAGGTTCTAGTTTGACAATCACACAGTCACCCTATCCGTAGGCATCTCATAGGAAAACATCATTTGTTTTGTCTCTTTTATTTAATCTCTTCATTTATCTATTTATTTATTTTTACTTGTTGGGAGGAAGCAGCAAAGAGACACATATTTCTACTTTCATACAGCAATTAAGTGACAAGCAGAAATGTTGAGTCGATTGGGAAAACCAATCAAGCTTCATAGTGATGCCGATCTAGATGGAACACAGGGTCCCTCATTCCTCACTAGCCTCCGAGGTTCACTCAACACCAAGCTCATCTTGGTGGCCACCGGGAGGAGCATCAGACCTGCCCTCCTGGGCTGGTCTGCTGATGGCATGGTGGCCCGAATGTGGCTTTTCTTGTACCACAGGCTGGGGGAAAGATTAGGAAAGATTGAGGACAAAAGGAGAAGAGTGCAGCAGAGGATGAATTGGTTGAACGGCATCACCGATTCAACAGACGTGTACTCGGGCAAACTCCGGGAGATGGTGAGGCACAGGGAGGCCTGGTATGCTGCAGTCCACATGGTCGCAGAGAGTCAGACACGACTGAGTGACTGAACAACAACGATTCTGGAGATGTGCTGTGTGATCGAGGTATCCTGAGACAGAGGTACTCAGAGTGGGAGTAGGTCACTGTCACGTCGGCTCCTAGCTCCAGCTGTGAAGGTTCCACTTCTTCCACTGGGGAGAAGGATTCTTTTATGTATTTATTATTTTTAGCCAGTATGGTACTTGGGATCTTAGTTTCCCAACCAGGGGTTGAACTTGTGCCCCCTGCAGTGGAAGTGCTGAGTCTTAACCTTCTGAACTGCCAGGGAAGTCCAAGAAGGATTGTCAAAATTAGGGAATGACAGGCCGAGCTGGACTTGGCAGTTTGCTCTGCCAAACTGATTTGTGTTCAAATCCCAGGTTGTTTGGAGATCTGTATACACACATATGCGTACACACACACACTTTCACATACACAAACTCTCACACACATACTTCCATGCATGGTATCTACCATACAACCCTCACTTACCATAGGGAAGCTAGGTGACAGTGTAGAATTACAGGAAATAGATTGGGTCTGGGAGGCAATCAGATTTGGGTTCAAATCATCCTAGCCCATCCACAGCCCCTAGCTGTGCTACTTTGTTCAGGTTTTAAAAAATTTTTTAACTCTCTGGTGTCTCAGTTTCATTTTTGAGAATGAACTGATCAAAATATTTTCCAGTTCTTAGCTCCAGGTCTGACTCATAGGGTCAGAAAATAAATGGTGGTCACTATCTCTTCTTCCTCCTTAGCCCAGCTCCAGTGTTTAAAACCTTTGGGCTGAATAAATAACAAGGTCTCATTGTACAGTGCAGGGAACTCTATTCAGTATTTTGTGATAACCTAAAGTGGAAAAGAATCTGAAAAATTATATATATATATATATGCATGTATGCATGCTCAGTCATTTTAGTAGTGTCCAACTCTTTAGGCTCCTTTGACCATGGGGTTCTCCAGAGGGAAGAATATTGGAGTGGGTTGTCATTCTCTTCTCCAGGGGATCTTCCTGATCCAGAGATTAAACCCACATCACCTGCATTCCAGGCAGATTCTTTACCACTGGGATACACACACACACACACACACTTTTGTTGTTGTTCAGTCGCTCAGTCGTATCCGATGCTTTGTGACCCCATGGATTCAGCACACCAGGCTTCCCTGTCCTTCACCATTTCCTGGAGCTTGCTCAAACTCATGTCCCTTGAGTCAGTGATACCATCCAACCATCTCATCCTCTGTCACCCCTTCTGCCTTCAATCTTTCCCAGCATCAGGGTCTTTTCTAATGAGTCAGTTCTTCACATCAGGTGGCCAAAGTATTGGGGTTGCAGCTTTAGCGCAAGTCCTTCCAGTGCTTATTCAGGACTGATTTCCTTTAGGATGGACTGGTTGGATCTCCTTACTGTCCAAGGGACTCTCAAGGGTCTTTTCCAACACCACAGTTCAAAATAGTCTTCAAGTATGTGTATATATTTTGGAGAAGGCAATGGCAACCCACTCCAGTACTCTTGTCTGGAAAATCCCACGGGAGGAGCTTCGTAGGCTGCAGTCCATGGGGTCACTAAGAGTCGGACATGACTGAGCAGCTTCACTTTCACTTTTCACTTTCATGCATTGGAGAAGGAAATGGCAACCCACTCCAGTGTTCCTGCCTGGAGAATCCCAGAGATGGGGGAGCCCAGTGGGCTGCCATCTGTGGGGTCGCACAGAGTCAGACACGACTGAAGCGACTTAGCAGCAGCAGCAGCATATATATATAAATGATAATAATATATATTACATATAATTAATATATATATTTGAAATATATAAATACACATTCAAATGTAGATTCAAATATAAATATAGATTCAAATATAAATAGTAAATAAAGCAGAAATAGATGCTTTTCTGGAACTCTCTTGCTTTTTTGATGATCCAGCAGATGTTGGCAATTTTATATCTGGTTCCTCTGCCTTTTCTAAAACCAGCTTGAATATCTGGAAGTTCACCATGGTTCACATATTGCTGAAGCCTGGCTTGGAGAATTTTGAGCATTACTTTACTAGCGTGTGAAATGAGTGCAATTGTGCAGTAGTTTGAGCATTCTTTGGCATTGCCTTTCTTTGAGATTGGAATGAAAACTGACATTTTCCAGTCCTGTGGCCACTGCTGAGTTTTCCAAATTTGCTGACATATTGAGTGCAGCACTTTCACAGCATCATCTTTTAGGACTTGAAATAGCTCAAATGGAATTTCATCACTTGCACTAGCTTCGTCCACAGTGATGCTTCCTAAGGCCCACTTGACTTCACATTCCAGGATGTCTGGCTCTAGGTGAGTGACCACACCATCGTGATTATCTGGGTCGTGAAGATCTTTTTTGTACAGTTCTTCTGTGTATTCTTGCCACCTCTTCTTAATATCTTCTGCTTCTGTTAAGACCATACCATTTCTGTCCTTTATTGAGCCCATCTTTGCATGAAATTTTCCCTTGGTATCTCTAATTTTCTTAAAGAGATCTCTAGTCTTTCCTATTCAATTGTTTTCCTCTATTTCTTTGCATTGATCTCTGAGGAAGACTTTCTTATCTCTCCTTGCTATTTTTTGGAACTCTGCATTCAAATGGGTATATCTTTCCTTTTCTCCTTTGCTTTTCACTTCTCTTCATTTCACAGCTATTTGTAAGGCCTCCTCAGACAGCCATTTTGCTTTTTTGCACTTCTTTTTCTTGGGGATGGTCTTGATCCCTGTCTCCTGTACAATGTCACAAACCTCCATCCATCATTCATCAGGCACTCTATCAGATCTAGTCACTTAAATCTATTTTTCCACTGTATAATCATAAGGGATTTGATTTAGGTCATACCTGAATGGTCTAGTGGTTTTCCCTACTGTCTTCAATTTCAGTCTGAATTTGGCAATAAGGAGTTCATGATCTGAGTCACAGTCGGCTTCCAGTCTTGTTTTTGCTGACTGTATAGAGCTTCTCCATCTTTGCCTGCAAAGAATATAATCAATCTGATTTCGGTGTTGGCCATATGGCGATGTCCATGTGTAGAGTCTTCTCTTGTGTTGTTGGAAGAGGGTGTTTGCTATGACCAGTGTGTTCTTTTGTCAAAACTCTATTAGCCTTTACCCTGCTTCATTCTGTACTGCAAGGCTAAATTCGCCTGTTACTCCAGGTATTTCTTGACTTCCTACTTTTGCATTCCAGTCCCCTACAATGAAAAGGATATCTTTTTTGGGAGTTAGTTCTAAAAGGTCTTGTAGGTCTTCATAGAACTGTTCAACTTCAGCTTCTTCAGCGTTACTGTGGATCACAATAAACTGTGAAAATTTCTGAAAGAGATGGGAATACCTGACCACCTGACCTGCCTCTTGAGAAATCTGTATGCAGATCAGGAAGCAAGAGTTAGAAGTGGACATGGAACAACAGATTGGTTCCAAATAGGAAAAGGAGTACATCAAGGCTGTATACTGTCACCCTGCTTATTTAACTTATATACAGGGTACATCATGAGAAATGCTGGGCTGGGGGAAGCACAAGCTGGAATCAGGATTGCCGGGAGAAATATCAATAACCTCAGATATGCAGATGACATTACCCTTATGGCAGAAAGTGAAGAATTAAAGAGCCTCTTGATGAAAGTGAAAGAGGAAAGTGAAAAAGTTGGCTTAAAACTCAGCATTCAGAAAACTAATATCATGGCATCTGGTCCCATCACTTCATGGCAAATAGATGGGGAAACAGTGACAGACTTTATTTTTTGGCCTCCAAAATCACTGCAGATGGTGATTGCAGTCATGAGATTAAAAGATGCTTACTCCTTGGAAGGAAAGTTATGACCAACCTAGACAGCATGTTAAAAAGCAGAGACATTACTTTGTCAACAAAGGTCCGTCTAGTCAAGGCTATGGTTTTTCCAGTCGTCATGCATGGATGTGAGAGTTGGACTATAAAGAAAGCTGAGCACTGAAGAATTGATGCTTTTGAACTGTGGTGTTGGAGAAGAGTCTTGAGAGTCCCTTGGACTGCAAGGAGATCCAACCAGTCCATCCTAAAGGAGATCAGTCCTCGGTGTTCATTGGAAGGACTGATGTTGAAGCTGAAACTCCAATACTTTGGCCACCTGATGCGAAGAGATGACTCATTTGAAAAGACCCTGATGCTGGGAAAGACTGGGGGCAGAAGGAGAAGAGGGTGACAGAGGATGAGATGGTTGGATGGCATCACTGACTCAATGGAGATGAGTTTGGGTAAACTCCAGGAGTTGGTGATGGACAGGGAGGCCTGGCGTGCTGCAGTTCATGGGGTTGCAAAGAGTTGGATACAACTGAGCGACTGAACTGAACTCAGATATAAATATAGATTCAAATATATTTGAAGCACTTTGCTGTACACCTAAAACCAATATTGTGTATCAACTATACTTCAATTTTTTAAAAAGGAGCCTTTAAGTTGAGTGGGAGGGACTTGCAGAAGAGGAACATGTGCTCTTCTGGTTGAGGAAATCTACCTGCAGTCCTTCATTTAGTTCCAACTCACCCTACTTCATGTACTGCGCAGGGCCTCGTGTGTGCCTGCCTTGGCTGGCTCAGCTCGAAGTTATTGCTGCTGATTGAGGGAATGACTTCACATAGGGAGTGGAGAGAGTGTTTGGTGGAGCAGGGGTCAGGCAGCTCAGAGGCTCTCTAGGCAGTTTGAGGTCCCTGCAGGTGGACCCTACAGAGGTTTAACAAGGGTGTTTGCGTCTTAAAGACACTGCGGAGGCCCTGCTGCTCTTTCTGTGCTCTCCTGTCCCCAAACATTAAGGATAACGGGATCTGTAGCCCAGCAAATGGCCTGCGCTTGGCCTGTTTCTATGGAGCATCATCTGGGTTTGGCCTTGACTCTCCTGTGTTCTGTGCTGTGAGTAGAATACCAATCGGTGTGGAGGAAAAGCAAGCCGGGTGCCATAAGAATGTGATCTGACCATCTTTACGTGCGTGTGTGCTAAGTCGCTTCAGTCCTGTCTGACTCTCTGTGGCCCAATGGACTGTTTCCAGCCAGGCTCCTCTGTCCACGGGATTCTCCAGGTAAGAATACTGGAGTGGGCTGCCATGCCCTCCTCCAGGGGATCTTCCCAACCCAGGGGTCGAACCTACATCTCTTGCTTGTACTGCATTGGCAGATGAGGAGGAGCCTGGCAGGCTACAGTTCATGGGGTCGCAAAGAGTCAGACACGACTAAGCACAGCACACAGTTTCTACCACTAGCATCGCCTGGGAAGCCCAAACATCTTTACAGCACCCAAGAATTCTTCACCCACCCTGAGTCCACTTTCTCCTTCGTATCATCCCACTTTGACTGCTTTAGCCCACCAAGCTTTGGTTAAAGCTTGTGATCTCAGCTGGGGCTGCAGGCTGGGGAGAAGGGAAGGGGGTCTTGCTTTCCAGAGGAGGAAGGTTCATGGAAAGGGGCAGATTGCTGTGCCTGGTAGTATCCCTGCCTTTTCAGATTCAGTAAGTCCCCTACATACATATGAGTTCTATTCCCAGAGCATGTTTTTAAGTCCAATTTGTTCATAAGTCCAACAAAGTTAGCCTAGATCCTGCTGGGAAGGATTGAGGGTAAGAGGAGAAGGGGATGACAGAGGATGAGATTGTTAGATGGCACCACCAACTCAATGGACGTGAGTTTGAGCAGACTTCGGGAAATAATGAAGGACAGGGAAGCCTGGCATGCGGCAGTCTACGGGACTGCAGAGTCGGACACAATTTAGAGATTGAACAACAATGAACACCCAGCTAATACGATCAGTTATATAGTACTGTACTGTGCATGCTAAGTCGTGTCTGATGCTTTGTCACCCCATGGACAGTAACCCTCCACACTCCTCTGTGCATGGGATCCTCCAGGCAAGAATGCTGGAGTGGGTTGCCATGCCATCCTCCAGGGAATCTTCCTGATCAAAGGATCAAACCTGGGTCTCTTAAGTCTCCTGCATTGGCAGGAGAGCCAGTAATACTGTACTCTAAAGGTGTATAATACTTTTCACACAAATAATATGTACATAAAAACAAATAAACACAGCAAATAAAGAAAAAAACTTTAATCTGACAGTACAGTACCTCGAGAAGTCCAGTAGTACAGTACAAAGCTGGCGTACAGGGTCTGGCACGCACGTTTGCATCTTTGAAAGCTCTCCATTGAAGGTTCATAGGTAGGGGTTTACGGTATAGGCTTATTCTCTAAACTGATTTTGTCATAGGAACATTGACAATCAGAGCAAGACACAAACTAAAACATCGTCTAGACCAACTCCTTAGTTTTATAGATGAGGAAATTGAAATCCCAAGAAGGTGAGTGACACACTCAAGTCCTCACGCAGCTGGTCAGTGTCTGGTCTGGAACCCGGGCCCAGGAGAGCATCCGAGAGCATTGCCTCAACTCTCAAAGAAACACATTTAGATTTCCTGGGGGGGAAATGGGCAGTTCTTTCCCATTTCACTTATTCCAAAGTAAAATGGGCAGTTCTTTCCCATTTCACTTATTCCAAAGTAGAAAAACACATTCCTATTTGCTTAATCTATGTATAAACGCTAATGACTAGTCATGGACGGAGGAGCCTGGTAGGCTGCAGTCCATGGGGTCGCTAAGAGTCGGACACGACTGAGCGACTTCACTTTCTCTTTTCACTTTCATGCATTGGAGGAGGAAATGGCAACCCACTCCAGTGTTCTTTCCTGGAGAATCCCAGGGACGGCTGGGCCTGGTGGGCTGCCGTCTATGGGGTCGCACACAGTCGGACACGACTGAAGCGATTTAGCAGCAGCAGCAGTGCTAAGTACCGAACATAATGTACTGAATTAGCTAATTGTTAAAAATGAAAAGTCATTTTCTTTGACCTTTTATAATCCTTGTTCCTCCCACAGAAAAGAAGTTCCGATCACTAGTGTTTTGGTGACATTGGCATAGAAGGTGAATTACTTGGCAGGAAACCAGAGTCCAGTTCCCTGGGGCCATGATCTCCTCTATTCAACACCCTGGACTCCCTTATACCATGAAATGCAGAGGGAAAAGAAGGACAGTTTTAATTAGAAGCATTACACACACTCTATACTTGCTGATCACGGAGGAGAGGTAACACGGTAGATCAGTGTAGGCAGATGGGGGGCCCAGGGGTCTGCTTTAAGTGCTGCCTCCACCCTTTGTTGGCTGGATAACTTTGAGCAGAGAAACTGTCTCCAAGCCTCTGTTTCCTCAGCTGTAAAATGGGTTTGATAATTGTGCCTGTTTTGTAGAGTTATAAGGATTAAGTGGGTTGATGTCTATGCAAAGTTCTGGCACATAGTAAGTTTTCCATAATTATTATTGCTATTGTTAGTACATCCTTGCATAAAAATTTGCAAGTTCATAAAAATATGAAGAAGGAAGCTGTCTTAATTTGATTCCTCAGAATTTACTCCTCTCCCCCCATGTAATCTTTGTGGCATTGTAACGTATGTGTGATTTAGTAGGCTGTGTTTTTTTCATTTGACACTCTTTTGTGAACATCTTCCCTTACTCCTCAAACACCTGATACTTAATGTCTGCACAACATTTTATAAATAGACAGACCATAATTTAACTATTTCCTTATTGCTGTTTAGTCTCTTTTCCCTATTATTTCCTTTTTCCCCTTAAAAACATCCTGGCCTGTGAATCTTTGTCTGTACTGTTGATCAGGATAGATTCTGAGAATAAAATTATTGGGTCAAAACATAAACATATGTCAGAATCTTGATTCGGACTGCCAAGCTGCTTTGCAAAAAGAAGCCATGCTTTACTTCATAAAGCTCATTCTCCAAAGCTGCCCAGGTTGATGTTTCCCACCGGGCTGATTCTGTGAGATGGGGAATCAAATGGCTAACATCCTCAGGTAGTCAAGAGTTGGTTTCATTCTCCTTCAGTTCCTGGGCTGCATATGGGACTGTTGGAAATGTCTCCAGTGTGGGGGTCCCTTGGTATCTCCTCTAGGGAAGCTCGTGTACCCAAACAAGCTGACATTGCGGCCTCAACTGATCTAATCTAGTAGTCTGAGCAGTGAAATGAAAGGCATCCTTCATCATACTCACCTTTAAAAGCTTTCAGAACAGTCAAGCCCATGATCCTTTGCCTGTTCTATTGCTCTATAGATAATGCTTCCCTGGTGGCTCAGATGGTAAAGAATCTGCCTGCAATGCAGGAGACCAGGGTTTGATCCCTGTGTCAGGAAGATCCCCTGGAGAAGGGAAAGGCAACCCACTCCAGTATTCTTGTCTGCAGAATCCCATGGCAGGCCGTGGGCTGCTGCTGCTGTTGCTGCTAAGTCACTTCAGTTGTGTCCGACTCTGTGGGGTCACAAAGAGTTGGACACGACTGAGTGACCAACACTTTTGGATGGATAATGCCCCCATTCACTAGAGAGTTACTGCTGAAGTTTATGCCCACATCCTTGGCCAGTTTGGTCCTATGAAGCAGACCTCTGTGGGCACACGTCTCTCCACAGCATGTGGGTGGCCAAGGCCCTGGTGTGCTTTGCTGCTACCTCTCTGGGTCCAGCACAAAGGAATGCTTGCCACAGGGCTTAGGTATTGCTCAGCTTCCCTTCCTGAAATCCAGGAGAGCTGCCTTTCCTGGGATCACCCTTTCTGTTCTTACTTCCACTCCCCCCACCCCACCCCCAGTCGAGGTCACCCCTTCTTCATGCCTCGATGCTGACTCCTCGCCCAATCAGCCTCTCTGTGGCCAACCTCTCCCGCTCCAACCCCTCCTACGCCCAGTGGCCAGATTAATCTTCCTTCAACATAGTTCCGAGGCTGCCACCCTTCACCAACGACCCGATTAAGCACCCTCTCAAGGCCTCTATTTCCTGGTTACTCCATAACAGTTTCCAGCCAAACCACGTGACTCACTGTTCCCGAATGGACACCATCCTGGTCTGAGTCATTATTTCCCCTTGGCTTTAATTGCCTTCCTTTTCCCATGTCTCTCTTGAAATTCCGACCCTGATGCTGGCAAAGATTGAAGGCAGGAGGAGAAGGGGACGACCGAGGATGAGATGGTTGGACGGCATCACTGACTCAATGGCCATTAGTTAGAGCAAGGTTTGGGAGATGGTGAAAAACAGGGAAGCCTGGCGTGCTGCAGTCCATGGGGTCGCAAAGAGTTGGACATGACTGAGCGACTGAACAGCAACAGTGCCCATCCCAAATACCCGCATCTGTCTCAATGCACTTTCACCAGCATGAAAGCTCACCCACCAAGAACACCCCTCTCCCCAGTTTCTCTTATAATATGATGATTTCTAATCTTCCCTTTGTCCCAATTTTGGTAGATAATAGAGATGACCAGCCTTTATTATCTACCTCTTATCTCACCCCTACTTTGTCCCCATGTCCATAGATAATAAACTCCTGGAAGGCAGGACAGGACTGTGCCCTCTGCCCCATATATCACCGCGCAGAGGCCTTTAGACACGGGGACACTCATACTGAGACAGACGTTCTCTGACACAGCCCTGCTCTCACGCTGCCACAGAGGGGGAGCTCCACAGCTGTCACGATTTACTGCTTTTCCCTGGAGAGGCAATTATACCACTTTATCTTCCCCTTTGGCTTGCAGCCAGTGGCTCTGCACCTAGTCTCTAATTTTCTTTTTGTTTAAAGGGATGTTCTGTCTACTCAGACAAATGCTGATGGTAATGAGAGCTGCTGCTCTGTGTTACACACCTACTATGCGCTAGACTGTGCTTTACATATAAGATCTCACTAATCTTCATAAAAATCTTATACATTAGCTAGTATTATTCTACTTTCTGGATGAGAGAATGGAAGCTCAGAGAGGTTGAAAAAACCTGTACTGTAGCCCTAAAGATGTAGATCAGAGTTGGCGTCAAGAGTTAAACCCAGATCTACTGGCCTAAGTCCTTAC
>NW_011494804.1:1873919-1876302 GCF_000754665.1 Bison bison bison | reverse complement strand
CTTACCAGAAATTTCCACCCAAAAAGGATGACTTAAGGGTGAGGCTGGATGATGCGATGTATGTAAGGCTCTGATTCAATATTCTTGAGATCTAACACCCTGAAGCTTTTCAGTGGGGAAGTGCTTACTTTTCTGGGTATACTAAGCCCCAGGCCTGCTTGATCCCATTGCCAGGTTAGGAGAGACAGGGAAGTGGAGCGAAACCCCTCCTTGGTGAGCAGCAGGTAATTTATAAGAATCCAAAGATCTTTGGCTCTATCCATACCCTATGCTTCCTCATGAAATCTCCAGAGCTTCCAGACCTATGTACTCTTGACACTAAATTATGGTCAGCCTGACCCTTGCTACACTCTCCAGGTCATCTTCCTGCTTGGGGGTGGGGGGGTGGGGGGGTGGAGGAAAGACAGTTGAATGGGTATAGTATATGCCAAGATTAAGACTATCAAATATCTTAGTTTAGGCATCAAAACTGGGTAGGTTGGGATAAGTCAATGCTAATTTTTAAAGGGGCTTCCCTGATGGCTCAGATGGTAAAGACTCTGCCTGCAATGAGGGAGACCTGGGTTCTATTCCTGGTTTGGGAAGATCCCCTGGAGAAGGGACTGTCTACCCACTCCAGTGTTAGAAAACAGCATCCCAACACAGTGCTTGAAATAGTTTTTTAATAGACATTAATTGGAGAACTGAATGAATGAATTCAGGAATCTGGGAATGAATGAATGAGTGAGTGAATATTTACAGTTTTGTTTTTTTCATGGCAAGCAATGGGGAATAATGGGGAAATAGTATCTTCCAGTTTTTAGTAGTGTAACTTATTCTCTCTGAGGCTCAGTTTAGTCATGTGTAAATGATGATGCTAATACCAGCTGTCAAGAACTGTGAAAAGTCTAAAATTTTACCCTGCTTCCAGCTAACATGCTAGCCTGCCACAGTTTCAAAGATGCTGGCAGAAGACATGGGGTTCTGGGTCAGATACGCTGACTTTATTACTCACGGCACAGCAAAACATCATCACCATATTTGTGTAAGTTTCCATTACAAATGGCTCAGATGGATGCCCACACACAGAGAACTGTGTTATAGGAAATAAACCCCAGGCTTTCCCTCATAGCTCAGTTGGTAAAGAATCCAGCTGCAGTGAGGGAGACCTGGGTTCGATCCCTGGGTTGCGAAGATCCCCTGGAAAAAGGAAAGGCTACCCACTCCAGTATTCTGGCCTGGAGAGTTCCATGGACTGTATAGTCCATGGGGTTCCAAAGAGTTGGGCAGGACTGAGCAACTTTCACTTTCACTTTAGCAATCCTGAATTTATGATGGGCAGGAAGCATGCTCGTCCTTTCCTCTGGAGCTGCTTACTACACAAATATCCTTGGGAAGATATTCTTGAAGGAAGGAGTCTATTGCTTTGCTTGTAAGACGTGTGGAAATGCACAGGACTCAGAAGCATTATCTCCAAACATAACCTCTAAGATTTTTTTTTAATGAGGATTAAATGAACTATCATATTGCACCAGTCAGGATAGTCCAGGTTATGCTGAGGTAACAAATGACTTCCCAAGTTTCAATGCCTTAAGCCTCCAAAGATATATTTCTTTAAAAAAATATATTGAAGTATAGTTAATTTACAATGTTGTGTTAGCTTCTGGTGTATAGCAAAGTGATTCAGTTTTATATATGTGTGTATGTATTATGTGTATACATGTGTGTGTATACATTCATAGATATATAGGCTTCCCAGGTGGCTCAGTGGTAAAGAATCCACCTGCCAATACAGGATACCCAGGTTTTATCCCTGGGATGGGAAGATCCCCTAGAGAAGGAAATGGCAACCCACTCCAGTATTCTTGCCTAGAAAATCCTGTGGACAGAGGAACCTGGTGGGCTACAGTCCATAGGGTCACAAAGAGTTGGATATAACTTAGCAACCAAGCATGCGCTCACATATACATATACATATTAATATATAATCTTTTTTATATTCTTTTCCATTGTGGTTTATTACAGGACATCGAATATAGTTTTCTGTGCTATACAGTAGGCACTTGTTGGTTATCTATTTTGTATATATTAGTTGTATTCGTTAATCCCAAACTCCTTCCCCTACTATCTTTCCCCTTTGGTAACCATTTGTTTGTTTCCTATATCTGTAATTTGTTTTCTATATCTGTAATTTGTTTCCTAAATAAATTTACTTTTGTTATATTTTAGATTCCACATACAAGTGACGTCATATGGTATTTGTCTTTCTCTATCTGACTTCACTTAGCATCACAGCCTCTAGGCCCACTCACGTTGCTGCAAATGGCAGCATTTCCTTCCAAGAGGTATTTCCTGCTAATGTCAGGAGGAATCAGCCAGGAACTCTGTTCTAGGCCACCCTTAC
>NW_011494804.1:1816199-1873819 GCF_000754665.1 Bison bison bison | reverse complement strand
TGGGCACATTGCCCAGGAGGGAAGGTGAGTGTGCAAAGCAGCAGGCAGGCTCTTAGAACTTCATCCCAGAAGTGGCCTGTATTGCTACTGCTAAAACATCACTGTCCAAGGCAAGTCACTTGGCTAAACCCAACTTTGAGGGGGCAGGGAAGCGTGCCCAGAAGAAGAACCTGAACTGTCTCTCTGGCAGGCTGCAAGAATTACTGTGACACTAATGCTAAGTCCTTGCACAAGGCCTGGCACGTGAAAAGTTGTGGTGTCCATCTTTCTTTCCAGTCTTGCAGCCATGAGATTGGGCAGGGTCAGAAACATGGGTCTTGGGTTCAGGGGAAGCTCCTAGTGGTCATGCATTCAGATTGTCCTCTGGCAATCTGTGGCTGTGGTCAAGAAAATTTACAGGATTCCAAGCGAAAAGTTATCTGCCCGAGCTTGTAAATCAAGTTAATTAGTACTGATCATTAACATGCATTCAAGTCCTCAAGTTTGTTGGTCAACATTAAAAAAGAAGGAACATGGGATTTCTCCCAATCCCCAATTATTGCACAGAGTTAATAACTAGACTGAGAAAGAGGAGAAAAATATTGATTTATTCTTTATTCATGATACAATGCAATCACAGATTCAACAGCTGAAATATATCCTGACTTGAATGGATCTCCCCATTTGACTAGAAATCATGAAATGTCATAGAAATAAACATTACAGATCATCACAGCTTCCATGCTTCAGCATTCAAATATGCCAGACAGGTCCTAATTCATTTCTTTAGTAAATAGTCATCGAGACCCTCCTATCTGTTGGGTTCTGTGTTGAGCATACAGAGTGACAAACAAGACAGATACTGTTCCTGACCCCACGGAGCTTAGAGTCTAGAAGGAAAAGACCTTAGTAAAAGCTAGTCCTTACTGATGTCTTGCTAACTGAGGGCTGAGCACAGGGCTGCACAGTATGTTAGCATTTTCATAAAAGACCCAACAGTCCTGTAGTGATTTGTTACTTGTGATAACTCTTAGGGGGACCGCAGTTTTGACCTGGTGTAGTCAAGTCTCAGAGAAGTAATTCTGGGGGTATCAGAGTTGCTGGGACAGAATTCAGGTCTCAAGAGCCCAGATAATAGATGCATCAACACCTAGTCATTTTCACTAACCTGCACAGCAAGAACCGGCCTTGTACGCGGGCTGTGGATCCCCCAACTCCAGGCTGGGCCTTGTCGTAGTTAGTGTTCTCCATCAGTGATGGGTAAACTTTCAGAGAACTTACGTAAGTGTGTCAGTCGCTCAGTCGTGTCGGACTCTTTGCGACCCCATAGACTGTAGCCTGCCAGGCTCCTCTGTCCATGAAATTCTCCAGGCAAGAATACTGGAGTGGGTTGCCAGTTCCTGCTCCAGAAGAATACTGGAGAGCGTAGCTATTCCCTTCTCCAGGGTCAGAAGACTTATTGCATACTTACTAGGTGCCAGGCACTGTGCAACTACAATTATCTGCAAGGGTAGGAATGACTGTTATCACTTTACAGATGAAGAAACTGAGGATGAGAAGAGACTAGCCTGTTATTCCAAGGCTCCAAATTGGTAGAGGGAGCCTGGATTCAACCCGTCATGTCTGAGCCTGAACTTTTCCTAGAGGCATGAAGCCACCCTTTCTAACCACTGTCCTCCCTGATCAGTGAATGCTCCCAGACCTATAACCATGGCTCCTGCCAGACATCCCTCAGCCCCCCTACAATAATGCCAAGTTATGAAACCCAGGCCGCTCCGGAAACACCTGCCTTTCCTCATGGCAGCAGTATAGCCTTGCAGCTTCTACTCTAATGGAATGAATTCAGCAAGTGACTACATGGCTTCAAAGTGGCCAGACTGGGAGGCTGATGGGTGAAGTGAGCACAGGCTTATTGTTCAAGGGCTCAAAATCAACAGTGCAAGAGCAACTTTGAACCACAGCCACTATAATTCAAGAGTTACTTTAAATATCTCCCCCCCCCCCGATCCCCCGGAGAAGGAATTGGCAACCCACTCCAGTATTCTTGCCTGGAGAATCCCATGGACAGAGGAGAGTGATGGATTATGATCCACGGGATCACAAAGAGTCAGACATGACTGACAGACTAACACGTTCAGTTTCAAATAAAGCAAGACAAGGAGAGAGATACACACACAGTCCTGCTGGGGAAATCTAGGAAGGCTTTGGGGGAAGGTGTGATTCGTCAGGGTCTTGAAGGATGAGTAAGACTCTAGCGCTAGAGACGGGGCAGGGCAGGGCGTGGAGGGAGAGAGTGAGTTTGAAGGAGCCAAGTCAGGCAGGAAAAGAAGGTGCTGTTGCTTCTAGAAACTGATAAGCTGGAGGAGAAGTTGTTTTTCAGGGATTCACAAGGTCTCACCCATTTTTCTAGAGCCCCTGGGGAAGAGCAGCTTGTAGGAGGCAGGTGTAGTTGGGAGGGGCTGCCTCAGGGGCGACAGGAAAAGAAAGGAAGCTGTGGACTCTCAGAAATTCTTTCTGGAAAGAGAGCCATCTGGTGCTCAGCACCAAGCAAACTTTCTTTTTGCTTTCCACTGGCTTTTGGGCTGCGGTGCCTGATGTGCTGTCTCCCTGGGCTCTGTGAGGGTGGAGGAACCCGCGATGGCCCCTGAACTGGTGGAGAGCTGCATCTCCAGCCTGAAGCCCGACTGGTCCCAGCCCCCCAGCTCTGCAGACAGCCCTCCCCAGGGTGCGCTGATGGGCTGACGGCTGTCTCATTCAGAGCCCCCTGGGTCTCCACCGCCTCCGAGTGCCTGGCCCATTGTGGAAAGAAGCGTGGTAGGTTTTTAATCCTGACCAGTTACATCTGGGACAAACAATCCGAATGTTAATCCACCTGGAGAATGAATCCGTATCTTCTGCGGCCTGTACCTTTTGTTTTTTCATCACTGGGTCTTTAAATCTCATTATGAAGCCAGAAGGAACCCCCTGCAAGCCTGCCTCTTACCCTTCAGGCAGCCCTTTAAATATTTCTTTGTGCTCCATCTCCTCCTGCTTCTCACTAACAGACCTTCTTTCATCTGGATGTGGCGTGGCTCTCGAAACAGCTAAACAAAGCCTCACTACACCCCCGTGAGGAAAGAGGCGATCATAACGCACTTTCCTTCTGCCTGAGAGAAGACAGGCACAGCAAGCACAGAGACTGCATCAGGGCGCTCCGCAGACCCTGTAAAACAACAGGGGCATGGCCACCATGCCCTGACCTCGTGTGTTTCAGTGGGAGTGGATTCACAGGTTCAGAAAGGAACTTGGTCTGTTTCTTCCTGAATGGCTTCCTCCTCCTCTGTGTCCTGATGGGGAAAATGACATCAGCCAAGCCCCCAAGCCTGGAAATGTCAACTCTCCTAGGCTTTGGGTTCTTAGCGGATGGCCCAGTGCTCACACCTGTTCTACTTTTTCTCTGGATCTCTCCAACACTGCCAGCCTACCCTCCTTGCCTGGATATTAGCTTGCTGTCTGCAGTCCCTGCTCCAACTGTGTCTTCCTCCCAACCTACCCTCCAGGCTGCTATCACAGTAATCTTGCTAAAATTCACACTTAGTTGGGTCATGCCTCTGCTTAAAACCCTTCTCCTACAGCAAAAGATTTAAACTCCTTAGCCTGTCATAGAAGGTCCATGCTTGAGCCTTCAGTCCAACCTCATTTTGCACCTGTGCCTCTCTGTTTGCTCCCTAATCGGCCATTTAGAACTACTTCCTGTTCCGCAGATGATGCTGTTAAACTGCTGCACTCAGTATGCCAGCAAATTTGAAAAACTCAGCAGTGGTCACTGGACTGGAAAAGGTCAGTTTTCATTCCAATCCCAAAGAAAAGCAATGCCAAAGAATGTTCAAACTATTGTACAATTACATTCATCTCACATGCTAGCAGTAATGCTCAAAATTCTCAAAGTGAGGCTTCAACAATACATGAACTAAAAACTTCCAGATATTCAATTTGGATTTAGAAAAGGCAGAGGAACCAAAGATCAAATTGTCAACATCCTCTGGATCGTCAAAAAAGCAAGAGAATTTCAGAAAAACATCTACTTCTGCTCCATTGATTATGCTAAAGCCTTTGTGTAGATCACAACAAACTATGGAAAATTCTTAAAGAGATGGGTATACCAGACAACCTTACTGCCTCCTGAGAAATCTGTATGCAGGTCAGGAAGCAACAGTTAGAACTGGACATGGAACAACAGATTGGTTCCAAATAGGAAAAAGAGTACATCAAGGCTGTATATTGTCACCCTGCTTGTTTAACTTATATGCAGAGTACATCATGTGACATGCTGGGCTGGATGAAGCACAAGCTGGAATCAAGATTGCCGGGAGAAATATCAATAACCTCAGATATGCAGATGACACCACCCTTATGGCAGAAAGAGAAGAAGAACTAAAGATCCTCTTGATGAAAGTGAAAGAGGAGAGTGAGAAAGTTGGCTTAAAGCTCAGCATTCAAAAAATGAACATCATGGCATCCAGTCCCATCATTTCATGGCAAACAGATGGGGAGACAATGGAAGCAGTGACAGACTTTCTTTTCTTGGGCTCCAAAATCACTGCAGATGGTGACTGCAGCCATGAAATTAAAAGATGCTTGTTCCTTGGAAGGAAAGCTATGACAAACCTAGATAGCATATTAAGAAGCAGAGATATTACTTTGCCAACAAAGGTCTGTCTAGTCAAAGCTATGGTTTTTTCCAGTAGTCAGGTATAGATGTGAGAGTTGGACTATAAAGAAAGCTGAGCGCCAAAGAACTGATGTCTTTGAACTGTGGTGTTGGAGGAGACTCTTGAGAGTCCCTTAGACTGAAAGGAGATCCACCCAGTTCATCCTAAATTAAATCAATCCTGAATATTCACTGAAAGGACTGATGCTGAAGCTGAAACTCCAATACTTTAGCCACCTGATGTGAAGAACTGACTTATTTGAAAAGACCCTAATGCTGGGAAAGATTGAAGACAGGAGGAGAAGGGAAAGACAGAGGATGGGATGGTTGGATGGCATCACTGACTCGATGGGCATGAGTTTGAGTAAGCTCCGCGAGTTGGTGATGGACAGAAAGCCTGGCGTGCTGCAGTCCGTGGGGTCACAAAGAGTCAGACACAACTGAGTGACTGAATAACAACAACCTGTCCCCTATTAAGCATTTGCTCATGCTTCATACTCTACTCTGACCCTCCTATCAGGGAAATTCTATATCATCAAAGCCTGATCAAGAGTGGTCTTCACTCTGAACATCAAGTGGAAACTTGCTCCTTTGTATCATGTTGCATCTCCACTGGTTTTCTCTTAGAGCCCACAGTAAGATATCGTCCTTATTGATATTTATGTACCTCCTCCTCTGCCCCCAAATCACCTGTGCCTTCTTTCCAGTTTACCTCTGTGTCTGGCCCATCTCGGCCTTGCTGGTAACTGGTGCTGTGCTGTGCCAAGTTGCTTCAGTCGTGTCTGTCCATGGGATTCTCCAGGCAAGAATACTTGAGTGGGCTGCCATGCCCTCCTCCAGGGGATTTTCCCAATCCAGGCATCGAACCTACATCTCTTACATCTCCTGGTGGGTTCTTTACCACTAGCACCGTCTAGGAAGCCCTAGTAACTGATACAGGAAGTTGCAAATAGTCATTCAATACAAGTTTGCTGAATGAATAGGATCATCACATCAGTTCATTGGAAATGAAAAACAGACAGGCAACCTGAGGTCAAGGACAGTTACGAGGTTTCCTCAGACTCATGTTGTTAATTTAAGTAGCAATGCAACAACTAACACCCAAGTCTTCCAGTTTCTAGGTCATTACAGCTTTCCAGCTCTTAAAACCAACAAACCTAACAAGCTGTTTTAGGGGAGAATTTTTATTCCTCTAAGTGTTACAGATAACATTCATTCAGATATTCAACCTATATTTTTTTGAGTGTTTAGCATAAGGCAGGTGCTGTGCCAGATACTGAGATTACAGAAGAGAACAAGACAGAAATATGTCCTTTTTCACCAAAAACTTTCTACTGGAAGCAGACAAAAATGGATAAAGAAGTAAATAAGATATGAGGTGGGCAGGCAGGGGCCAGAGCAGGTGGAGGCATGGAGGTCATCATAGGGAGCCTGGATTTTATTCCAAGAGCAGCCATGGGCTTCTTTAAGCTGGCAATTTGATGGCTATGGGATAAGAGTTTGGAGTGGAGTGGATGAAGGAAGCTGAGCTGAGTTACTATACTGTTCCTGAAGAAATAAGATAGGGCTTGGACCAGGGTGGTAAGAGCAAAAACAGGAGAGGAGGGACTGAGTTGAGATTTTTAGAGCAAGCCTGCCACTGCCTGCTGGTTGGGTTGGTTGTGGTCAGGTTCTCTGATCTGTGAGAATGGGCATCAGCCACTGCTGCCACGTGCCTGCATCACGTTGATGACTGCAGAACTAGTAAGTTAGGATTCTTGGGTCATCAAGAGATTTCAGCATTTGGTCATTGCCAGCTGTTTCTGTAAACCACTCCTGTATAGTCTATTATGTGAACAGTATTATCAAAGTCCTCTTTCAGGGGTCAGACTTTCTCTTGTACCCACTAAGGCCAAGGATGATGGCAGTAGAACCCTGGTCAGGGACCCATCGGGCTTCTCAGGTGGCGCTAGTGGTAAAGAACCCACCTGCAATGAGTTTGAGCAAGCTCTGCGCGGTGGTGAAGGACAGGGAAGCCTGGCGTGCTGCAGTCCATTGTCGTCGCAAAGAGTCAGACATGACTGGAGTGACTGAACAACCACCACCAGTATTCTTGCCTGGGGAATCCCACGGACAGAGGTGCCTGGCCAGCTACAGTCCACAGGGTCACACAGAGTCAGACACGACTGAACCGACTTAGCACACGTGGACCTGTCTGGCTTCGTGCGTGGCCTCTGACCGTGCCTTTTGGAGTTTGACATAATGGCCAGCCTTGTGTAGGAAGAACATGGGTTTTGAGGATGCACAATGCCTGTTGCAAACTGTGCAACTTTGGGAAAGATTCTTAATCTTGCGAAGCCTCACCTGTCTGATCTGTAAAATGGGCATTAAGAGAGTCAGTGTGAAAATTTAACGACATAAGTAAAGTGCTTAGCAGGCCCTCAGTGACTTTTGTTTCTTCTTCCCAGAACCAGTATGTGGGGAAGGAGAAAGTTCACATAAAAGAAGGAGCAGTCTTCACATTCTTTGGCACCTGCTGGGGTCCTGATACAATTGCACCCTCAACCAACATCTTCAAATCCTTATATAGGTGCTCACCTAGTTTTGGGCTTCCCTGATAGCACAGTTGGTAAAGAATCCTCCTGCAATGCAGGAGACCCCACCTCAATTCTTGGGTCAGGAAG
This sequence comes from Bison bison bison, assembly GCF_000754665.1. Taxonomy (NCBI): domain Eukaryota; kingdom Metazoa; phylum Chordata; class Mammalia; order Artiodactyla; family Bovidae; genus Bison; species Bison bison. Next base: position 1,866,487 of record NW_011494804.1, on the reverse strand, counting down.
ATCCCCTGAGGAACAGATAGGCTATCCACTACAGTATTCTTGGGCTTCCCTTGTGGCTCAGTGGTAGAGAATCTGTCTGTAATGTGGGAGACCTGGGTTTGATCCCTGGGTTGGGAAGATCCCCTGGAGAAGGGAAAGGCTACCCACTCCAGTATTCTGGCCTGGAGAATCCCATGGACTGTATAGTCCATGGGGTCACAAAGAGTTGGACACGACTGAGTGACTTTTACTTCACCTAGTTTCAAGGAAGAAACGATTTTCCTCTTGGCTTACAGAACTTGAAGAGGTATACTTTGGGGCGCAAAGTAATTCTTTTAACTAGCTAGTGGCTTGAACTTTTCTCTATCTCCAGCAAGGCTACTCATAGGGGAATAATGGCAGCATGATAAAGAGTTTCTTCTTTAGCCAATACTGTGGTATCCGGTGGTTTTGATTCTGAACCTGGGGTTAGGTAGAAAGTGTGAGACTCCTGTGAAGAGCCTTCTCTTACTGACTTTCAGAGAAACGTGTTTTGAGTTGGTGAGTTAGAAGGACATCTCAGTGGCTTGTATCAGCACCTCTGACCTAAGTTCTCCCCAAAGATTATTTATTTAAAAACAAGGGGTGGGGGGGGGCGTCTTCAGAGGAAACCAGAACTTGGAAGGTGGACTTTAGGCAGGCATGAAAAGGAATGTTCTAGCTTTCTCCCAGATCTGGCCTTTTAGAGAAGGACGTTGAAGAGTGTAAAGCATGGATGACAGATTAGTTTAACTCTTTAGTTGTTAATACCTAAAGGACGGAATAGACTCTACTCTCAGACAGGAAGAGGACTGTGGTTGATTGGTGATGTCTGTCAAGAGTAGTATAGGGAGTAAATGAAGCACGTAGGCTACAAATAAATCATCTCTGGTATAGAAATTCAGGAGATCTCCTAGGAGGGCAGGGGCTAAATGGGACCTCCCCCACATGGAAGCAACCAGAGAGCCAGGCAGGAGGGTGTCCCCATAGGGCTCCCTTACTAAAGATGGATAAACTACATGGTGTATGTCAGATCATCTGGCCGCTCGTTATGTTGTTGTGGTAGTTGATTTATCTTTTTTGATCCTTAAGCCATTAGTGTAATTTTTCAAAAATGTCTAAACTTTGTCACAGGGGGATGGGGGAGGGTCCATGTTTGGACTGAAGTACAAAGAGGGGGTCGGGCTCCTGAGAACAGTGGGAAAGGCAGTGGACAGGGTCCTCAAACCCCAAGGAGAGGGTCAGCCTCAGAGCCCTCCCTCTCTGGTGCAGATTTTCCTTTCTTTTTGGCAGCTGTAGGCAAGCTGAATTCTTAATTCTCTGCCGCCAACACACTACTCCTCTTTTAGCTTCACCTTTTTCAGGATTTTGCCAAAGACTTTTGCCAAGCTAGTTAATCAACCGTTTCAATTCCTAATTCCATTGGGAGAAGGGAAAATTACATAGAAGGGAAAGGTAACCAAGAAGACTTAAGTTGAGTGAGCATTTACTAGTATTTTTTTATATATTTTATCTATTTGTCTTTACCTTAAAAAAAAAAACAAAACACTTTATTAAGGTAAGACTGACATATAAAAAGCTGTATATATTTAATATATGCAAACTCCATGAATTGGGGGATAAACATACATCTTCGCAACCTTCACGACCATCAAGGCCATAAGCATATCCATTGCCTCCCAAAGTTTCCTTCCACTTCCATTATTATTATTATTATTATTTGTGGAAGAAAATTTTTATCTCACAATTACCTTCTGAAGTAAGTACTACTGTTACCATCTAGACCACAGTGAAACTGAGGTTCAGGGAGGCCAGGAACAGGCCTCAAATCCAGCCAAGGGCAAAGCCACGCCCCCATGGCACACGTGCGCATGCTCCGCAGGGCGCATGCTCCTTGGACCCGCCGCGGCCCACACGGAAGATGTGGGCTTTGGGTAGGAGGATGGGCTCTGCCAGGGCTGAACTGGGTAGTGGGGTACCCTGGCCGACAGGAGAGAGCTGGGATGCATGGTGCTCTGTGAGCCAGGGAAGAAAGCTCTTTCCCTGCCCAAAGAGAGGGCACTGTGGACCAGGTGCCTATGGGGAGCTGGAGGACCCTCTGGGCTCCTGTCCTAGCCTCCGTGCTAGAAATGCTTTTAACCACAAGATTTGCTCTGTGGATTTGTATAAATATCATTTTCCAAGCACCGCATGGGGTGTTAGCTGTGTGACTTTCACTGAGTTTGAATGGGAATTGTATGGGGGTGAGGCAGCGTGATTTAACTTGGTGTCACCATGAATATTTTTAGAGACCTTTTGAATCCTCTGTAATTACACTATCTGTACTTCGGGCCTAATGTTATTGTTCAGTTGACAAAATACTCTTTGCTAATTACAATAAACAAAAGATTTTGTTTCTCTAAAAAAAAAGGATTCGGAAGCTTTTCATTGCTTGAAGCAGCCCAAAATACCTACCCAGATGTTTAAAAATAAATGGCTAAGACAGGCATACTCAAGACAGTTTTTATCACAATTGCATCTGTATTGCTTGCAAACAAGGAAGCCTTTCTTCTCATGATTTGTCTGAATGTGTTGGCAGAGATAGAGTGGGTCTGTGCGCAAAGTTTAAACTGAAGCCTGGATTTTGTGTAGCTGAAGCTCAGTTCAACATTGTTGCCTTCTGATTTCAGTGTGCCCGGTAGGTGGAGTCCTGGGGAGTCTTCTGTGCTCTAATGGAGAAGGAATTGTGATTTGTAGTCTTCCATTTCACCAATGAGAGGGCCAGAGGAGACAGAAATCACAGGCTGGTGGAATTTTAGCTCCGCCATGTGCTGTGTGACCGGTGGCAAGTCACCTACCTCTCTGAGCCTCAAATGCAAACTGGAAAGAATGTCAGTCACTTCCCTTCCAGCAAAGTTGGGAATGGACGAGAAGCACTCAGCACAGTGCACGTTCAGGGAGTCTTTATCTGGAGTTGGCCATTAATTTTTAAGATGTGCTCAATAAATATGTGGTGAATGAATGAAGAATATCTGTTCTGATCGCAAGATGCTTCAGGCAGCATTTTCAATTTTAAGTTATGCTAGGAAGAAAGCCTAATGAAATGCCAGCCTCCCCGAGGAACCTTGTAACTTCTGATTGTCTCCAGCAAGGCTGGCTGCGACGCTTCCTGTGTAACTGTGGCTGTCTGCGTTTTGCAGCAACAGCAGCCTGCAGATCTGATGCGAGCGGAAGTGGAATTAGGTGGGGCTGACCGAGCAGGGCCCCAGGGGGCTGGCAAGTGCTTTTATAGCTATTCATTGTGGATGCTGTTTGAACTCTCTGGCTACCAGGCACCATTCTAAATGTTTGGTGCTTACAACCACAAGCCTACCAGCAGGCACTCTGATTATTCCCATTTTACAGATGGAAAAACCTGGGACAGTTTCAGTTAGGAAGTATCTTGAAGTGCCTTGGCTTGTAAGGGATTGAACTGAGATCTGAGTCCAGAACTGGTGTCTGGCTCCGGCTTTGGCCCTGACCACTGTGCTCTGTGGCTTCGCTGGTGGCGTTAGTGGTAAGGAACCCTCCTGCCAGAGCAGGAGATGAGGGTTTGATCCCTGGGTCAGAAAGATCCACTGAAGGAGAACATGGTAACCCACTCTAGTATTTTTGCCTGGAGAATCCCATGGACAGAGGAGCCTTGTGGGCTACAGTCCATGGGGTTGCAAAGAGTCGGACACGACTAAAGCGAGTTAGCGCGCACACACAGACACACACACACACACGCATGCATTGTGCTCTATGGCCTCCCTGGAGCTTGCAGATCCGAGAATGCCTTGAATAGGATGGATGTGATGAGTTGGAAGGTAAATTGAGAAGGGGCTATTATTCTCTGATCCACAAAAGCTTTGCTAAGAAATGGACCCAGAGTAGAAAATTCAACTTGGTGCCTGGAGCTGGCCTTGTTGAGACCTTCTGTGTGCATGTACACACACACACACACTCACACACACCATACACACACCACACACACACCACACACACACCACACACACACACACACCACACACATACACACCACCCACACCACAGACACACACCATACACACGCACACCATACACAGACACAGACACAGACACACACACACACACACCATACACACACCACACACACACCACACACACACACATACACACACACACCTGTTTATCATGGGGAAATTGAAAGAAATAGTATGAGGACTGTAGGAAAACACAGCATCACTGAACTAAGGAATTTGGAAGACAAGGAAATGCTGGAAGGCTCTCACAGATCCATCTGATCTCCTTTTACCCATAAACATTTTTTCAGGCTTTCCTATCTGGGGAGCAGGTGCAGTCACAGTCTTTCCTAATGTGTCCGGATCCCCTAGGGTGAGCCGCTCCCGCCTTAGGTGAGGACAGCTGACAGTCACAGAGACAGACTCCAGCTTGTGTCCTGGTCTACACCCTCCTGCCTTTCCTCCTGGGAGCCCAGGGCTGTGTAAATCAGCCTCGAGGAGAGTTTAGAAATTAAGGAGCCTGACACCTAGGTGATTGCTCCATCCCCAGGGGTTTCTGAACCTTTTTGAGCCGTGAATCTCCATGTTCAAACAAAATCCTACCCAGACACCTGGTGTGTGAGGCAGTGGGAAGCAGAGCTGCTCTGGTGGAAGCTGGGAGTCCCGGAGCCCTGCCCCTCTCCCACAGTGATACCCTGGGGTAAAGAAGAGCGGTTTGAAAGCCCAGTGAGCAAGTCACAGCTTCCCTTTATAACCTGGAGAACAGCTTGTCCCTCTGCCAAACTCCGTCTTTCTCATCCTCTTCGTGATGGTGATCTATTGGTTATGTGTGTTAGTCGCTCAGTTGTGTCCCACTCTTTGCGACCCCATGGGCTGTAGCCTGCCAGGCTCCTCTGTCCATGGAATTCTCCAGGCAAGAATACTGGAGTGGGTTGCCATTCCCTTCTTCAGGGAGGATTGAGCCTGGGTCTCCTGCAGCATAGCAGGCAGGTTCTTTACCATCTGAGCTACCAGGGAAGCCCATTGGTTATAAACAGTCATAACTAGAACACAGGGATCAAAAGGCCATTTTAAATGGCCAGACTTAACACTCATTCTGCTCCAAACTTCCCTAAGAAATGAAGGATGGTGTTAGAAATTTACTGAAAGGTAGAATAGTTTAGGGAGAAGGCAATGGCAACCCACTCCAGTACTCTTGCCTGGAAAATTCCATGAACAGAGGAGCCTGGTAGGCTGCAGTCCATGGGGTCTCAAAGAGTTGGACACGACTAAGCAACTTCACTTTCACTTTTCACTTTCATGCATTGGAGAAGGAAGTAGCAACCCACTCCAGTGTTCTTGCCTGGAGAATCCCAGGGACGGGGGAGCCTGATGGGCTGCCATCTGTGGGGTCGCACAGAGTCAGACACAACTGAATCGACTTAGCAGCAGCAGCAGCAGAATAGTTTAGAGATTGGGAACATGGATTGTGGAATTGGATTGTCTAAGTTCAATGCCCAGCTTTTCTACTTACTCCCGCTGTGTGACCCTAAGCAAGTTTCTTAGCCTCTCTGTGCCTTAATTTTCTCACTTGTAAAGTGAGGATTAAATAATAGCAAACTCTCTCATTGGGTGGTTGTGAGACTTGCCTTAACTGGTAGCGATTATCTAGAACAGTTACCTGAATTGATGGAGATGATTTGTGGGAAGTGCTCAGTACATGTTGGTCGTTATTGTTTCAATAATCTTTTCTCTCTTCCCATGGGTGAACTCCAGTACATCCTAAGATGTAAATGACAGACCTTCTGACAAGTAGGCTTTGTTGAGAGGAGGAAGAACAGAGAGGCAAAGGAAGAAGAGGGGTGTCAAGGAGGGCACAAACACTGCAGAAAGGGAAGCCTGTCCTGTGGAAGCCACGGCCCCCTCCCAGCATCCCAGATCGCAGGGTCTCAGGCAACTGAAGACACGGGACAGTGCCTCATACACACCGAAGGGAACAAAAAGACGCTTTGAAATTTTATATGACAGCTTTGTTTTATGAACCAGCGCTTCTTCACCCAACCATTTTATAGTCAGTAGTTTTCTTTCTCTTGCTTTTGGAGCTGGACTCCCCTTTATTATGGGAGATGCTGAAATATTTCAAGATATTCCAAGTCCAGTAGCCTTGCTCCAGAAGCTGGGCCAGGAGAATATCACATGTTCTGGTTGGAAGACTTCCCACGGGGTTCAAGAAGGCCGCAGGGCAGGAATGCCAGGTTACTCTGGAAATCACTAGCCGGCTAAATATAGCTGGTGCTTATGCTGTATTCCGTTGATTTTTTTCTGATCACAGTTTACTGGAGGCCTTAACCTTTACAATTCTTAACAGCTGAGGGGCTGGAAAAACAGTTCTGGTATCTTCTTACATGAACATCTCTGAAGAATAATTAAGGGATCAATTCTGTAGGACCAAGCTTAGAGTGTAAGTGCTTGGTGTCCAGAGCCAGGCGGTCAGGAAATGAACAGACTTCAGGTGAGCTGAAGCAAAGACATTGGTACCCTGGCAACCTGGAGTCCAAGCTGGGCAGCACCACAGATAGAAGGGAGCCAGGCTAGAAGATGTTGCTCATTAATCCTCTGAGTTTCAAGAAAGCTGAGCGCATTGAGAATCAAGTACAACATAAATGTAACAGGGTCTAGTGTTAGAATCTAAGGAAACGTTGGACATCTATAGTCATAGGACACATATAATCATACATTGGGCAGTGATAAGTACATAAATCCAGGCCATCATAGGAATCATTATGATTGAAAAAGTGATAAATAATCTGTAAGGGAAGTATGATGATCTAAAGATGTATTTCTTTCCTGTTCCTCTCAATTTTGACTTTGACTGGACTTTGATTCCAGAGTCTGGTGGTTAGATAGCATCACCAACTAAATGGATATGAGTTTGAGAAAACTCTGGGAGATAGTGAAGGACAGAAAAGCCAGGCGTGCTGCAGGCCATGGGCTCACAAAGAGTCGGAGACAGCTTAGCAACCGAACGCCACCAATAACGTACAATAGCCATGGGGGAAGTGGGTTTAGTCTGACATTTCTCAGTCTTATGTTTCCAGATTGGAGCACTGGGCTGGGTCCCCTGTCTAAATCCCACTGTGGCCACATGTTGGCATGTTTGCCCAGGTCTCAGGGCAGAGAACAGGTTGAGAGATGGGTGTCCTGTTAAAACCTCACCTCTTTTCTTCCACGTGGAAATCCCACCTGGGCCTAGGGGACTTTAATCTTTGTCATAATTTGCTGTGTTTTGAGGGCCATTGTGTCTGAAAAAAATGAACTTGTCAGCATCATTCCGCTGATCACTCTGGGGGAAGAAAAGTTCAAGAGGGCAGTGAGGAGCCCGGCTGCCTGGTTAGTCCCTCTCGGCATTGGCTTTGGAGCACAGGCAGCTGGCTTAGGTAATTAGACTCCGAATCCTGATGGAGGTACTTTGTTCAAAGTTCAGTCACAGTCTGGGATAGAGAGCTCTGCAGGACTGCTTCCTTGTTAATAGCTTTGCTGACCTTCTCTGAAGAAAAAGTCATTAGAATGTTGAGTTATGATCTGTTTCTTGTAAAATCTCGCCAGTCCCCCATTTATAGCCCTGTATTTCAACCAATTCTAATTACCTCTTAGAATATACTTCTCGCAGCCCTTGGAGAATATTTCAAATCCTGATCTAAGCAATCAAGCATACTTCTGGGTTAGCAAGCTCACCGTGTCCTGAGGCCTTGGAGAGACTCTTCTCCTCTTTCTCAACAGCCACACCATCCTTATCTCCAGGGCTCCAAAGAGCTGGTCCTTTGGTTTCTTAACTTTGGAAGATGACCTTTCATGGAGGAGGCTGGGTGTCAGGAAGCTAATGAGGATGAGAAAAAAAATTTTTTTTTTTGCCTTTTGTAATCATTTATTGCATCTCCCCAGGGAGATTCTTTTCTTTCTCTCTCCTTGCTGACATCATGTCAGTCACTGGTCACCTTCTTCCACCTATGGAGAGTGTGCTGGCTTCATTTAGAGTCCACTGGCTGGACCTGGATAATGGAGTCCTCGCCTCAGTTTTGCTTTATTCCCGCAAAATGCCCACAAAGTGTAAAAAAAGTCTCTGTTGGCTTATGGAGTCAAGAGCTCCTTGGTATATCTTGAACTTGGCTATGCCGGGTGTATTTTCTCCCCTTTCTATCTCCAGTTATGTATTAGGCTCTATCATTTCAGGCAACAACTCAAGCGACAAAGATTTTTGGATGTCTCTGTTCCTTTTAGGCTTTGAATGGGACTGAACTCATCAGCACTGCTGAGAGGAAACGTTTTTATAGACTTTCTAAATCTCTCCACTGCCGAGAAGAATTAAAAAAAAAAAGAAAAGCATTTCTCTCGTCTCTTTATTTCTAATCACTTTTTGCTTCTAACGGGACTGAAGCACCATGAGAAATGGCGCTCTTTTACGGCAAGGACTCATTTGCCCATAACGAACACTGAGTACAAAAGCAAATTAAAAAAACCCAACCCTATGCTTAGAGAGACCATTAGGAACGATTTGACATTTATTGAACAACAGATGGCGATTAAAAGCATAAAAGCTAGATTGCCTTGCTGGAAACAAAGGGTAGTTCTACTGAGGAAGTCTAACGTTTCAATTAAAATACCTCTCAATGTCAATTAAATCATATGAAGATAAGACTGAAAATGGTTTCTAGCTGCATTATAATCAATAGTGCAGTTAAAACCCTCATCAAGAAGCACCCAAGTTTTTAGTTTGACAGTTTGCTAAAAGATTAGCCAAAGCTTCAGGAAGCCATTTCCTTCAGTGTAGGGTTCAAAAGGTAAACATTTAACCAGGAGAGATTCATACGTATTACACAGATTTATTCCAGCAGTGAGAAGGCTGTCTCACGGCCTTTGCTTTGTTTTAGGTCTCATCCACTTTTCTGTATGGACGAGGCATTAGTGAGGTGTGGAAAAATAACCCCATTATTTCCACAGCAAATGTTGCTTTAATGATGCTTGTGTTCTTTAGAGAAACAGCGAGTAACGGTAGAGAGAGAAGCGGTTTGGTGGTGAGACAGACCTGGGTCTGACTCACAGCTCAGTCACGCTGGGCAAGTGTCTTAAATTGTTCACAATCTCTTTTCTCATTTGTAAAATTGTCTTCACAAGATAATCTTTCCTGGAGTGCCTGGTACGTTCCTGGCTCTCGGTGAATGAGGGGAGCTATCTTTATCCCTCTTTTGGAAGAGTCTTAGACTGTAGAATCTCTTCTAGTAAGTCTTACCAAAATTGAGTTCAGTCGGATACTTGTTCTGCTACTTATCCCATGCCAAGACATTCTGTGTTATAGGGTGAATTGTATTTCCCTAAAATTCTTATTTTAGGGAGCCCTAACCCCTGGTACCTCAGGATGTGAGTTTATTTAGCAATAGGATTGTTGCAGATGTAAGTAGTCAAGATGAAGTCATATGTAGTAGGCTGAGGCCTAATCCAATTTGACTGTTTCCCCTTTTTATAAGAACAGACATCCACACAGAGGGAAAGGCCATGCAATCATGAAGGCAGAGATGGTGGTGACTCTACAAGCCACAGAATGTCAAAGATGGCCAGCAAACTGCCAGAAGCCAGTGGGGAGGCATGGAAGAGATTCTCCCTCACAGTTGTCAGAAAGAACCAACTCTGTTGACGCCTTGATCTTGGACTTCTAGCCTCCAAAACTGCAAGGCAATAAATGTCTATTGTTTAAGGTCTCCTGTTTGTGATGCTTTGCTATAGCAGCTCTAGAAAGCTATATCAAATGCAACTGGTAAAGAGTGGTACAGCATCTTGCTTTTGAAGGTTCATAAAGCAGATTACCAGAGTCAAGTCTGAGAAATCTTGACCTAAGAATTCTGTGTGTGTGTGTGTACGTGTGTGTGCGCGTGTACTCAGTCATATCTGACTTTTTGGGAAGCCATGGACTGTAGACCACCAATCTCCTCTGTCCATGGGACTTTCTAGGCAAGATTACTACTGGAGTAGTTTGCCATTTCCTACTCCAGAGGATCTTCCTGACCCAGGGATCGAATCCTCATTTCTTGAATCTCCAGCATTTGCAGGCAGATTTTTTTTTTTTTTAACCACTGGTGCCACCTGGGGAGCCCTCAGGAAGGTAGAATTATCTCTACCTTTAATCCAGTGTTTCCCAAACATCTGACATTGAACACTTTCTTGCCCACATAAATAACCTGTTTACATGCTTTGGAACTCTGTTGGGCAGGAATGCTCTGGAATGCTTGCCTTTAACCCCGCCTCCTAGCTTACAGCACCCCTTTCCTCTACCTCAGCCCCAGGGCTTTCACTCCAGGTCTTGCTTCTTCACCAGCCACTACCCATCACCTACCCATGTTCTCAGCACCATCCAGAAGGACTCCAGCCCCTTAGTCATCACTGCATCCCTTGGCAACCATGCCTGATACTCCTACCTCCCTTTCTCACTTCTACTCTGCAGGTGTCAGATGTTGCTTGAAAAGGTAATGAAACGGAGTTAAATGATGACTTTGGATTTGGGGCAGTGCAATGTAGACTACCTCCAGCTGAGTCTCCACCTCTGCTCAGTCATCCTTATTTTCTTGTATTGCTTCTTCATTGCTTGCCTGCCTGCAGTCACGCCTGCGCTCATTTACCTTCTACTGTGTAGCTCACTATAAACCAAGTGCTATTCTAGTCACAGTGTAAGTAGAGGAGCAAAGTCAGTGAACCCCCTCCTCAGCTGCTGTTGATCTAGCAGAAGAGACCAGCTAATATTCTCTCCTAGAGAAAAAGCATTCACAGAAATAGTTTCATATTGAACAGAAAAACAGATATATTCAGGAAATGTTAAGTTCTCGCCAGATGTTGGGTTGCTAGATGGGGGAGAATAGAATGTTAAGCTAGAAAGGAGACAGGGATAAAAATATTACATGCTAAGGCATTTCCCATTTATCTCCTGGGGAAACGGGAGCCATTGATCACATTTTCATTTAAGAAAGTTCACTGTGGGATTATAAGTGACCAATTTTCTTTTTGTATTTTCAAAATTCTCTGCCCGTTTGCTTATGGGCAATATCATATGTATTGCATGAATACATTTTTACTAAAAGGACTAAAAATTCAAGGATAGAGAACATCCCAGGTTTTCTTACCACTCTCCCAATCAACTTACAGTCCCTCCCAGTAAGTTTGGTTTATTTATTTATTTTTTTGCTTCTCATTTATCTTTCTAGGAAATTGTGTGTTTGAATATGTGCACACACATATACATATGTACATCCATATGTATATACATACACACACTCATACATGTGACTCAAATTTGTTAATTAAAAGACATGAATACAATCATGCTATGCCTCTGTTTGGTGACATGTTTTCTTCACATTTGCAATGTCCTGGAACTCTTTCCACATACAGGTTTATCTCATTCTTTATAATGCTTTCATAATATTCTATAGGATAGATGTAGTTTACTTTAACCACTCCCTAATTTTAGGAAATTGGTTTTATTAGCAGTATTTCAAGGGTATTTTGTACATAAATTTTAGTGCACACATAAAAATATTTCTTAAGACTCCTAGAAGTATTAGAATTGTTGGATCAAAGAGTATAGTACTTACATTTTTGAAAAATATTGTCAAAATGACTTTCAAAATGGTCTCAGTGATTCAGTCTTCTATTATGTTTTTTAGTGAATAAAATTATCAATATTTTAAATTTCTTCCAATTTGGGGGGCCAAAAACTTTATTAAAAATAGTTGTCTTCTTTATTATCAATGAGGCTGAGGATCTTTTCATATGTATGTTGCCCTTTCTTATTAATTATAAATTGCCAATTTTTATCTTTACCCCCAAAATTGAAATTCTTTATCTAATTAATTTGTGGAAGCTCTTTATATAACTTGGATATTAATCTTCTGTCATTTTAATACATAATATTTAAAACTTTCTTCCAATCTGGCACTGAAAACACAAACTTTACTTATTTTGACTTTTATTTTAAGGAAATTTAAAATCTCTATAAAATATTATTAAGCTTTGATAATTATTTTTCCATAACTTCTAGGTATTGCACCTTGCTTAGGAAATATTTTATTTTTAAAAAACTTTTATTGGAGTATGCTGCTAAGTCACTTCAGTCGTGTGCGACCCCATAGACAGCAGCCCACCAGGCTCCTCCGTCCCTGGGATTCTCCAGGCAAGGACACTGGAGTGGGTTGCCATTTCCTTCTCCAATGCATGAAAGTGAAAAGTGAAAGTGAAGCCGCTCAGTTGTGTCCGACCCTCAGTGACCCCATGGACTGCAGCCTTCCAGGCTCCTCCATCCATGGGATTTTCCAGGCAAGAGTACTGGAGTGGGGTGCCATTGCCTTCTCCGTATTGGAGTATAGTTGATTTACAATGTTTTATGTGTACAGCACAGTGAATCTGTTATACATCATGTATACATATACATATCTATATCTATGCACCCTTTTGCAGATTCCTTTCCCATATAGGTCATCACCGAGTACTGAGTAGAGTTCCTTGTGCTATTTCCTGTCATTTGTAGTCATCTATTTTAAATATAATAGTGTGTATATCAATCCCAATCACCTAATTTATCTCCTCCCTGCCTTCCTCCTGGTAACCATAAGTTTGTTTTTTAATCTGTGACTCTATTTCTGTTTTGTAAATAAATTCATTTGTACTATTTTTTTTTAAGATTCCACATGTAAGTGATAGCACATAATATTTATTTTTCTTTGTCTGACTTACTTCAGTCAGTATGACAATCTGGGTCCATCCATGTTGTTGCAAATGTCATTCTTTCTTTTTTACGGTTGAGTAATATTTCATTGTAAATATGTACCTCACCTTTGTCATCCATTCCTCTGTTGATGGACATTTAAACTGTGTTTTTATTTTGGTGCCTGTATAGATTTAGGCTATAACAGAGTCTACTTTTTTTGTACCGTGTGACATTGGGATCTAAACTATTCTTTTTATTCAAAACGGTTAACCAATGTCTCAATACTGTTAATTGAATAATAATTACTATTGTAATCAGAAATAAAGTATTTAAATACATATTAATTTGATACCATTTTACAAGAAGGATTAGAAAGGATGGAGAAGAACAATTAGTAGATAAAAAAATACAACCTTAGTTGTTTAAAATATAACTCAGAGCCCTATGGTTTGTTACTAGAAAGAAAATTTTTAGATAACTTAAACTAAGGAATTGTCTTAGTCACTGTAATAGGGTGACTGAGAGAAGTGGGCTGAAATTGAGCCATCTTTAAGAACAGAACAGAGAGGGACATGTAACTGACTGGGGAAGAGGGATCCTGTGTGATTCCCAGGTTTCAAACCCTAGTGACATTAAGTACAAGGAATTTCCTGGACATGAGAATAGTCTGAACACAATAAATATGCTTCCCAATCTATATTAATAAAAATGCTGGGTAAAACATTAAGAAATAGAAATTAAAAGAGACAGACATAAAAGCAAAAAGGAGGTTCTCCAATGCTAAACACAAAAAAGGAACCCGAAGTGGTTAGTAGGAAGGCTCACCTTGCTCAGGGAGGCCTGGAGCCTCCTGAGACTTCAGTGGCTGTGTTTTGAACATCATCTTGGGGATGGAGTAAAGTCCACAAGCTCTGGGTTGGGGTGAGGGTCCCAGAAATTGAACGCCCTATTATGAGGCTTTGGGCTAGAAATGTACTTCCCATTCTTGCATAGTAAAAACAAAACAGAAGAAAACACTGCTCGCTACACAGATTTATATCTGAAGCAAGCCTGCTGCTTATGCTAGGAGTGGAAACCATTGTACCAAGTCGCAACTCCAGGACTGCATTATGTGCAGATAAATAGGGTCCATGTTTATACATGTGGGACAGGAAATCTGAGACCATAAACCAACTTTAAAAGTGGTTTGAATTGGTCAATCCCATGGGGCTTGAGCAAAGAAATGGTAAAATAGAACAGTTGAGTGGCTATGATAAAGAAAAATAGAGATAGATAGATGAGTGGATAGATAGACAAACTCCACACCTAGACTTCTAATAGTCCAAATGCACAATATCAAGTGTAGTTAGAAATCCTGAGAGTCCCTGTGGGGTGGGGGATGAAAAGGTTAACTATAATTACACAGTAGAAAGATTGGCAGCATACTTCTCTTGGCAGCAATAGTTGTCATCAGGTAGTGGAATACATTTCCAAAGTCCTAAGGGCAAATAATTGGGAACTTAGAAATCTATAATGAGCTGAGCTATTATTTAAACGTAAGGCTGTTTTGTACTTCTTGAATTTGTATCAAGTGCTTGTTTTGCCTGTTTAGAAAATTAAACAGAAGAGTGAAAGTAAGATAAAGGCATTTTAGGCTAACTAGGTGTCAGAAAGTTTACTGTTCACAGTAACCTAAATAGATTACATTCACTAAAAAGACTGCTAAATGATATACTTTAGTTTGAAGAAAGATGTATTTGAGGAAGAAGTGGGATGCCAATAACAAAGGGAACAAATAAATTGTGGTGGTGATGTAATCTAAATAAGAATTGAGAGGAAGAGTAATAATCAATGAGACTAATAATATTGTCATAATATGTGCTTAGGTCAAAATGAACCAAACATCAAACAAACTAACAAGACTAATAGCACAGGAGCAGGGGAGCTGGGTGGGAAAACGCTGAAGGGAATCAAAGAGTGCAAAGGTGCTCGTTCGATTGTGCTGGAACCTAGTTCGATATGGAAGGAAGGCAGATATATGTAGTAACTCTGATAGAAAAAAATAAATTTGACTCTGTATCTCTATATCTTTATGAATTACTAAAGAAACAAATGTAGACTGCTTAACAGTAAATGGGTAAAGGAAGATAAAGAAAATGAAGGAAGTGTGATTAATGGACACAAACCAGGACAAGAAAGTAAAGAAAATAGGGTGAAAGCCCAGAAAATAAAAAACATCAGAGGAGTTTATCAGTGGACCTTGGGAATAGTGTAGAGATCCCCGAAAACAACTTAAAATGGAGCTTGGCTTGTTACTGCAGGCACATCAAAATCAATGGGAGAATAGATAATCTTTAACATACAGAGTGTGGTGACACTTGAGTTTTTACAAGGAAAGCAAATGAAATTTAGACGAATACTTTACACCAGACACAAATGAATTCCAGACAAATATGTGAAAAATACTCCTGGGAAAAGTATGTTGAGTAAAATGTAGAAAATATTGAAAAAAAATGTAAACTTGGGATAAGGAATGAATTCTTTCAAAAGATCAAAGAGCACAATCCATTAAAGGAAAAGTAGATAAATTTGACTCCACAAGGCAACATACCACATAGACGAAGTTTAAAAACAACCTAGGGACTAGGAGAGGTATTTTCTGTGTATATGGTGGCATACTATCCAGAATAAATATACATTCCCTGCAAATGAATACAAAAAAGACAAATGAAAAACAGAAAAAAAAAAGTGTCAAAGCTTTGAAAGACGAGTCACAGCAGAGATGTGAATGAAAAATAAACACAGATTCGAAAAGTTCTGCATTTCACTAGTTATTTGCAAAATTCAAATTAAAACAAGAAGCAACATGTTCTACTGTCTGTTTGTCAAAAAATTAACCTGACACTTTCATGTACTTGTGAGCATATGGAAAGAATGTGTAATAAGCCACTGAAAGAAAAATACCTAATGTTAAACTTGGTACTTAATCAGTTTTCCCTTTTGATTGTTTTGTTCACCACTGTGTACCAATCCTAATACGAGGATGGGCATGGGCCATTGTCAGAGTTCATGATGTGATTTTTAAAAGAATAAATGAACCCTCCCCAAAGAAACCAGATATCATCTCTGCCTCTGCTTGTGAACTGAATGTTTGCATCCTTCTCCAAATTCTGCTATTGAAAGTAGCCCTCAATATGATAGTACTCGGAGTGGGGAGTCTGGCAGGTAATTAACATTGGATGAGGTGATGAGGATGAAGCCCTTAGGAATGGAATTAGCTCCCTAATAAGGAGAGATCCCAAAGAGCTTGCTTCCCTTCTCTTCTCTTCATTGTGTGAAACTACAAAAAGAAGTTGGCAGTCTGCAAGGTGAAATTCTGTCTCCAGAACCAGACCATGATCTCAGACTTCCTGCCTCCAGAACCATAAGAAAATAAATGTCTGTTATTTATAAGTCTATGATACTTTGTTTTAGCTGCTTGAACAGACACCCTTCTTGACACCTTACCTCATTTAGTTTGTATCTTTTTATGGACCTTACATCATTTTGTCTCTGTTAGACTCAATTGTTAATATGTCTACTTGTCTTTATTCTCCATTCTCATGCTTCCAAAATGGTAAAATTTTTGAAGACAGACACTATTTATATCTGACTACTCTATAACTCATAGCATACTCTCCTGGATATAATAGGAGCTCAATAGATATTTGTTAAATTTAATTCAATAAAGGTAAAATCATGTAGTCCTCATGAGAAAAATGTGCTGGCCATGAGAATCACTGTCTACCAGGGAATCTCCCAAAAGATTCATGTATCAATTTAAGGATTTTGTAACCTACAAATGAAAAGGATAGTTTTTACCCTACTTCATATTTTAAGATTTTCCCTTGGACATGGGGGAAAATATCTTATCCAATTTATTTATTTATTTTAGGGAAATTGTGCTTAAACGAGGGAATGAGAATTATGGTAACAAGTATCCTGAAAATGCATTGGAATTTTCTCAACATCGCCTTTCTTTAGACTAAAATACCTTCTTGGCATTTCGATTACTAAAGACACCAGGATCTGTGAGTGACTTTAGGGTTCCTGGAAAGGGAGTTTTTGCTTAATTAGGTCTCACTGTATGAACTGCAGTTTGATTCACACTAGTGGGGAGAAAGGGCCAGGAAAAACAGCAATCATGCTGCATCCTTCCTGCCTGCTTCTTCCTCACTTCTTTTCTGCATCTCTTTCTAAACCATCTCTCTTTTCTACTTGCATCCTTCCTTCTTGCTGCTTTTCACCCTTCTCTGATTGCTCAATTATAACTTAGCTCCATTTGTTAAAAATGCATCTCTCGCCCCTATACCTGCTTTGATTTTTCCTTATCTGCACACAATTTATCTTTCTCAGAGATGAGGAAGAAGTTCATTTAGTATTGTACAGACACATCTTCTCCAAACCACCCTAGAAAGAATGATCGCTATTCAGTGGGTGTACTCTGATGATTAAGGACAAGGGGGAGATTTAGCAACCCGAGATGCCTGGGCAGCACTGGGCAGAAATAATTGCTAATTAGTATCTTCCTAACTTGGGAGCATTAATTGGCTTTGAGGGACCTGCTTTCCAGACTCTAAGTGTATTTTGTTCATTTTAGCTTGCTATATAGGATGAGAGAAGAATGACAATTAGAGAAATAGTTTCATTTCAGTAATTCAACCTAATGAAGACTTGTCATTTGAATGATTATTCAGTAGTTGGTCCTTGTTGTTCTGCCAAGTTTTCAGAAAAACAAACTCAGATATTCCTCCAACCTGAGAAAACACATCCTTTCCTTTAAAATAATTCAGAGAATTTTATTTTATTTGTGGATACAGGAATGCTCCTTCAAGAACAGTCATCTTACACGACTATATAAGCAGAGAGAAATGGAAACACGGTGTCTTTTGAAACATATCATTTTCATTTCAGAACACATCATGCAATCATATAAAATAAAGTGCTTCAAATTGATATCTTTAATTTCCTCCTAGAAAGAAAATTTGTCAGTTGTTTTATGATTTATGGAGATGAAAGGCATATGTGAGAACAAGTTTTGTGATTAATTAAGTGAAATTACTTGAGCATAATACTCATAATGATATTATCTTTGAATTAAAATGCTCTTGAATAAGATTGATGACATTTTCAATCAGCAGATTAATTAAACTCTTTTGTTAATTACACATAAGTCAATATGTTTGGATTACATATCAATCAATATACTGAAAGCAACATCTACTTTCTTTGCTCTGGAAAACTGCTTTGCTGACATTTTTCTAGCGGCTTTATTTTAGAAGTTAGAGTTCTTTCATTTTCTTTATATAGGAGGTCTCAATATTTAGCAGATGAAGAGGTGAAAATAATTATTGCAACTTTTTTTTTTTTTTTTTATTGTGAAAGTCTTTTTTTGGGTTCTGATGATTGCTTTAATGACTATTCTTGTGACTGAATTTCGACTCGGCCCCACTCAGATGTTTCTGTCAGAACAAGGACACAATGGAACTAGAGATGAAGAAGTCTGCAGCTGCAGGCTCTGCCTGACACCCGTCTGATTTGAACTCTTATCTGCAGTTGTGCTTCCCACTTGCAAGCAGGCTGCTGACTACCATGAAATTTTCTATTGTGTTCAGCCTGCTGAAGGACGCTCAGCTATTTAGGTACCTTATTCACCCAATGCCAATTTGCTCCACTCCTCTCCTCCCAAGTCTCATTTCCAGAGGTTTAATTCTTGATAAATTAATATTTGTCTTTGTAGGTAGAGGCTGGGGTGGGGGGAAAGTGCCTAGTGCTTTTTGACACAAATCCATAGGCAGGTGAATTTTCCTACAGTCTTGGGTGCACTTGCGGGCCAGTGATAAACCCACATAGTGGTAACTTTTTTTTAGTGCCTTGATGCATTGCAATAAAAACTAATGGTGTGGTTACTATATATAAAATAGATAACCAACCAGGCCCTACTGTATAGCACAGGGAATTACACTCAATATTTTTAATAACCTGTAAGGGAAAAGAATCTGAAAAAGAATGCATACATATATAACTGAATCACTCTGCTGTATACCTGGAACTAAAAAGACATTGTAAATCAACTATACTTCAAAAAAACAAAAAAAACCCCACAAATGCTATGATTGAACAATCAACCCAGAACCTCTCCTATCCTCCTCCTCCAGTTTCTGAACATTTATTTGGTCTATTTTTATTCAATGGGCCAAATTCTTCTCTCAATCTGGCAAGAATTTACATGCTCCAAATAACTACCTTTGAATGAGTGGGAGTTTTCTAGGCTCTCAGAGAATCCAATTTTGGGTTGTCATTTAGTTCCTGTCAAAGCCTAGCTCAGACAATTGATACTTGAGAAATAGAGTTTATAGATGTGCAGTCTCCTCCATGTGCTAAGCTGTATCCTTGATCACCAGAATGTTCTAAATGTGGTCTCATTGGCTTAGCCTTTCCCAGTGGAAAGTATTTCATGAATCATGTTTCAGTGCCAGAGCTTTATCTTTTTTTTTTTTAAGCATTAATATTGGAAACACTGAAGTGAAGAATATTTCTGTAGTTTCTGTAAAAACTGCTTAAAGATACTGCCCATTATGTGGTTCAATGTTCCTGCACGAGAACTCATGCGATGGATTTCTTTTAAAATTTATCATCAGAAAAAAAAAAATTGTCAAAGAAGTGAACGTCTTGCTTTTTTTCAGACAACAATGCCATATCCTTTATTATTTCTCTTTATGCATTGGCTGTCAGGAGGCTCAGAATGATATAACCTGCTGTATCAGAAGAAGAGAGTGAGAAATCACAGCCAGTTTCCAGGAGGAGTATCGGAGTGAATCTCTTTGTCATTGTCATATCTGTTCTGTTCATTTACTGATGCAGTGGACTTATGAAAAGACAGCTGTATTTCAGGCACCACACCAAGCGATGGGGAGAACACAGTCCCTACCTTGGAAGGGATTAGGGTCTAGGAGGGGGACGAGATAAATAAATAAGTGAATCCAGCAATGAAAGGAGTTCTAGACTAGACGGATCCGTGGGGTGCTGTCGAAGAGGAAGCATGGAAGCACTCAACTCGGCCTGAAGACAGGAAGTTCTCCGTGAATCATGAAGAACAAGTCCCTGGGGTAGACAAGGTCAAGGTGGAGGGTGGTGCGCAAAGGCAGAAAGGGAGAAGCAGCAAAGCAGCCACCAAGGGTGAGGGCTGGGTTATGAAAGGAGGCTGGAGAGAGGGGCAAAACCTGAACAGCAGTGACCTCAGTGCCTCGCACAGACATTTGTGGTTTATCCTCCAGGGCATAGAGATTTGTATTTCAAGCAGCAGGACCAGATGTGAATTAAAAAAAAAACAAAACAAAAAACCTTCTGGCATCCTAGATAATTTGGGAAGGGGGCCAGATGAGAAGCAGAGGTTGTTGGAAAAGTCCAGGATATACAGGAAGGACCACCTGAGACTGGGCCCGGGGGCAGAGGAGAGGATGAAGTGGACAGAGAAGGGGGATTCAAGTCAATCAGACTTGGTGGCCACCAAGGACAGGAAGCAGGCAGGCTGATAGCCCAGGTCTCTGGCTTAGGAGACTGTGGATCACGATGAAAGGAGAGAGTGCAGAGTCGGGGCAGGGGCACCTGGATGGGTTGGGAGATGATGTATGAAATTCTGGTGATGTGGAGTAAGGTTCCTAAGGGATGGGTGATGAAGATGCTTTGTAAGCAGCTAGATTTAAGGCTCTGGCCCTCAGGAGACATATAAGAACTGAAGATACAGATCGGGGGAGTGGCTTCTACATTGGAGAGAGGTTGACTTCCTCCGTCCAATAAGATCCCTTCAGAAGAGTGGGACGTGAGTGCACGGGGATGGGCAAGGCTTACAGGTGTCCTAAAGGCATGAGCAGAGGCATGAGCAGCCTGGAAGGGAGGGACCTGGAAAACCACAGTGCTGGCTTGTACTTCCCATTGCCTTTGTGGTCAGTCTACGAGTTTGACCCATGGCCATCTTAAGTTCAGTAGGTCAAAAGCTGAGCTCCTCCTCCTCCCAGCATTACCTCCTACTCTATTCTCTCCATTTTCCAAGCCAGATTCACAGAGTCGTCTTTGAGTCCTAGAGTCCTCGAGGCTTAGTTTCTTATTAAGGCCTGCCCACATCTCCATCCACCCGTCATTGCCTTAGTTTAAGCCTCCGTCACTTCTGCCATGGCTTATGGCAGCAGTACCTAGTGGAGCCTTGTCTCCAGTCCTGATCTCAAATTCAAATTTGCTCACAACACTTCCATGGTGACGACCATACAATGGAATCCTTCCTGTCCAACAAAGTCCAAAGTCTTAGCTTGGGATTCAAGATCTATTAACATTTAAGCAATTTGATGTGAGACAGTCATTTTGATGCCGTTTATTTTTGCCTATGCAAAGTACAAAAAAATACATCTCCATGGTCCAGCCTCCCTCGATTCCTTCCTCCTGTTTGAAAGTGAAATTGAGAGCTGCTCAGTCATGTTGGACTCTTTGCAACGCTATGGACTATACAGTCCATGGAATTCTCCAGGTCGGAATACTGGAGTGGTAGCCCTTCCCTTCTCCAGGGGATCTTCCCAACCTAGGGATCGAACCCAGGTCTCCCGCACTGTGGGCAAATTCTTTACCAGCTGAGCCACAAGGGAAGCCCAAGAATACCGGAGTGGGTAGCCTATCCCTTCTCCAGGGAATCTTTCTGACCCAGGAATCGAACCGGGGTCTCCTGCATTGCAAGCGGATTCTTTACCAACTGAGCTATCAGGGAAGAATCCTCCTGTTTAAACGTTTCCTTCATCTAAGGATGGCAAATGGAGACTCCCCCAATCCAAGGTCAAGAGCAGATATGGTACCGTGTTTTGTGGAATTGTGGAATCTACCCCTACCCTTCCATCTTTGGCTCATTTCCTGATACTGAACTGCAGTATTTTTTTCTCTTATCACCACGCCTTGGCACATCTTATTTCTTTTGCCTGCAATGGCTTCCCCTTCTTCATTTTGATAGGTTTATACTAGAAATAACAGAGATGTGGTGAGTTCTGTGCAATAAGGGGTGTTTTGTTCAGGTTACAGCTAACCCAGATGTTGTTTGCTTTCTCTACCCGCTCCCATCTGAGCTAGGATTTATAAAATCCTTCCCATGGCTCCACTGGAGTTCAAAGAGACAGAAGGAGAGATCAGAACAAAGAATGAACAGTCGCTTCTGGGTGACTAGAAGAGGCAGCCGCTGTTTGTAGAGAGTGCACTCTGGAGGAAATCAAATCTCCTCAGAAATAAGCTTGATGACTTAAAGACAAATTTTGAACAATCGTTGACTGAGCAACTGAAAAGTCTCTGTCGTTTGAAGGAAGGCCCTGAAACAGAGAAGCGTCCTTTGCAGAGCACAGAGGTTTCAGATGTAGACTTTTGTAAAGCAAAGAAGAGGATCAGCAAATAATGTAGCTTCAAGGCAAAGAAAAAAGAATTTGCACAGTATCTGTGGAGAGACATTTTCTCTTAGCAATATTCGGCTGAAAGTTTTGCCTGTTCTGAGGTGAGATGGAAGGGGTAGTTTACTGTGTTTTCATGTCTAATAAATTTAACAACACAATCAGTTCCAAAGTAAGTATTGATTTAGTTATTCTCAGCTGGGGAGACAAAAATTAAAAGCTTAAAACCCTTTGGTAAAAATTAAAAGCAACTCTGAGTCATCAGGCTATTTGATAAGCTCAGGAAGAAAAAAATCCTATATGTCAAGTGGTTTGAATTCTGAAAATGCTTCACTGATCAGATAAGGATATTTACATTCTGTGGTCACAGCGACAGAGCTAGCAAAGAACATAGTTAAAAGAAGACAGGAGGGGAAGAGCAGTATTTAAATTTAAATTTACACAAGCTTTGTCAGTTATCAAGTTTACTGGAAAGGAGCTAGAGGCTTCTGGATTCACTAAATATAAATTTCTCCCTGGGATGGTCATTTAATGCTAACTACAAAATTGCTGCTTAATATTCATAGAATGGCATCTTCCACTGCTGCATGTGCAAAATATTCTGTTATTTACTTAATCCATATTTGTTTTGCCGGAAATGGAATTTTCATTTACTTAATTTGTAAAGAAAGGCAACAGCCTTGTGTTAATGTATGTAAAAATTGTTCTTGCTTTAGTTGGAAAATTCTTCTATCTCTGGACTTTTTTTTTTTTTTTTGCTGGTTGCCAGTAAATACATGCCTTTAACAGATTCAGATCCAAACCAAACAGGAGGATTGGTAGGCACAACACACTCACTTTGATTTATGGAGTGTGCCTCATGTGTCGGGTGCCATATTGGGCATGATAGTCATCGTCCTCTAAGCTCCTTGCACGAGTCAAGCTCAGCAGGGAAGCAGAGCCACTGGGTGTGGCATGGGAGAGGGGCTTCTTTAGGATTCCCCTGGGGCCGGCTTGTACCAGCTCCAGGGAGCACTGTGGGCTCTCTTCCCAATTCCAGTGACTTAATGTCAGTAACCTGAAAAGTGGGAGTATTAACCCCTCAGAAATTAGTGATGCCTACAAATCGGGCTCTAGCGGGTGTACTACACAATCGTGGAAGGAGCTGGGGAAATGAAGGTCTGGAAGAAGGAGCTGGAGGATGAGAGTGTCACTTACCGGAAGTACTGGTGGACACGGCAGGTCGTGTCGAAGAATCCGGAAGCCGAGTGTGTGCGGTTGTGGAAGGTGGAAGCGGGAGCTCTCGGTGGGGACCATGGAAGGCGTTGCGTCCATGTAACAGTTGCTGCCATGGATTTGCTGCTGACGTCTAGGGATGGGCCGCTGTTGCTGAGGACAGCTGGCCTCTGGGGAGAAGGAGACAAGTTCGAAATGGAACAGAGGGAAGTGAGAACCGGCTGGAACCCACGTGGCCCTGCTGGATCGCCATCACGGAAGGAGACCTTCAGTCCTGCCCTTCCCCTCCTCTCTGCTTCACACCCACCTCCTAAATTTTGGGCAAGTTCCTTTTTGGCCAATCTTAACCTGGAATCATACCGGAAACAGGTGTCTGGGAAACATAGTTCCCAAGTTAACCAAAGTGACAGAGCACAACTCAATAGCCTCTTAATAGTACAATGACACAGATACAGTTATCCCCATTTTTCAGAAAAGCAACCCAAAACCTAGTGAGGTGATCTGCTTGAAGATGCACAAATCTATCACTTGGTCTGTTGGACTCCAAAACCTGTCTTCTTAACTACTCTAGAGCCCTGGGAATGCATTTGTTTTGCATGGTTGTTTTTTTTTTTTTTTTTTTTTTTTTGTTTTTAAAGATATGGACCCCACATGAAAGAATGACATTCCCAAAGTGCTAGGTAAGCGTTTGAGATGGATGAACACATCTGATTGACAGTTAACCTGGTGCACAGAATGGTTAGGCCTGGTGAACGTTTAAAAAACCCATCATAATGAGGCTGAGTTCAGTCTGGTATGCTCAGCTTGCCCTTAGCCTCTGGGGTTACACAGATGACTGAGAGGAGAGGATTCCTGCCATTAAGGAGCACGTGATCTGTTCTGCAAAAACAGGCACGGCAATACTTTTGGTACCAGATCACTTTACATCCTCTTTCAGATTTACTCAGCCCCGCCTGCCTTCAGGCTTTCATGGCTACGTGATGGACAGCCTGGCAGACACTGCCATAGTCTGATCGCTGCCACCACTGACTGCGCTTCTACCACTCTGAGCCCCAGCGTGGGTGCCACTTTGTCCACTGAGGCAGGGGCTCTGGGGTTTCTTGAGGCTCAGATCTGACTTGATCAAACTCATAGAGGTGCTGACTTCTCCAGCACTTTTGGGCTCAGAGGAAGTATGGCATCGTCGGCTGTGAAATGGCTTTTCCAGCAGCTTCCCCAGGGATGGGACATCATAACTCAGAAGTGGATGGGGCGTTGACACTGGTAGGGTCAATGATAAATGAGAAAGACCAACGATAAACAAGAGCTGGTGGACCCTGGCGGCTACCTTCTTCCTCAGGTAGCACACAGCTGACCAGAAGTGAGGCGTTTGTGGCTGAACAATGGACTGCTTCTTCTAGGAAAACACAGCCAGGTCAGCAGTATACCCCTGTGTTTCTGTCCACCATCTTCCCTTCCTCATTCTCCTTCCCTCTCCTGTTTGCTTCCCTGGGATTTCATCTCTTACAAAGCTTTGACCTCTAATCTGTGCCGCAGACTCTGATCTCTAGGGAACCCAGGCAAAGATAATTACCTAGAAGTAAACACATGCTAAATAAATTACATCAGTGGCCTGTTTAAAGTACTGCTGGGGAGGATTTCTAAAAGCTCTAATTCTTTACTTTCATTTTGATGTTTGTCTTATGTTTCACTATTCAAAGCAAAAAAGTCTTCGATACTCAACTCACTGATTTCTTAAACTAGTTCCTACGTTTTCGCCTGCCATGATGTGACAATGTATTGTGACCCACAGGAAATGTGCTGCATTTTAAAAGACAGCTTATGAAGTCAAAAGGATGAGTGGAGTGGGAATTTCATATTGCACTGGGGGGATGACGTGATGGAGGAGGGAGTCTCCCTAATCACATCCTGTTGGTGGTGACCCGCTCCATCCCAATATGATAATCTTATGAGCAAGAGTTGAAACATGACTTTATGACATCTATTCAAACTACTTGAATTACCACTCTTGGGAGGTAAACACCTACACATTTTCTTTCATAGAGGGAATGGGTACTTTCTTTAGAAAACGTATGCAGTTGTTATTATATATGAGTATGGAAAAAAATGAAACCACTTTTCATCTAGAAGATCTGTAGTTAAATTGTACGAGCCTAGCTATAAAGGCATAGTGAGATGCTATTAAAATTAATAGAATATGGCAAAACTAATAGGTACCTTGCATTAAAGATTAAAATATTAGGAAAGTATATTTCTAAACTAAGGGATAACAGGCATGCGTCCATATTTTTTTTTTTTTGCATCCATATTTTTAAATGACATTGTTTGGCTACTGCAGAATGGGTAAATTAGCTTCCTTTATTCAAAGAGGAGAATTTTCCCAAATTGACTTTGGGGACAAAATCCCAAACTGCAAATAATTGAAAATAAAGGTTAAAAATGAATATGCTGATACAGCAGTCTCCTCCAGCAGAATGTACCATCACTATCCAATTATACCAGGGTATACCAAGGGGAAGATTAAAAGAGAAACTGTCAGTTGTGACATTCTAACCATAAGGATTTTTAACAGAACCTTGTAAAAATGAAACAAAGGTAAAAGGGTATATTTACCCTAAAGCATTGAGAGTCTTCACAATAATTAGAAAAAAAAAAGAATTTTTTTTCTACCAAGATTTTACCTTTTCTTTTCTTGGTTAGAGACAGAATCATCTCGATGGAAAATTAGCAGTCACAGAGCAATGTTCAATTGCGCTAAATTATGGCACAATTCTGGTGCTGTATGTTATGAGCAGCCTTTAATGCCATTGCTGCAGGACAATCAGAGATTTTTCCAGTTCTTGGTACTTGAATTGCAAAGGAGAATATTAATAAGATAAAATCCTGGGATGGAAAATCTTTCAGCTCTGAAATTCTATGCCTGGAAGAATCATAAGATAGCATTTTCTCATAAAGTCCCTTTGCTTTAGAAGATCCACAATCCTGATTATTATTCAAACCTAATTTCAGCTCAGAAAACTTAAGTAAAAGACAATCTTCAAGTTCTGAGGATTATAAAAGATGACAGGACGTATGTACTTTTGATCAAAAATGCACCAGGGGCAACAGCTACCCACCAAAAGACAGCTCAGAGAGGCTGTCAGTCAGAATAACAGGAAAGGCAAGTCAGAGCAAATCACCGTGTCAGACTCCCGGGCAATAAAGCCATTACTCCTTAAATGCTGGGCAGTTAGGAAATGTTGCTGTACCGTGAAAATGACATTATGACATTCTCGGTTTGTTATTTCCCTTTAGTTTTCACTTAACATTTATATACTTGAAAAGGCAACCAAATTACACATTGTCCTTGTTAGGTTTTTGAAACATGGCATAGCGTTCATCTCATTCTTCAACAAATATTTACCAAGTGCCTGCTATTTACCAGGCTCTATGATAGGTCCTGGGGCTATAAAAATGATTGGATCTTGATCTTTGTCCTGTAGGAGCCTACAGTCCAGGGAGACATGAGAGTTGGAGGTACAGTGAGATCATCTAACTTTGTAGATAAGGATTCCTGGGCTCTGAGAGGCTTAGGGGTCTATTCAGGATGAGCTGGCCTCTTGGAGGCAGAGGTGAAGTAATCCATGTCCTCCGATTTCTGCAACAGAGCCGTTTAGAATTCTGTATTCAGTCATTTTTTTAACTGAAAGTGGGGTCCCGCTGCTTGCTGCGCAGAAGCCAATAAGGAGGCCAGGTTGATGGAAAGATTGCTTAATTTTGATTGTGGTAACAGGGGTCAGGGGAGGGCTGATGCCTATCCAAAAGTCGACTGCCCTTCCCCCGCCCCCAATCAGCTTCTATAGGCTAAGGGAAGGGGCTACATTCAGAAAGAGCACAGTCACCTCTCATGACCCTCTTAAATTGGTCATTGGGCATCTGATTAGTGTCATCTTGATTGTCTTAAGTACAGTTAATCTTCAGTTTCAGGGTCAGTTTGTTTCCATTTCTTGAGGCAATTCCATAATTGGAATTATGGCGGCTTATGTCATGGCTACAGTTTGATAAACACATAGTTAACTTCTTCCATGTGGTAAGGGTTTCAAGTATCTATAAGACAGCTCACAGGATATGGCTCAGAATATTATCTATGGCCCTTGAGAAGGAACTAAGGCTCCTTGGCTTTGCTTACTGACTAAACTGTTATTGTTCTGTCCCGACTGCTTTTCTTTGCTTTTGCATTTTCTCACTTCTCTAATTAAACTTATTTTTGGCTAAAGTTTTTCCACAGACAAAAGACAGACTGAGGACATGGAGTGTAAGGACTGTGGGATCTTCCTCCACTTGCTTGATTACTCATGATCACATAGTTCATTGCCTACCTACTCTGGGCCATTCATGTCCTTCCCCCACTGGAGGTCACAACCTCAGCTGAGAGGTAACTATCAAAATGGTGAAGATGCTACAAATCCCTTAAGCTATAACTTGGGTCTATAAATAGCATAGCTTAATTTTTTTTAATAAGTAGGTTTACACAATATTTTCACACCCCATGAGGGCACATTTAATATGATCAATTTCAGGTGAATCCTGTTCATTCTGGTTGTTTTTTCACTCTTTCTACCCAACTGCTGCCTCGTTGCTATGAAGTTTCCCCTGGAGTTTATGGCTTGTGAGGAGACTCATCTGGTCCTAGGTCATCACCTGCCTTTGATGGCAAGAGATGCCCAATTTCCCCTCTGATTTTCTTGAGTCCTCAACCCCTCTGGTCGACAATTCCGGCGCTCCTACGGTGAAGTCTCTTGTCAGGGGTTCCAGGCTCATCCAGGCCCACTCCTCAGACTTTCTTTTTCCCTCAAACATTTATTAAAATCTGTTTTCTTTTCTTTTAAAATCTCTTCTTAGATTGGAAAATTCACTCTGGCATCTTGCCTTCTTCTAAATTTGTTGCTTAACTCATGAATAGTATGCCTCTAAGTTCCTTAGGGCTTCATCTCTTGACAGTGTGCTAGCCAAGTGCTAGGATTTTTAATCCCTTTAAGCCATTGTCATAGAGATGATTCTCGAAAAACCACTTTGAAACGTGAAGACATAATTGACACCTTTTTGTCTTAACAACCTAAACTGAGAGCAGAGGTAAGACTAGGGTGGGGTATGGGTTAGTTACGGCTCAAAACAATAATCCTCATTTATTATGCCTCATAGTGTCTGAGGACTGGGCATTCAGATAGGGCACAGTGAAAATGAATTACTTCCATTCCACTGTCAGGGGCCTCAGCTGGAAGTCACCAACGCTGGGGGCTGGGATCATGGTAAAGGTTGTCCATGCAGTGTCTGGAGGCTGCTATTGGCTGGGGGGCTGGCTGGTGCAATCAGCTGGAAGATCCTCACATGGCCAGCCCATGGGATGTGCGCTTGGTCATGACATGGTGGCCGAATTCCAAGGGCAAGAAAGAGAGAGAGACAGGAAGTCAGGCAGAAGCCATGTAGCCCTTTATGACAAACCTCATGAGTCACAGAGCATCCTCTCCTTGGCAGGGCGGTTACAAAAGTCCAGCCACCTTCAAGGGGAGGGAATGGTGACCCCACCTCTGGAAGGGAGGCTTGTTCACACCACACTGGACACGTGGAGTGGGATGTATATTGGTATGACCGTATCTAGGGAAATTATCTTCCATGGGGCCAGGGGGGTGGGGGGTGGGTAGCAGGAAATACAGGGATTGGCAAACACTGCTGCTGCTAAGTCACTTCAGTCGTGTCCGACTCTGCTCGACCCCATAGACGGCAGCCCACCAGGCTCCCCGGTCCCTGGGATTCTCCAGGCAAGAACACTGGAGTGGGTTGCCATTTCCTTCTCCAATGCATGAAAGTGAAAAGTGAAAGTGAAGTCGCTCAGTCGTGCCCGACTCTTAGTGACCCCATGGACTGCAGCCCACCAGACTCCTCCGTCCATGGGATTTTCCAGGCAAGAGGCAAACACTAGGTGATACTTCACAATATTATTTTGTCACATTTGATCTCCACGTATGATTGCCATCCATGAGGGCAAATGAGGCCCCCAAGAAGTAAAGCAGATACCGACAGAGACTCAAGCTGTTTGTGTATGTGTGTTTAATCTCTCCTTTTAGAATGAGAAGCTCTTTCCGTATGAGTCCCACTCGGGAGCTGGGTTTGCCCTGGCAGGGTACAAAATAGGAGCAGTTACCTCTCCAGCCATGCTTTTTGTTTCCTGCCCTTTCTTTACTGTCCCAGGGACGAGTTTATTTATGCTGGATTTCCCCCACACCTATCACCGATTCCAGCCCATTTCCTCTTCTTTCCATATTACAATTTAATGGTCTAGCCTTGTGCTGGGGAATTAATTGGGTTATCATGTCCTTAACTAATAATAGGCTTTTTTTTTTTTTTTTTTTGCCCATGAATTTTAACAGCTGCCTAATTGAAGTATCCAAATGGAATAACTAATAATGAGAAACTTGGGCTTTGAAAGCCTGAACTGCAGGACTCATTTTTGGATGAGACCAGGGTCCGGTGGGCAGAAGCAACTCAATAGCTCCTAATCATGCCATGCAGGTGCCCAGGGCTGACCTGCTTTCAGGAAGCTTAATTAGAGGGGTAACAAGAATTGCCACCTTTTCATGCTCCAGTGAAGGGACTGATCTAGAGGAAAAATGGAGCCTAGATGTTCTCCTCTTGATTATTAAATATTTTTAAATAAAATATTTTAAATTATTTTCTTGTGGTTATAAAATGAATGGATGCCCACTTTGAAAATTCAAACATTTCCAGAATGTATAGAGAAAAAAATCACCTGAGATCTTACCACTCAGATTTAACTTTTGCATCATTTTGGCCAACTTCCACGTATTTACATATACATGAGTACTTATTCCTATACCGATACAGAACTTTGTATGCCTATTATATTATACGTATAGTTCTGTATCCTGCTTTTCTTTCATTCAGCAGTGGATGATAGCTATTATTTTCCATGTCAATAAATATAGACCCACATCATCATTTTTACTGACTGCAGAATAGTACTCCGTGAAACATACCATACTTTATTCAACTAGTTCTATTGAACAACAATTATGTCTATTGCAATTTTTTGATATTATAATCAATGCTCTGAAGAACTCATACATCTATTTTTATGTACTTGTCCAAAGATCTCATTGACATATATTCCCAAAAGGAGAATTTACTGAGATCCTTTCTTTTGAAAAGGACAATAGGGACTTGCCCGGTGGTCCAATGGTAAAGAGTCCATGCTCCCAATGCAGGGGGCACAACTTCCATCCCTGGTTGGGGAACTAAGATCCTGCATGCTAAGTGGTACAGCCTTAAAAAAAAAAAAAAAAGAAGAAGGATAATAGGAAGCCGTGGGGGAAAGAAATCCATATGAGCAGCTTAGTTTCAGAGACTTCATGCAACAAATATGTATAGAAACACTGTCCAGAGACTGAGTTAGATAGTTTGGGATGAAAAAGATTAAAAATCTACAAAAAAAAAACTTTAAAAAGTTCTTCTAGCCTAGTGGGGAAGATAGACCCATGTACAAATAGTTACTACAGTAAGGTCAAATTTCCAATAGAAGTATGAACAAAGTACCATAGGAAGGACTTTTAAAACAGGAGCTATTAAAACGGGGCAAGAGTGATGGGGGGAGAATTAACAGAGAATTAACAAGTGAGCCAATCATGTGGTTGCTGCTAAATGCTGCTAAGTCACTTCAGTCATGTCCGACTCTGTGAGACCCCACCAGGCTCCCCCATCCCTGGGATTCTCCAGGCAAGAACACTGGAGTGGGTTGCCATTTCCTTCTCCAAGGCATAAAAGTGAAAAGTGAAAGTGAAGTCACTCAGTTGTGTCCGACCTTCAGCGACCCCATGGACTGCAGCCTACCAGGCTCCTCTGTCCATGGGGTTTTCCAGGCAAGAGGACTGGAGTGGGGTGCAGTGAGCCAATCATGAGGTTGAGGAGGAGCTAAAAAGGTGAGTATTAGTTTGTGTGGGCTGCCATAACAAAGCACCACAGACCTGGAACCTTAAACAGCAAAAGCTTATCATCTCAGAGTGTGGAGGCTGGAAGTCCAAGATCCATGTGTGGGCAAGGGTGGCTTCTGGCGTCATGAGGACAGGATCCCTGTGAGACCTGCCTGCTCAGCTTCTTAATCACCGTCTTCGCCTGTATCTTCACACCATCTTCCCTCTGTCAGTGTTTATTTCTCAATTTCCTCTTCTTGTTAGGACACTAGCCAGATCAGTGTCCACCAGCTGAGGGTCCACCACTCATTTCAACCTCATTCCCTCTTTAGAAACCCGACCCCCAAATACCGGCACATTATGAGGTACTGGGGGTTAAGAGTTGAACATAGGAGCTAGGCGAGTGCATGATTTGGCCCTTAATAGTAAAAGGATGGAGAAATGTTTTCACAAAGGACCAGGGTCAGACAAGTTCGTGGAAGACCAAGGAAGGTCCCTGAACTGGGTAGAGAAGGTGCAGGGGCTGGGAGTGAGGAAAGGGGATTGTGCTGGAGGATGTGTCTGTGCTAGATTTTGTTGTTGTTCAGTCACTCAATCTTCTCTGATGCTTTGAGACCCCATGAACTGTAGCCTTCTAGGCTCCTATCTCCGTGGGATTTTTTTCAGGCAAGAGTACTGGGGTGGGTTGCCATTTCCTTCTCCAGAGGATCTTCCCAACTCAGGGATTGAACTGGTATCTCTTGTGTCTCCTGCATTGGCAGGCAGAGTCTTTACAGCTGTGCTACCTGGGAAGCTCATCCATGCTAGGAGGAAGTCCTTAGAAAGGTGGGTCTTATTCTGCAGGGGGCAGAGAACCGTGGGTGATTTTAAGCAGAGGTGTGGCATAATCAGGTTTGTTCTTCATGCGGGATCTTTCTGTGCTGTGGATGGACTCTCTGATTGAGGTCTCAGGCTCAGTGGTTGTGGGGTGTGTGTGTGTGTTTGGTATGCCGGCTTAGTTGCTCCAATGCAGGTGGGATCTTAGCTTCCTTACCAGGGAATCAAACTGGAATCTCCTGCATTGCAAGACAGATTCTTTAACACTAGACCAAGAGGGAAGCCCTTGTCCTTTATTTAGGTGTTGATGTCAGAATATCAAGTGTCAATAAGGAGGTAAAGCACCTGGAACTCTCACGCATGGCTGGTGGGAAAATAAATAAATACAATAAAATGGAGCCACTATTTTGAAAAACAAGTTGCTAGTTCCTTTGAACGGAGAAAGCAATGGCACCCCACTCCAGTACTCTTGCCTGGAAAATCCCATGGACGGAGGAGCCTGGTAGGCTGCAGTCCATGGGGTCACTAAGAGTCAGGCACGACTGAGCGACTTCACTTTCACTTTTCACTTTCATGCATTGGAGAAGGAAATGGCAACCCACTCCAGTGTTCTTACCTGGAGAATCCCAGGGACGGGAGAGCTTGGTGGGCTGCGGTCTCTGGGGTCGCACAGAGTAGGACACGACTGAAGTGACTTAGCAGCAGCAGTTCCTTTGAAAGTTATCTACCCATCTACCATATGACCCAGCATTCTTTCTTAGGTTTTAAGCCAAGAATAATGAAAGCATATCTAGACAACAATTTGTCTATGCATGCTAAGAGCAGCTTTATTCATAGTTACCACAAACTTCAAACAATTCATGTGTCTATCAACAGGTGAATGGCTAAGCAAGTTGTCATATATTTATTCAATATAATACCACTTAGTAACGAAAGGAAAGAACTGTTATAACCACAGCAAATAGGGATAAATCTCAAAATAATTGTACTGAGTGAAAGAATCCAGCCCCTCCCAGCCCCAAAAATACATACTATGTGGTTCTGCTTATATAAAATTCTACAGAAAATAGAAGTTAATCTGGGGATGATGGTTTGGGCTAGGTGGGGTAGGGGTGGGAGGGAGAGACTGAAAAGGGGTATGAAGAAACTTTTGGGGATGATATAATTGCTCGTTGTCTTGACTGTGATGATGGCTTCTTGAGTGTATACAGATGTTTAAATCCATCAAGTTGTGTACTTTAAGTGTAGTCATTTTATTGTATGCTACTTATACATCAATAAAAAGTCAAGCAATTATACCTAAATTAAAAAAGAAAAACAAGATCAAAATAAATGAGAAAATATGTGGAATGAAAAAAAAAATGGAACATAAACTCAGGAAAGGGAGAGTAGTTAGGCTTCCTACAAGGGACGATGAGAATCTGAATGAGGTTGGGTAGGTAGGACTCACGTGGATTTGCTCTCCTTCTGTTCTGAGACATGAATTTTTAGGAACTGAACTCCTGTGGGCTGCAGGAACACACTTTGTCCCTATGTGATGGCAGAGAATACTAACATTTTTTTCCTCTTCCTCTCTACTATATGCTAGCAATAATTTTAGGCACTGGTAGTAGTGGCGAATAAGTTGGACAAATATCTATTGTGCTCATGAAATTACTATGCTGCAGGAGACAAAAGATAATATGTCAGGTAGAGTTAACAGCTATAAAGAAAAAGCAGAGTAATGGACCAAGTAATGGACGGACATTGAGAGTGTGGGAACTATTTTAGTGAGGTGTTTAGAAAAGGTCAGTCTAGAGTGGTGACATTTGAGCTCAGATCTGCGTGAAGAGAGGTGAGTTGAGATCAGGAGAAGGTAATCCAGGTGGAGAGACTGGCAAGTATAAGGGTCTTGAGGTGGTGATGGAAGTGGCTTGTCAAAGAGATGACTTGGAAAGAATAGAAAGAGCTGTAGTGGAGGCTTAAGTTCATTTTCTGATTTGCCACCAACATGTGCCTGAACCAGCTCCCTGGTCATTTACACTGGATATTTCCTCTTACAACTATGTTTATGCTAGGATGTTGAAAGAGTTAAATACTGTCTGAAATAGTATTCGTTTGGCTGTAGCTTAGATTCTCTTTCCCAGCCCTCTCTCCTCTCTTTCTTTTTTTGCAAGGTCGGGGTTGGTCGTGGCATTTGTTGTAATGGAATTTAATCTACATCTCATTAACGTTCTAAGGTGTGAAAAATGTCTTCCAAAGGTGTCTTTATTTACCATCTATCTTAATGCCCAGTGCTAGATTGAATCCCATAATAAAACAAATCTGAGTACTATAACCGAGAAATGGGTCATCTCTAGCAGTTGAAAAGTTAAGATTATCACTACATCCTTATAAATTCTGCCCTTAAAAATACAGTCTTGAGAGGAAGCAACCAACATTCTTGGCCACCTATTCTGAAGTGTCCACCTGTCTTAATTAATCCTTTCAACAACGGTCTTTTTAAAACGATTTGCAGCTACAGACACCAAGGCTGGGAAACACAAACTTGTCCAAGGTCACACAGGTAGCAAATAGGGGCGTCAGGATTTCAAGTCACGTCCACGGCCTCCTGTTTGGAGCTCCTGTCTCTGAGCCATGTCAGTCTTTAGGGCAACGCCTCCACATATATAAAGCTGAGCTGTCAAGGACTGAATAGAGAGACAGTCCTTCTAAGAAAGCAAACACCTTCCTTGAGAAAGAAGCCCCACAGCTTTATCTCTTGACTGTCAGACCTACCTATCCGTCTGAACGCTTCAGAGGAGGCCGTGCCTGGTTCAGTCACTCTAACAAGAATTCTCCAAAGGGACTGCGGGCAGAAGGCGGCTGGAGGAAGTGGCCGGGGCGGCCAGGTGTGATTGAACACTGCTCCTGTGTTGAAGGCCTGATGAAATTCTGGGACCCCTGGGCACTTGATTTTGGAAGTAATCCTGTCAGTTCCCTAATAATAGTAATAAATTAACCATACAGCGGATTCAGTGGTGTTTTATGTCCGGGGGGTATTGCTCTCACACTTCAACTTGATAGCATGATTTATCAAGAGATAAATCACAGCTGGGAACGCATGGATTTACTGATGTCAGGGAGATGACAAGTATATTCTGAAGATGTTACCAGTGATGGGTACGTACCTGACAAGCATACTTAAAAATCCCCAAACAAAAAAAAACTCCTCTTCAAAGGCTGAATAACTGATCTCTGCTTTAGATGTAGGTCATGGCAAGGACAGAAGGAGTTTGATGGTCTCACTACCCCACCCTCAAGTCGTTATGGCCTGAAACTATTCATCACTGTGGAAGTGGGATTGTGGAGCCACCTCAAACCTTTTCTGAAACCCTTCTGGAGAATTAGTAACTCTTTGAGTGTGGGGTTCAGCTCAGTTCAGTTCAGTCACTCAGTCGTGTCCGACTCCTTGCGACCCCATGAATCGCAGCACACCAGGCCTCCCTGGTCTTTTTAAAACCATTTGAGTTCACTCAGACTCACGTCCATCGAGTCGGTGATGCCATCCAGCCATCTCATCCTCTGTCGTCCCCTTCTCCTCCTGCCCTCAATCCCTCCCAGCATCAGAGTTTTTTCCAGTGAGTCAACTCTTCACATGAGGTGGCCAAAGTACTGGAGTTTCAGCTTTAGCATCATTCCTTCCAAAGAAATCCCAGGGCTGATCTCCTTCAGAATGGAGTGGTTGGATCTCCTTGTAGTCCAAGGGGCTCTCAAGAGTCTTCTTCAACACCAAAGTTCAAAAGCATCAATTCTTCGGTGCTCAGCCTTCTTCATAGTCCAACTCTCACATCCATACATGACCACAGGAAAAACCATAGCCTTGACTAGATGGACCTTGAGTGTGGGGTTATGCTGCTGTAAATACACGTGTAACTGCCACCTCCCTGCATCATCTGCTCCCAGTCAATCACTGCATGTCTGTCATTCTTGTGTGGGTACCCCTGACTAAGAAAGAGTTTGGATGACGGACTTGCTCACTGAGAAGGCCTGGTGATGTAAGGGAAGGTGGGATTACTTCCGGGAGGTTGCTCAGCAGAGTAATCAGAAAGTAGAATTCAGAGAGAGCTCAGACAGAGGGCAGAGAAGGCTCGGGCTCTCAGGTTTAGATGAAGGCTCCCTGGAGATGTGTCAAGAAGCCCGCCTCCATTAAGAGACAGACCCGGGACTCCAGGGCTGAGAATGGGTTCTGCCCTGCAAACCCTGAGATGCTTGTGGGGCTGTAGTTTCAAGGAAAGGCATATTATTCATAGAAGAATGCTTGGTGAGGAATGGTTTAATGAAAGTATGCTTAAAGTAGGATTTGAGTCTTTTATGAGAAGATTAAGAATGGGCTTATTGTTGTGGGCAGGCGTGGTAAGAAGTAGGGCTGGATGTGAGTTGTTAGCCCTTAACCGTGTCTTAGAGGAAAAATAAGTCTAAGCTGGGGGCTTTGACTTCGTAACAGAGGCAAGTTAAGGGTGTCTTGCTCCAAAGTCTGGACCGTTTGCAATTAAAAAACAGACACGTAACATTTTGCCCAATGAATCAAAGCCAAAATATAAATCAATAGAAAAAGTAGATGTAGAAATAAGATTTAACTTCAGAAGCAAGCAAGCAGATAAGCTCATTAATGAATAGTCCACTCAAGGAACAAATAGGATTTAAAATGCTCCCAGCTTTTGGATAGTTTAAAGCTGGCCATAACTAGACAACTATGTACACAGATTAAAAGAAAATGGTTTGATGCAGTTTCCTATTAAATCACTTTAAAGTTTTCCAATAGCCCGAAGCAGCTGTCAGAATCCCAGGGAGGTGCTACAAAGAACTATTTTAAACCTCCAAATTCAGAGCACCTGAAGAAGCAAAGGTCCAGATCATTTTTCCCTTTTGGGGAAAAACAGCTTTGCCATATATAAATTGTGAAAACTGTTATAAACACATAACACCTCTACACAACAGTCTATGAGGAGCTGTCTAGGCTTAGATAAATTTTTTTATTCTAAAAATATTTAACTTGCTTCATGAGTCTTTTTTTTTTTTTTTTCCTGAGCAAATCCTGAATAAGTTTTCATAGGAAAAAAAGATCAAGTATGAGATAGAATTCCTAGACTTTGGAGAGATGTCTTGTTTTTCAGAATAAATGCCTAAGACAAAATCCCACTATCTTGGACCTCCAAATTCCAGAAAAATGCTTCAAAACAGCCCTAAGGCAGAGCAGTCATCTTTAACATGCATTCTTCATATTGTCCTGACAAAGAAGATGCCCACAGGCTAATGAGAGAGGCAGAGTAGAATCATACAGAGACACTTTCTCCCTGAGAGTCAGAGTCTTGAGTGTGGAGGTAAACTTTGATAGATGTCAAAGCACATGTTGGTCTCCATGCTCTTACAGTCATGCACAGTTCTAATGAGCAACTGGAACCAAGTATATTCAAATTAAAGGAGACAGAAAACCCAGATTTGGCTGACTGGCAGCCTTCTATGCTATCCCTTTCTCAACTCCACGTTACGTCTGAGGTAGGAAGGTGGGCAGATGGATGAGCTCTTCATCTCTTCCGGTATCACCCTTCCTTACCATGGTAGGTAAGAAAAGGGAAACTGCTGATGATATTTATTTTGTCCTACCCAGAAACATAACTGTCCCAGCTTTTTATCTTTCTTTGGACCAATTGATCCAATTATTTTTGTTTTGTTTTAGAACAATTTTTTTTCTGCCTTTAGTTTGTTGAAGCAAAATTTGCAATGAGCTGCGACTGATTTATAGTAACACTTAAGCATATTACACATTGAAAAACAAGATGGGAAGAAATGGCACCACTTTAAGTGAAGTATAACGTATCAGTTATAGAAAAACAGGCACCTTGATGAATTTTTACAAACTACAAAATAAACAATCCTATGAAAATCTTTGGGCTCTTCAGGTGGCTCAGTGGTAAAGAATATGCTTTCCAAGGCAGGAGACACAGGAGATACAGGTTCAATCCCTGGGTTAGGAAGATCCCCTGGAGTAAGAAATGGCAACCCACTCCAGTATTCTTGCCTGGAAAATTCTATAAACAGAGGAGCCTAGCATGCTATGTAGTCCATGGGGTTGCAAAGAGTCAGATAGGACTTAGCTACTGGGCACACACACACACATGAAAGCCCCACCCAGGTGAAGAAACAAAATTATCAGAACCCCAGAAGCCCCCCACCCCCTCCTAATGCTGCCTTTCAATTCCTGTCCTGATAAGGCTGACCATTATTTTGACTTCTGTCATCACTATTTTGATAGGTCAGTTTCTCCAATTTTTTTTTTTTTTTTACTTGAAATAAATACAGTCAAACAGTAAACCTTCTTTTCCGTCCGGCTTCTTTCATTCAACGTGACGGTTTTGAGAGTCTGTGTTGTTGGTGCAGCAATTGTTCATTCATTTTCACTGCTCTCAAATTTGACTGGGTGAACATGCCACAGTTCATTTATCCTTTCCACTTGGGATGAACATTTGGGTTGTTTACAGTACTTGCCTATGATGAATAATTTTGTTCTGTGGATTCTTGCACATATCTTTTACTGAACATATGTGCCATCTCTGTTGGTTACATACTTAGGAGTGGAATTGATGGGCCAAAGACTGTGCATATGTTCAGTGTTAGTAAATACTAAGAGTTTTCCAAAGTGATAATGGCAATTAACAGTGGTTTGAGAGTTTGGGTTGTTCCATGTTATTATCACTATTTGGTATTGTGTCTTTTACATTTTAGGCATTCTGGTAGCTGTGTGAATGGCCCCATTTCTGAGAATATACATTGTAAAACAAAATAGTTAGGTTAAAAATAAAAGAACATATTTTCATGTTTTGAAGATTAAATAATGTCCCAAGAGGGCCAGATCTCATTGGGGATGATCTCACTGGGGAATACTGTTGAAAGATCATTTATGAACTGTGTTTTGAAAGTAGCTGGTCTTAATTATTCCATAAAAGATGTGCAGAGTTGCTTTAAAATGCAGGAGCTTAGA
The DNA here is from genome assembly GCF_000754665.1 of Bison bison bison. Lineage (NCBI taxonomy): Eukaryota > Metazoa > Chordata > Mammalia > Artiodactyla > Bovidae > Bison > Bison bison. The sequence continues at coordinate 1,827,332 of NW_011494804.1, read as the reverse complement.
ATTTAAATAAAAATAAAGCATTTTTCACTCTATTTTGTGTTTCACAGGCATTTTGAAGAACTGTGATCAATACCTGATTGCAGGCAATTTGACCACTGGTTAATCTACATCAGCACAAAAAAAGTGCTGCAAAAGGGAGTCTGTTCATATGCTAAATACTCGGAAGCATTTTTCCCTGAGGTAATCTAGATTCTGCTGTCACTTATTAATTCACTTTCCATTATTTCTACAAACTCAAAGTTTAGGAAAGAAGTCTCCGTTTATTTTTGCATGAGAGCTGTTAAAATTCATCATTCATTACTCTAAAATCACATTGAACATAGTCACAAAATGCCCAATTCTGTGCTGACCATACAGCAACATCCGATCCCAACTGTTAGAAATGCATATGGTGGCAATAACAAATCAAGTGGCCAAGAGTAGCTCAAACAAAGTGTTTCTTTTCCTCTGATGGGGAGAGTGATTTATTTGCTGGTTTTAAGACTTATTTACCAGCTGGTGCTGTTACTGTCCGGCTGCTGAGCAAAGTCTTTCCACATCCAGTTTTCAGTGATTCTGTTCCATCATCTTCAAGCACCAACTTTCTCACTCATGCCTATTGCCTCATGGTGGCAAGATGGCTGCTATACTTCAGGCATCTCATGTATATTTAAGAAGTAAAAGAGGAAAAGATAGAAATGAATCACCAGCCACCACTTGCCCCCAGAAAAGTAAATAGCCCCCAGAACACTTCTGCTTATACCTCTGTATTCGTTATCCATTGCTATGGGACAAATAACTCCCTAATCAGAGGTAAAACAGCAACAACACTGCAGGAGTAAGTCAGATGAAAATAAAAATTAAATCATTGTTATTTCACAGTTTTTGTGGATCAGGAATGACATAGAGACTCAGCTAAGAGGGTCTGGCTCAGGGTCTCTCATATAGCTCCAGTTGAGATGTTGATAGGGTGTGCAATCATACAAAGGCCTGATCAGGGTTGGAGGACCCATTTCTGAGATTGCCCACTGCCAAGAGGGCAACCGGCAGGAAGCCTCACTTACCCACCACATGGGCCTCTTCATAGTCTCCGTGTTGGATCCTTGCACCATGGCAGCTGGCTTCCCTAGGAACAAGTGATCTGAAAGAGAGCAAGGCATAAATCACATTATTTTATGAACCAGCCTTGTAAGACTAAAGCTGTTACTTAGGCCTTTTGAAAACGAGGAGTACTAAAGAATTTGGTGAACATATTTTTAAACCACTACTGCTTTACTGGGTGGGTACCCAAGTGGCACAGTGGTAAAAAGTCCACCTGCCAAGGCAGGAGATGCAGGAGATGCGGGTTGGATCCCTGGGTCAGGAAGACCCACTGGAGGAAGAAATGGCAACCTACTCCAGTATTCTAGCCTGGAAAATTCCGTGGACAGTGGGGCCTGGCAGGCTACAATTCATGGGGTCACAAAGAGTCGGACATGACTGAGCACGCATGCAACAATTTCATTGACCAAAACTGATTACCTTGCTGAGTCTAATTACAGTGGAATCCAGGAAATAAATTTGTCACTAAGAATGATTCTCATTTTCACCTTGAACAAAACAGGGGCTCTACTATCAGGAAAAAAGTGGAAAGGAATATTGGGAAGGCAACTAGCTCATGAATTTGAATATAATGGAGTTTTGGAGATCTGGACCAAATAATTTTAGAGTTTATCTGAAGAAATGAATAATTTAGAGTAGGTATAAAAGTTTTGAAAAATAAGGCTTTTTAAGGGTGAGTAGACATCTATTAGACTTTCCAGTATAAGATGAAACATCATATAGGCAAATGAAAAGAAAACAAGATGTGGTACATAAATAGATGTGACTGTATAAGAAATTAGTACTGAAAGGGATGAAATATTTCCTAAATGGCATTGGAAAATAAGCGTTTGAGAAAGATTCATTCACATTCAACAGAGTAAGTTCTAGATGACTTAGAAGAAGAAACATGAAAAATGAAACCACTTTAAGAAACTAGAAGAAATTCTGAGTAATATTTACCTTACCGCAGATGGGGAAGGACTATCTAAATACACAAGCGAGAAACTAAACAGCAAAGGGAAAAAGATTTATTTTAATATTTAAATTACAAGCTCTCTGTCAAAAATGTCATGAACATTTAAACACAAACAAGGAAATTATACATTATTGATATTTTGATGGGATATATTTATTAATAAGAAAAATACCTTAGCTTTGCTTGAGCTCTATGCCCCCTTTCTACGGAACAGGTATTTCAGATTAAAAATAAAACAGTGGGAAAATATTAATATATAATGAGTTACTATAACTGGTAATAAAACCTTTATACTTTCAATGGAATGGGCGAAAACATAAAACTACAATTCACAGGACAGATGGAGCAAATGACTGGTAGACAGAAATAAAAGCTCAGCCTCATTAGTAATCATAATGATGCAAGTTAAAACAAAAATAAAATGTTTACCTATCAGATCAGCACAGATCATCTAGTATAAATACTCAGGGCTGGCCAGAGTACAGTGAAAAGAGATTGCCTAATACTGCTGGCTTATGTAAAGCAATTTGATGATCTTCATCAACACTTTGAACATTTTCATACTTTTTTATCTGATAATTTTCCTTTGGAGAATCTAGTCTAAGGAAATAAATAAATTTAAAAGGGTATATAGGAAGTGAGTGAGTGAGTGAAAGTCATTCAGTTGTATCCAACTCTTTACGACACCATGGACTGTAGCCCACCAGGATCCTCTGTCAATGGAATTTTCCAGGCAAGAATACTGAAATGGTTTCCTTCTCCAGGGAATTATTTTATTATTATTGAAATAAATAAAATAAAATAAATTCATTTATTAAAATAAAATAATAAAATTATTATTATTATTTCCTTCTCTAGGGAATCTTCCAGACCCAGGAATTGAACCCAGGTCTCCTGCATTGCAGGCAGATTCTTTACCATCTGAACCTCCAGGGAAGCCCATCTATGAAGTAGTATATCTCAATGTCATTTATAATAGAAACAAAAAGTAAATTACCTAAATGTCCCACAATAGACTCATGGCTAAACAAATTATGGAATGTCCATATGATGGAATATTTGATTGTTGCTAAAATATTTTAATGAATTTCAATGACTTTTAGAAAAATGTTTATGATACAATTTTAATTATAAAAGCAATATACACAGTACATGAAGTCAATACTTGCAGTGTTTCCTAAGAACTATCTTGAGTGGGTTTGTAAGATTATAAAAAAACTTGTGTCTTATTTAGGTTTGTGAACTTCTCAAGTTTTCTAAAGTATATTGCTTTTTTGATCAGAAAAAGCCCTCAGGACTTCCCTGGTGGCTCAGATGGTAAAGCGTCTGTCTATAACGTGAGAGACCTGAGTTCAATCCCTGGGTTGGGAAGATTCCCTGGAGAAGGAAATGGCAACCCACTCCAGTACTCTTGCCTTGAAAATCCCATGGACAGAGGAGCTTGGTGCAGGCTACTATCCATGGGGTTGCAAAGAGTCGGGCACAACTGAGCGACTTCACTTTCAAACTCTAAATGGATTGTTTAAAGCTTATCATCTAATCTATCTTACTGCCCTTGGGGAGTTGCAGTGTGTGTGAGTGTGTGAGTGTGTGTGAGATAAAGAGAGAAAGAAAGAAAGAGAGGGAGGGAAAATGTGAAGAAGACAGAGAGAGTTGTGTATTATGGTTCTAGGGAACTTATGTATTAAAAAATACTATAGCTCATTTTGTTAGAAAGTGGTAGATTAAACCCTACAATAGTACATTAACTCTTTCAGGCCACTGAGGGACCAATTATTGCATTATGCTAAGGGGTACTAAATTGTATGCTATTTGCCTGGAGGAGACCAAGCTTGTCCCGAAGCTCTAACTCATATCACCACTGGGAAGTGATTCAAGTCTGGAAAGAAGCTGGTTATTGAGTATTAATTGAATGGGTGAATAAAGGAAGGAAAGGCAGAGAAGAGGGCTAACAAGCTAACATTTATTGATTATTTTCTGTTTGCCAGGGGCTTCGATTTCATTATTTCATTTAATTCTCATGGCAACTGTATGAGGCCCATATTATTATTATTACCATTTTTGCAGGAGAAGAAAGTGAATTTATACCGTGGACACATGAACACGTTCCTGCCTTTTGTATAGGAAGATGTTGCCACTGACCTGAGATGGTCACATATGTGCTTATGTGCTCTTGACTCTCCACGCTTTTTTTCAGGTCAATTCATGGAATTCCACAATTCAAGGTGTTCCTTTTTAGACTGTGGCTTTTCTGAGTATAGTGGTCCCCCTCTTTCCACGCTTTCACGTTCTGTGGTTTCAATGACCCGCAGTCAACTGCAGTCCAAAATATTAAATGCAAAATTACAGACATAAGTAATTCATATGTTTGAAATTGCATGCCTTTCTGAGAAGTGTGATGACACCTACACCAGTCCTGCTCCATTTTACCCTGGATGCGAATCATCCCTTCGCTAATGTTTCCATGCTGTGCACGCTACCTGTCTATTAGTAGAGAAAAAACGTGGTTTATGTTTTTGATATAAAGGGGGCTTCTGGAGAAAGAAATGGCAACTCCAGTATTCTTGCCTGGAGAATTCCCATGGACAGAGGAGCCTGGCGGGCTACAGTCCATGGGGTCGCAAGAGTCAGACACGACTTACTGACTAAACCACCACCACCACCACGAAAGGGGGCTTCCCTTGTGGCTCAGCTGGTAAAGAATCCACCTGCAGTGCAGGAGACCTGGGTTCGATCCCTGGGTTAGGAAGATACCCTGGAGACGGGAAAGGCTACCCACTCCAGTATCCTGGCCTAGAGAATTCCATGGACTGTATCGCAAACAGTCAGACATGATTGAGCGGCTTTCACTTTCTTTTCACCTTCATGACATAAGGGTCTTCCCTGGTGGCTCAGTGGTAAAGATCTGCCTGCAATGCAGGAGGCCTGGGTTCTATCCCTGGGTCGGGAAGACTCCCTGGAGAAGGGGATAACAACCCACTCTGGTGTTCTTGCCTGGAGAATCTCATGGACAGCGGAGTCTGGTGGGCTACAGTTCATGGGGTTACAAAGAGCCGGACATGGCTGAGTGAAAGCTGAGCACTTTCACTTCCATGATTTTGGCACCATATGGAGTTTGGCACCATATGGGCATCCATTGGGGTATCAACCCCAATAAGGGGATAAGGGGGCACTTCCGCATTTCATAGTTAACAATATCCTGGGGGTGGGGCAAGTGTGAGGAGAGAGTTCTGGAGAAGGGAAACTCCTCAAGATAGCAATCACCACACTGAAAAGAAGACCATGTTTCAAATTACTTTATGAGAACTAATTTTTTTAATACTATCTTTATTGCGGTAAAACTCTCATAATATAAAGCACACATTTTAGCCACTGTTAACTGTAAAGTTCAGGGGCACTAAGGACGTCCACGTTGTGCTGTGTGGTGTTGTGTTGTGTGGTGTTGTGCGATTCTCTCCATCATCCATTTCCTGAGTTTTTCTTCTTACTAAACTGGAACTCTGTCCCCAACAAACACTAACTCCCCATCCCCTCTTCCCACCGTCCATCCCCAGCCCTTGGCATCTACCTCTCTGATTCTATGAGTTTGACTATTCTAGGTACCTCGTGGAAGGGGAATCAAACAGTGTCTGTCTGCACTTAATGTATATTGGAATGCACTTTGAAGGTCAACTTGATATATGTCCGACAAACAGACTGTACTTTCTTTTTTGTTCCCCTATGGTATCCAGTAGGCCTCACCTACATACACTACTACATACACAGCATTATACACACATCAACCCCAATCTCCCATTCCATCCAACCCCTCTCTCCACTTGGTGTTTGCGTGTTTGTTCTCTGCATCTGTGTCTCTATTTCTGCTTTGAAAATAGGTTCATTTGTGCATTTTTCTAGATTCCACATATCTGTGTTAATATACAATATTTATTTTTTCTCTTTCTGACTTACTTCACTGTATATAAACTACTTTTAAGTTGAAAAAAGTAAAATAAAGCAGAGGCTAGCAAAGATTATTGGGTGTCAAAGAATGGCCAAAAGGAGTGCCCCAAGACATAGAAGACAGCAGCGGGGGTGACTCCCCGTTAGTGACTCCAACCAACTGTTGGTGTCACAAGTGTGTTTAGAAGACATTCTCCTTGAGCCTCTGAAAAGCAAAAGGCAGCCATTTGCAAGATACTTGTCTGGGCTGCCTGGTGCAGGCACAGGCTGTTTTTGTGCCTTGGAGCAAAGAAAATTGGTTCATAAAGACAATATATTCCTGATTCATTTCATTAACAAGAAGCTGTAGCCCAGTAAGCTGGCCAGTACAGACTTGTAAATGGTATGTAAAACCGACATAAGAAAACGCAATACTGGGGATGAGTCCATTTCTTATAGGGATCCTGGGTGAGGGGAAGAGATGGCTTCTTTGAATATTTCATATTTCTATTTAGAGGACTCTTCCATCGGAGAGGTAGCACTTTCCTTTATAGGTGATGAGACACAATTTCACATTGTAGACTACTTAATGTTTGGAGTACAAGGTTCCATATCCCTATACTTTTATTTTTGAAATAAAGATTTCAAGAAATAAGTTGAAAGCTCGAAAAGAAGCCATTTTATTCTTTTCTGCTTCCTAGTTTGGGCATATGTGTACTTAGGCTTTCAAACAATGAAGGGGGCAAGGGTTACTTTCTAGAAAGAAAATCCAAACTAGTGACATCTTGAAATAGATTTACACCCAAATTATACATTGTAAGTCTACAAGCAATGTGATTAAAAAAAATCACCAATGCAGCCTTTTGTGTTGCGATCCTTTGTATGATACTGACTCTCTCGTTGGAAGGAAGAAATGATGATTAGGCTTAAGCAAAGTGAAAAGATAGTTTCTCAGCTGGAAGCTGTTAATACTTTAGCTGATAGAGAGTTGGAGAATAACTCCTCTGTTGTGTATTTAAAAAAATAAATATACAAGCACTGCAATAATTCACAGGATGAGAAATCACAGGAGGGAGACAACAGCCGGGCAGATCTGAAACCAATCGTTTTTCTGCTTATGGGCATGTTGCTCTTTGGCCCTAAGTCTTGGGCTGACAGCTCTTCTGGATGTTCCTTCCAGTCCTCTGGGCCTTGCTGTCTTTGAGTAAATACTGTATTGCCAAGTTAACCAAGGGCTTTACATGTTCACTTCCCTTGCGGCTCAGCTGGTAAAAAATCCACCTGCAATACGGAAGACCTGGGTTCGATCCCTGAGTTGGGAAATCCCCTGGAGAAGGAAAAGGCTACCCACTCCGGTATTCTGGCCTGGAGGATTCCATGGACTGGAGAATTCCAAGTCCATGGGGTCACAAAGAGTTGGACACAACTTTCACTTTCACTTATATTTTCACAGCATTTTCATAGGAGACAGATAATTATTGGAAACATAGGCAGAAAGTTTAAGATTCTAAACATCTGCCACACTGAAAAAAATTAAATGTAACTTTTTTCTTATTGTAAAAGCAATGCACGCTTATGATAGAAAACTTAAGAACTGCAGACAAGTGAAAAGAATAATCTATATAATAACCCTACTAAAGAGAGTGGATCACCAGTTAGCAGTGGGGTAAATCTGTTCTTCACCTCTTTTTCAATTCAATAGGAGTATATTTTACAAAAGTTTTCTCTCATCTGGTACATACAGTCTTTTTAATCTTCTTTAATCCGCTCCCCTATCCATTCTTATGAGTAATAGCCAAGAGGCTACACTTTGAGATCAGAACCAATAGAAGATAGAATCCTGAATCTGCTTCTTACCATCTGGGTAACGCAAATCTCCATTTCCTCTTCTGCAAAGTAAAGATAATGGTATCCAGTTTTCAAGGTGATGGGAGGATAAAGATAATATGTGCAAAGGGCTTGGTACAGAGTAAATGTCTAGTAGATATCAGCTCTTACCACGTTTTTTCTTTCTTCCTTTTTGCACCTCTGCTGTATTAATGCCATTCTGTGTCTTTTGCTGGTCTCAGCGGCCTCCAGTCTTCCTCCCATACTAGTTCTGTGTACAACCATTCCAAAAATTTTCTCTGGTCTGTGGTGCCCTGCTGCCCAGGCCACAGCCCTCCTGAGACCACAGGCAGTGCTCCTGACCCAGAGCTGTTTGTGTCACCAGGGTTACCCATTCAGCCTCTAGACTAGACACTGGCTTCACAACTATCCAGGAAAACTGACTCCATCCCATTTCTCATGTTGCAGAGTAAGTATGATGGGCTTTTCCTGATGACTCTACCTGCCAGGAGTGGATGGGCACCTATAACCTTTGGATATCCTCTGAGTAACCTTGGCCATACATTGTTAATCCCAATTTTCTACTTTCCTTGCCTACTGATAAATGTCTTGACTGTTTGACTGGAAATCATGGGTGTAACCACACGCATTGCACATGCAACTGAATTCATTCATTTACCTTGTCTCATTCCGCTGGCCATTCCTCAATGTCCTTGATATGGCGCCTTTCACCAGCCCTACTGGGTGTTCATGTCACACAATCTTCTGATCTTTGTCCACAAGCTTTAATCTGTTCTGCTACCTTGATCTATTATTATCAACAATATATATTATTAAAATTATTTATAAATCTGCTGAAAGCTAAATTGTACAAATCCTCATGTTGCTCCCCATATATTACTAAAATTGTATATGCCATTCAAAAATATATATACCTTAGAAATTTTCCTTGACAGATGAAGGAAGAAGTGAGGTTTTCCATCAGGGTATGATTACCTGAATTAAAGCAAAGCAGTACTAAATATGTTTAGGAGTGCTGATTATACTTTATTTTAGATTACATAAAGACGAGATGTTCTGAACAGGTCAGAACAACTTGGCAGTAGAAGTTTTGATTCCCCTAATTAAATCCTACCATCTCTTTAAGTAAGACAAAGAGTTGAGCCAATTGACAGTGAAGGTCTCCCTTGTCTGAGGGAGGGATCAGAAGACTAAAAGAAGAAGCTCCCTAACTTACAAAAGCCTTTGAGGAGAGGGAGTTTAGGGATGAGGTTCTCTTTTGATGGGCAGGAGCAGGGATACAGCACAAGAAGGTTGAGCCTCCATCAAGGACCAGGGCTGAAGCACATTCCTCGTTTCAGTCTGGGCTGTTGCGAGTTTCTCTGGGACAAGATGGAGGTGTCAGCCCAGACACTGTTAAGACATGGATTAAGAGCTCACATATACAGTAGCGGATCTGAACATGTTCACGTTGAGAGAGTGCTGAGTCTTGGGTTCAGCGTGCGGCAATAGGGGAAGAAGGGGTGGCCAGTGGCACTGCCTTCTTTGCTCTCTTTGCTTGCCTTACCCGGCAAGTAGAGGGATTTCCCTGCCTGAGAGCCTGGTGTAATAGAATGTTCCAGGTAGTTGACCAATGTGAATGGGCCTGGGGAGATTAAAAGAAAAACTTAATGATGGAAAATTTCAAACACATGCAAGATGCAAGAATAGTGTAATGAACCTATGAACCACCACACAACTTCAGTAGTTTTCAACACTTTGCCTATTTTGCTTCATCTTTTGACTTACAACTTACCTTCCATGCCTCCCTGATAACTACAATATTCTAAACCGAATCTCAGAGAAGAAATTTTCTAAATGCTTCAGTAGAAGTCTCTAAAAGACAAGGACATCAAAATACCATAATCACAGCACCATTTGTATCCAGCAAAATTAGGAGTAATTCTTTAATACCATCTAATATCTGTGCCATGCTTAAATTTTCCTGATTGTCTAAAAAATCCATTGGTTTGTTCAAATCAGAATCTAATCAGGCCCAACACATTGTATTTGATTGTTAGTTTTCATAAAACTCTTTAATTATAATAGTTCTGCCCACTCTGTAACCTATTTTAATGCTATTTAGTTTTTGAAAAACTACATCATTTTCCCTTGGGAATCAGGGCAGAATTTGGACCAGCTCTTTCTCCAAGTATTAAGATTTTTTGGCTAACTGAGAGGTCATATGCAACAGTATAACTGTGCATCTGCAAGCATGTTAATGTCATCCATCATGGCTGGACCCAGATGACTGAGTGATTGATGGGACAAGAGAGACTAGTTTCAGCCACAAGATATGGAAGGGTGAGAACCACTGCTCAAAGGCAATTTCTTACGCAGAGAAACTTAAATGACAGTCATGCAGAATGGCTGCCTTGCCAATGACCTCATTGATCATATTTCTGTACTTTTAAGAACCTCACCCTGACTCAGGGGGCCGTAGAGTGAGCTTGAACTTCACAACTCTTCCTCTGTGTAGAGCACTCTCCCTCAGCTACTGTAGCTTGCTGATTTTTGCTGGAAATACTCTGCCTTTTCTATGTGTAGATTCTCTCAGTGCTTCCAGTCAGCACACTGGGAGTAGTTATCCAAATGCCTACTATCTGTCTGGGGCAGAAGAGAGGTGGTGTATGACATTTGCAAGGTCTCATCTTTCAATCTCAAATTCAAATAGACTAGTTCTCTTTGGCTTTTAAAAGCTACTTAGCTGATTCTCTGGGCTTTAAAACCACATGATGCTGCCAGGAACAAATCCTTTCCTGACATGAACTCTGAGTTAATCTCAGCCATTCTGCCATTTTTGGGGTTCTAAATCAGAAGAAGTTTGGTGATAGACTAACAGAACTTTGAATTCCTCCACAGTCCATGCCCATAAGGGTTAATCAGTATTTCTTGAATATCAGTTCAGTTCAGTCACTTAGTCGTGTCCGACTCTTTGCAACCCCATGAATCGCAGCACGCCAGGCCTCCCTGTCCATCACCAACTCCCAGAGTTCACTCAGACTTACGTCCATCGAGTCAGTGATGCCATCCAGCCATCTCATCCTCTGTCGTCCCCTTCTCCTCCTGCCCCTAATCCCTCCCAACATCAGGGTCTTTTCCAATGAGTCAACTCTTTGCATAAGGTGGCAAAGTATTGGAGTTTCAGCCTCAGCATCAGTCCTTCCAATGAACACCCAGGACTGGTCTCCTTTAGGATGGACTGGTTGGATCTCCTTGCAGTCCAAGGGACTCTCAAGAGTCTTCTCCAACACCACAGTTCAAAAGCATCAATTCTTCGGCGCTCAGCCTTCTTCACAGTCCAACTC
>NW_011494804.1:1813868-1815712 GCF_000754665.1 Bison bison bison | reverse complement strand
CCTCTGCCTTTTCTAAAACCAGCTTGAACATCAGGAAGTTCACAGTTCAGGTATTGCTGAAGCCTGGCTTGGAGAATTTTGAGCATTACTTTACTAGCGTGTGAGATGAGTGCAATTGTGCAGTAGTTTGAGCATTCTTTGTCATTGCCTTTCTTTGGGATTGGAATGAAAACTGACCTTTTCCAGTCCTGTGGCCACTGTTGAGTTTTCCAAATTTGCTGGCATATTGAGTGCAGCACTTTCACAGCATCATCTTTCAGGATTTGAAATAGCTCAACTGGAATTCCATCACCTCCACTAGCTTTGTTCGTAGTGATGCTTTCTAAGGCCCACTTGACTTCACATTCCAGGATGTCTGGCTCTAGGTCAGTGATCACACCATCGTGATTATCTGGGTCGTGAAGATCTTTTTTGTACAGTTCTTCTGTGTATTCTTGAATAGACTTTATATTTTTTCAGCATCACATACTACTCTTTTCTGCCTCCACTGAAACCTCCTTAAGGTTCAGCTAAGATAACAACTCCTGATAAATAACAAGGACCAACTAAATAGCATAGGGAACTATATTCGAGATCCTGTAGTAACCTATAATGGAAAAGAATCTGAAAAAGAATATGCATGTAACTGAATCACTTTGCTGTACACCTGAAACTAATATAGCAGTGTTAATCAGTTATACCTCAATAAAAACAGACAACTCCTTCATGAGGCCTTTCCTGAGCTCCCCGACCAGGTGTACGTTCTTCTCTGGATTTTCAAGTTGCTAAGGTTCACAGGATTGAAAGCAGGAGGAGAAGGGAACAACAGAGGATGAGGTGGCTGGATGGCATCATCGACTCGATGGACATGAGTCCGAGCAGGCTCAGGGAGTTGGTGATGGACAGGGAGGCCTGGCGTGCTGCAGCCCATGGCGTTGCAGAGTCAGACACTGAGCGACTGAACTGAACTAAAGGTTCACAGGAACCCTGGGACCAAAACCTGTGCAGAGATCAGAGCTCTTGTTTATCCTCTCTCTTCTAATCCATTCTAAAGATTTGAGCTTCCATTTTGTTTTCAGAGGAACAGGCACTGCGAAGTTAAACAACTCATGAGGCTCCATAAGCTTCATAGGGTGGAGGAGCTAGGCTGTGAATCAAGGCAGTGTGACTCAAAGGAAAAAGACAGTCCCTCAGTCTTCAAACGTTTACAGTGGGAGGCTTCTGATGAAAAGGAGATGATTTCCTTCCAGTCTTAGAATCCCAGACACATGTCATAGAACTGAATGCAATCAACAGTGGCTGCAGGAAAAGTTCTGTGCTGGGACCCTGCTGGACAAGGACACAGACGAGGCCAAGACTGAGCACAGCGGGCCGAGCATGCGCCAGACAGGAAGGCGTGAGGGGCGCTCTTCATGGAATCCTGAAGCCTCCTGCAGAGGGCGCTGTTGTGCATCCCGGCCCTTCAGAAGTGACCTCTAGGATTCTGCCTGTGGAGGCTGGTGAATCCGCCTTTTGTTTTTGTTCGTTACCATTAGCGATTCTAATGCAAGATGCCATTTTGTGGCACGGATTCAGTGTCTATTAAGAACTGTTCTGTGGAGACCTCAGCATATAAATAACCCTTTGGATATTTCCTCAGAACTTCCTTCCAAAGCCACAGATCACAACGGCAGCGATGAAACTGCTGAACTGAATGAAGCCCGGTGGAATCATAGCCAAATGTTAGGATGGCATAGCAATCTCCACAAACATTTCTCTGGAGGTTTGGGAATGTTCAGAGTAACCCTCCATCTTAAACATTGTGTTTTTAAGCCAAATGGGTTTTCTGAGAACGAAGAGGTTTTAAGGGCTTCTCTGGAGATAAA
>NW_011494804.1:1812604-1813768 GCF_000754665.1 Bison bison bison | reverse complement strand
GATAAATGAGCATATAATCATCTGCTCTAGGGGGAGATGGTTCCAAATCGCTGGCATAAATCTGGGAAGTGGTTGCCTTAGAAACAACTAATGTTGTGTAACTCTCTTCCCTGGACAACTGTTTAGGGTCTCTATAATTTGGTCGCTTCTACGCAAACCTTGAACCCTAGGTGAGAAATCTTAATCTCTCTCTAAATGAGAATGATAACAAACAACATTTCTCATTTGCTTAGACATTAAACATGTGGTGGGGACCCTTCCTCTCCTTGAGCAGCATTGTGCTAATGTCGTGGAGAGGAGATCCGCCTTGGTAGGACCTTTGGGGGTTTGATGACATTGGTTCTGATGTGCTCAGAACTGGGAAGTTTCCTGGGATTCAGAAGTTTCAGTGCTAAAGCTGGAATGGTTATTCACCCTAGTAGGGGCATATGGAGCTCTCCAAGCAAGGATACCCAGCTCCATGCCTCTGGGCTCTGAACAGCACCTCACGCTGCATTTTCAGTAGAGAACCATAGAACCTTCTGAACTGTCCAAAGATTGCTCCTTCAAAGATCCTCCCATGGAGGAGTTACAGTAGAGAAACTGCTGGAGATATTCCACTGGCAGCTACAATTTGGTGCTTGCCAAGGGCTTTCACCATCTGCCTCTGCTGAGACTGAATCCGATGCTGCTGCAACTGCTGATCTTCGACATGCCCTGAGGGAGTTCCGGAGGAGACTGAGGCACTCTGTGCTCCAGGGAAACTGGTGGGACAGGTCTTTAGATATGTTGTCCCCTTCTCGTCCTGCATTCAATCTTTCCCAGCATCAGGGTCTTTTCAAATGAGTCTGTTCTTTGCATCAAGTGGCCAAAGTATTGGAGCTTCAGCATCTGTCCTTCCAATGAACATCCAGGACTGATTTCTTTTAGGATGGACTGGTTTATCTCCTTGCAGTCCAAGGGACTCTCAAGAGTCTTCTCCAACACCACCGTTCAAAAGCATCAGTTTTTCTGCCCTCAGGTTTCTTTATAGTCCAACTCTAACATCCATACATGACTACTGGAAAAACCATAGCTTTAACTAGATGGACCTTTGTCGGTCAAGTAATGTCTCTGCTTTTTAATATGCTGTCTATGTTGGTCATAGCTTTTCTTCCAAGGAGCAAGCACCTTTTAGTTTCATGG
>NW_011494804.1:1811131-1812504 GCF_000754665.1 Bison bison bison | reverse complement strand
GCATATAAGTTAAATAAACAGGGTGACAATATACAGCCTTGACGTACTCCTTTTCCTATTTGGAACCAGTCTGTTGTTCCATGTCCAGTTCTAACTGTTGCTTCCTGACCTACATACAAATTTCTCAAAAGGCAGATCAGGTGGTCTGGTATTCCCATCTCTTTCAGAATTTTCCACAGTTTATTGTGATCCACACAGTCAAAGGCTTTGGCATAGTCAATAAAGCAGAAGTAGACGTTTTTCTGGAACTCTCTTGCTTTTTCCATGATCCAGCAGATGTTGGCAATTTGATCTCTGGTTCCTCTGCCTTTTCTAAAACCAGCTTGAACATCTGGAAGTTCTCAGTTCATGTACTGTTGAAGCCTTGCTTGGAGAATTTTGAGCATTACTTTGCTAGCATGTGAGATGAATGCAATTTGTGGTAGTTTGAACAAAGAATGTTCAAACTACCACACTGCCTTTCTTTGGGATTGCAATAAAAACTGACCATTTCCAGTCCTGTGGCCACTGCTGAGTTTTCCAAATTTGCTGGCATATTGAGTGCAGGACTTTCACAGCATCATCTTTTAGAATTTGAAATAGCTCAGCTGGAATTCCATCACCTCCACTGGCTTTGTTTATAGTGATGGTTCCTAAGGCCCACTTGACTTTGCATTCCAGGATGCAGTTTTCATTTTACCCCAAATAAAACTTACCTTGCAACTCTCACGTTGTGCATCTTTGTAGTCAACAACACACAGCCAGATCCAGTTCAGCTCATTCAATTTCACTCAATTTATCAAGCCTATATGAAATTTCTATAAATATGTGACACTACTAGAGGTGGGAGTACAAAGATGAATAAGGCCCAGTCTTGCTTCCTAAGGGCTCTTAATCTAATGCAAGAGATGTAAGCAAAGAGGTACCTTTTGGTGTGATGGATGCTGTAACAAAAGTGGCAGACAAGGTATAGGGAGGCTATCGAAGTAGCCAACTGCTTAAGGTCAAGACAGCTTCGCAGAGGAGGTAATGCTCCATTGTAGAGCTGGAGGATGAGTAGGCATCTGCCAGTTAGACAGGAAGGAACACTTCAGCTAGAAGCAAGAACATAGAGCAAAAGCACAGAGACAAGAAAGGCCCTGCCAAGTGGGAACTTCATGGTATATTTACGGGACAGCAGGTATGGTTGGAACACAGTATTTGAGATAGAAGTGAGAGAGTCAGTTCCTAGGCAGGTTGATAAGGAGTCTAGGGGTCCCCAAGGAGAGAGGGGTCTGGAATTCTCAAGGAGGAAGAAAGGACAAACTTTTCTTCTTTCTCCACATTCCTTAGGATTATATAACAATAATGTATCCTGCCTAAGGACAGTCTTTGGATTCAACCTTCTGTTATCT
>NW_011494804.1:1809053-1810667 GCF_000754665.1 Bison bison bison | reverse complement strand
CCAGACATTCTTTGGATTATATAACCTCATTGTTAACACTAGCAAGGGGGTACTCTTTCTGCCCCCTTCTGATGCCTATGTCAGAAGCTTTCTCTGTCTCCTTTATACTTTAATAAAACTTTATTACACAAAAGCTCTGAGAGATCAAGCCTTGTCTCTGGCCCCGGATTGAATTCGTCTCCTCTGGGGGCCAAGAATCCCGGTGTTTTCGTGTGATTCAACAACAACCTTTCAGAAGGAATGGCAAGAGAGGAGGCTGGAGGCCAAAAGCAAGAGACAGACCATGAATGGCATTGTATGTAATTATAGTAATCACTGCTGGGTGCCTAAGCCACGTCTTTCTTCCATTTGGCTGATTTTGTGCTGGTGATCTGTCCTCCCCCATGTCACCATGGGCTTCTTTGAGCCTATCATAGTGATCTAACTTCTCTTGTCTGTGGTTTAAAATTTGAACTGAGACGGTGTCTAGCTGTAGATGTGAGGACCTGTGCATCTGTTGAGATCTATATAGAGAGAAAAGCCCTCTGCTCCTGTTAGAAGTCGTCACATTTACGTTTGTGGCAGCCATCTTGTTACCGTGAGGATAGCCGGCTTGAAGACAAGCTGACTGGCTGAGGATATTAGATCAGAAAATGAGAAGTGCCTGAGGCCTTGGAATCACTTTCTCTTAGAATATTTGTTATATGAAGTAAGAATTTTTCCTATTGTTCTAGACATTTTGAATGTCTATTACTGGTGCCTGAAAACATTTATTGATATGGTATAACTTTATATGCTAAAAAGTTGAAACTTTTGATGACAGGAGAAATGGAATTACGTTGTTAAGGGTTTTATTTTAGAACATTGACTCCTATCTATTGGTAGCCATATTTTTTGCATTTATGTCCTTGATGAAGAAATTCATTTATTCACTCATTCAGCTACCATTTTTTTGAACTTTATACCAAGTACTACTCTAGACCCTTAGAGACAATGTCAAATAAGATATGCGATGCACTCTTAGAAGATTTGCAGTCTCTTGGTGGAGACTGGCAAGTAAATTAACTTCACATGTTCTAGCTATTGCAAGAAGTGCTGCCACAAACATTGGGGTACATTTATCTCATTCAGTTATGGTTTTCCCAAGGTATATGCCTGGTAGTCAGAGTGTTGGGTCATATGGTAGTCCTAACTTCCCAGGTAGCTCAGACAGTGAAGAATCAGCCTGCAATGCAAGAGACCTGGGTTCCAACATTGGGTCAGTAAGATCCGCTAGAGAAAAAAATAGCAACCCACTCCAGTACTCTTTCCTGGAGAATCCCGTGGACACAGAAGCCTGGTGGCCATAGTGGCTGTATCAATTTTCATTACCAGGAACCGTGCAAGAGGGTTCCCTTTTCTCCATATCCTCTACAGCATTTATTGTTTGAAGATTATTTCATGATGGCCGTTCTGACTGGTGTGTGTTAAGTCAGAAAGAGAAATGCTGTATATTAACACATGCATATGGAATCTAGAAAGATGGTGCTGAGGAACCTGTTTGCAGGGTAGCATTGGAGATGCAGACATAGAGAACAGACTTGTAGATACAGTAGGGAAAGGAGAGGTGGGACAAACGGAGAGAGTAGCATGGAA
>NW_011494804.1:1806552-1808953 GCF_000754665.1 Bison bison bison | reverse complement strand
GGGATGGGCGGGAGATGGGAGGGATTTCACAAGGGAGGAGACGTATGTATATATAAAAAATACATGTATATGAATGGCTGAAAAAAATCAATACAAAAAATATGCATGACCAAAAAAAAAAAAAAGAAAAATCCACTTCAGGGTATATTGTATTGAGTGCTTTGGTAAAGCTACACCCAGGGTACCGTAGTAGCATAGGAGGGCTCCCGGATCAGTCTGATCAAGTGCAGAATGCTTACCGAGGGGATGATACTTGGACTGAACCGACTGAAGACTCCCGAAGCTGTGAATTCAGGAGCCACCCAGAGCGCTCCCTCTGGGCCCAGGCGCACTCAGTCTTTCCCCTCTTGTTTCTGCTGTGGTCCTTTGAACTTCAATCCGTTTCTGGATGCCAGAGACCCGTTCTGGTGTGTGCCCTGCCTCAGCTCTCCTGGACATCTTTCCCAGCTGCTGTGTCTCGAATTGGCCAGTTCCTCTATTCCATCTCGCCTTTTTGCTTCTCACATGGTTACGGACTCTCTGCACGTGTGTTCTTATTGTCTTGATTTCACAGATCTGGGGTTTTGCCTGCTGCTCCTAGACATATGCACGCTCAAGAGGTCCCTGGCTCATTATTTCCAGCCTGTCTGACTTCTCTCTACCCTTGTCCCTCAAATGGTCTCCATATGGCCCATGGCATTTGCTGCCAGAGAACATGGGTTCAGTGTACTAATAATGACTGTGGGCTTCACCATGGAATCATTTTGAGACTTCTATAAAAGGTCAGATTGGTTTAGAAAACTTTGGAGAAGGTAAAAATTAGGTAGGAGATAATTTCCATTTTTCTTTCTTGGCATCATTTCATGGGGGGTGGTCTCAAGACCTTCCAAACATATGGAAAAACCGTATATGCACAGCAGTATAACTTCCCATTTACTACAATTATTTGCATTATGAATGATGCTGCTTAGTGTGGGAAGAATATTAACAACCCATTTAACATTATGTGAAAGGCCTTTCTCTAGAGGGTGAAAAGGAAAGAAGGTTCTCTGGCTCATGCAATTTTCCTGAGAATTGATTAAGTACATCAGCCCCAGTGGGGCAGGGAATTTGGAAAGGTAGAATAGTTTTTCTAATGGTACCCTGTAGGTTTAAACAGCTTAATGTTTACCCTCTAAGGTCACTGAGCTTGCAATTCAGTAGGTAGAAGGGCTTTAAGTAAACAGCAGAGATAAGAGGTAGTACGTGCTACTTTTTAAAAATGAGAGATGGCACACATTAAGCTGCTCTCAAATATTGCATAGATTTTCAAAAAGAATAATAACTATTGAACTTATAAAAACAATAGAGCTCATTATAAGGAAATCAAGCAACAAAAAAAGGTGTGAAGAAGAAAGAAAAAAATGTCACTCCAAATCCCATCACACAGAAATTATCATTGTTAACAATTGTAAACATCATCCCAGGTCTCTCATTGGGATGGCATTGCCTCTGTTCAGAATGCATGGCTTAAGGCCTCCCACAATTCCCATTTCCTGGTTTCATTAAAGACAAGAAAGGTAATTTTCACTAACAGTCTAATTAGTTTGGTTATGTATGGGTTTTGCATATACAGTGCTGTAAAATGGCCCTTCTTATATATCTTTGTCCAGAGTATGCAGCTCTTCTTTTTTTTAATTGAAGTGTAGTTGATTCACAAGGGGCTTCCCTGGTGGCTCAGATGGTAAAGAATCTACCTGCAATATGGGAGACCCAGGTTTCATCCCTGGGTTGGGAAGATCCCCGGGAGAAGGGAATGGCTACCCACTCCAGTATTCTTGCCTGGAGAGTCTCATGGACAGAGGAAACTGACTGGCTACAGTTCATGGGATCGAAAAGAGCCAGATGTGACTAACACTTACATTTCGATTCACTAGTATACAGAAAGGATTTAAGCTGTAACAGTGTGTATCTGTTAATCCCAAACTCCTAATTTATACCCCCTCCATTTCTTCTGACTGGGAAAAATTCAAGTAACTTTTTTTTCTCATAATTAAAACATTTTAATTATGAGATGAAAATGTGTGGGTTCAGAGTTGCACTGAGGTATTATTCTCCATGCTGCTGCTGCTGCTGCTAAGTCGCTCCAGTCGTGTCTGACTCTGTGCGACCCCATAGACGGCAGCCCACCAAGGCTCCCCGGTCCCTGGGATTCTCCAGGCAAGAACACTGGAGTGGGTTGCCATTTCCTTCTCCAATGTATGAAAGTGAAAAGTGAAAGTGAAGTCTCTCAGTCGTGTCCAACTCTTATTCTCCATGGTTTATACTAATTGGTTCACCCCCAGACTCCCATTTTGGGGAGCCACTCATTTTTATCAAATATGACTAAGCATTTCATAACTGCAAGGATCTATGCAAATCCTAGTAAAAGACATAAAAAATA
>NW_011494804.1:1796733-1806452 GCF_000754665.1 Bison bison bison | reverse complement strand
TAAAAAATATATTTCTTACATTCTAAGATTTATAATTTAGGGACAAAGAGAAGTCATTCATTCATTCATTTTACTAGTCATTTGAGGAGCGCCTGGTTTCTGGCAGTGTGCCAGATGCTAGAGCTAGAAAGAAAATAGATAAAGATGTAGTCTCTGCCCCTAAGGAACTCACAGGCCAGTGGGGAAGACAAACACATGGACAAATAGCAATTGCATCATATGCCATGTGCCTCTGATATGTATGTAAATAACAGCAACCACAGGAAGTAGCATCTGTCAAGTAGTTTATGAGAAATGCAGTTAGTCTGTGAACATCACTTAGGAAGGAAGGAGTGATCTCTTCCTAAGTGATCCCATTTGAGGTCTTCATGGAGGAGAAACACTGGAGCTGGTTCTTTCTTTCTTTCGGGGCCTGTATTGGGTCTTCATTGCTACATGCGGGCTTTCTCTAGTTGTCGCCAGTGGGGGCTACTGTCTAGCTGCGGTGTGCACCTTCTCATTGAGGTAACCTCTCGTTGCGGAGCGTGCACTGTAGGGCTCATGGGCTTCAGTAGCTGTGGCATGCAGGCTCAGGAATTGTGGCTCGTGAACTCTAGAGCACGGGCTCAGTAGCTGTGGCGCACAGGTTTAGTGGCCCCGTGGTATACGGGATCTTTCTGGGATTGGGGATTGGGCCCATGATTCCTGCATTGGCAAGCAGATTCTTAATCACTGGGCCACCTGGTCCTTAATGGAATTGCAGCCTTTTAATAGGCAGAGATGAATGGAGACTACTCTCAGAGAAGGCAAGGCCACTCTAAACCAGAGCACAGAGATGGGCAGGAAGGGAGAGAGACTAAGCAAGGCAAGTCATGCGGAGAGTGGGCACTGAGGGTTCATTTTTGGTAGTTAAGATATGGTGGTTGAAATGTAAGTTAGGGTGAGACTGATAATGCAAAGATTTGGTTTTTTTCCTTGTTCAGGAGGAAGTGACGGCAGGTTGCAATGAGCGCAGTGACGTGATTGAACCAAGGTTTTTGGTGGATTGAATGCTATCCATAATCAGGATGAATTAAAAGAAGAGAAATGCACAGGAACTAAAATCTATGCAACAGGTGGTATGTACCAGGCTCTGTGAAGTTACCACACTTCAGTCCTCAGGGATATACCCCTAGGCAGGCACTTTTAATTTCCGTTTTTAAGGTTAAGGAAACTGAAGCTTGGCAGAATCTAGCTTTGCTATGATAGAACAACCTGTTGAGATTATTTCACCAAACGTAACTGAACGTTTTTAAATCTTGATAGTGATTAAGAATCAACGTGGATGATGGCTGGTGGCTCTTGGTTTCTACAGTATGAGACAGCAGTGTGACAAAAGCCTGCAACAGCCATAGGGGTGATGGTTGATCTGGGGGCTGGCATCTTCAGACAGTACTAGGGATGTTGAATTTGGTTTTGAAGGACACACAGCGGAAGGGACGGGAATGAATTTGGGCACATTCAATGGAGAGCAACAAAGCCCAGAAAGTACCTGGAAATCTTGAGGTGCTGGAGATGCTGCATTCACTCGGAGGAAAGAGCCTGACATAGCACGTGACTTCTGGAGTCACATCGAGTGCATGCTGCTCCGGGCAGATAAAGACCAGTGGGCGCTGCAACTGAGTTCTGTAGAAGGAATACCTTTTATAACAATGATGAGATGGGCTGCTGTGAGAGGTAACGAGCTCCCGAAGATCGGAAACGTTCAAGTATATGCCTCTTGCTGCTGCTGCTGCTAAGTCGCTTCAGTCGTGTCCGACTCTGTGCGACCCCATAGATGGCAGCCCACCAGGCTCCCCCGTCCCTGGGATTCTCCAGGCAAGAACACTGGAGTGGGTTGCCATTTCCTTCTCCATATGCCTCTTATGACCCTCTAAACAAGATTCTGTGATTTCCTAGTGTCTTGCAGGTGATCTCTGTATACAAGTACATGCACAGTCACATCAAACAGTTGTGATGGATGCCTCTTTCCTTTCCTCAGTCTCTTTTCAACCCAATCTAAGCTGGCTTCCATCCCAACCACCCCATAGAGATGACCTCTGTCAAGTTGCTAGTACCTCTCCATCATCAGATGGAACCTTCTCTGCCCCTAAGCTCTTTAGGAGCGTTTGGCAAACACAGTGATGACTCCTACTTTCTGGAAGCAGCTCCTTCTCTAGGTTTCAGTGACCTCATTCCAGCCCAGGGGTTTTCTTCTTACGCACTGACCTTCATTCATCTCAGTCTCCTTTGCTAGCTCTTCCTTCTCCCCTCAAGTTCTAAATGTTGGAGTTCCCCAGGGCTCTTCCTAGTATTCCCTTTTCTAACTCTATTAACTCTCTGTGCTGGTTTTAAAACATGTCTGAGGTTTCCTTGACTCTCCTCCCTCTGGAGCTGGGAGTCTATGTCTCCTTCCGGTGAATCTGGGTTGAACTGGTGACTCATTTGTAATGCAGCAGTAAAGACTGTTATTGATGGAGGTCTTGGCCTGCCCAGGCAATAGAAATTGACTAGAGGCCGGACAAGAAATTCAGGCAAGACCTTATTAGGGTCCCTGCTACAGCAGCGGGTAGTGCGAACAAGCAGCAGAGTCCCTGGCTTGCTCACTCCCTGAGCGGGGGCCGTTTGTTCTTTATATGGAGTGAGGGAGACTAGGGGTGTGTTCCAGGGCAAGAGTGCCCCTTAGGTAGTGTTCTGTGTAGGGGGCATGCGCAGTACCCTGCTTTTGCTCCCAAGCCCCTGGTTTTGCTCTAGGCTCTTCAAAAGTGGCAGTTGGGGGTTTTTTTTTTTGGTCTTTTTGTATCTTTTGTCCAGAATTTGCCCTAACTGCGCATGAAAGGAGTTATTTTTGGTCCCATACATCTTCTTTGTGTTTTGAGACTGATGTTGAAGCTGAAGCTCCAATACTTTGGCCACCTGATGTGAGGAACCTACTCATTGGGAAAGACCCTGATGCTGGGGAAGATTGAAGGCAGGAGGAGACGGGGACGACAGAGGATGAGATGGTTAAATAGCATCACTGACTCAACGGACCGGACTTTGAGCAAGCTCTAGGAGATGGTGAAGGACAGGGAAGCCTGGCATGCTGCCGTCCACAGGGTTGCCAAGAGGAGAAGACTTAGCGATCACAAAAGCAACACTCGAGGAGAAGTATGTTCAGGGGCAAGCACTGCAGTAAAGGATCCCGAGCCCCAGCCTGTCTCAAGATGACTCCTAAGACCGGAGGCTAGGTCAGAGAAGGCACGAAGCTTCCACTTGGTTCTCCTGGACACTGGTCTTTGGAGTCCTAAGCTGCCAGGACTGAGGAGGCCCCACTGGGAGAAAGCTCAGTTCTCTAGAGAGGTAACAGGCCACCTGAGGATCCAGGCGTTGTGCAGTATGTAGCTGTATTACCTTTGTGGGATTCACTTTTGAATAATTTCCATGTCTCAAGTCCAGACACCTTGTGGAGATTCCTTAAAAAACTGGAAATAGAACTGCCTTATGACCCAGCAATCCCACTACTGGGCATACACACCAAGGAAACCAGAATTGAAAGAGACACGTGTACCCCAATGTTCATCGCAGCACTGTTTATAATAGCCAGGACATGGAAGCAACCTAGATGCCCATCAGCAGATGAATGGATAAGAAAGCTGTGGTACATATACACAATGGAGTATTACTCAGCCATTAAAAAGAATACATTTGAATCAGTTCGAATGAGGTGGATGAAACTGGAGCTTGTTATACAGAGTGAAGTAAGCCAGAAAGAAAAATACCAATACAGTATACTAACGCATATATATGGAATTTAGAAAGGTGGTAATGATAACCCTGTATGCGAGACAGCAAAAGAGACACAGATGTATAGAACAGTCTTTTGGACTCTGTGGGAGAGGGAGAGGGTGGGATGATTTGGGAGAATGACAGTGAAACATGTATAATATCATATAAGAAACGAATCGCCAGTCCAGGTTCCATGCATGATACAGGATGCTTGGGGCTGGTGCACTGAGATGACCCAGAGGGATGGTACAGGGGGGGAGGGGGGAGGGGGGTTCAGGATGGGGAACACGTGTACACCTGTGGCGTATTCATGTTGATGTATGGCAAAACCAATACAATATTGTAAAGTAATTAACCTCCAATTAAAATAAATAAATTTATATAAAAGAAAAACAATTCAGCAAATTCATAGATTGGATTTAACGGGTTGACTCTTTCCAGCCTTGCCCCATTCACGTTACAGCTTCAGCAAATCAATCTCTATTGATAGAATTACCAGAGATTTTCTAATATCCAACTTCCATGCTTAAGTTTATGACAATAACTAACAGTTATATGGTACTTACAGGGTTGCAGAGAGTGTTTCAAACACTTGAAATGTTTAAGCTCATTTAATAAGCATGGTATTCCCATCCTGCAGATGGGCAAAGTGAAGAACAGAGAGGCTGAGTCACCCAAGGTCGCCCAGATAGCAAGTGACAAAGTTGGAATTTACATCATAGTCTAACTTTAAAGTCCTTGCTCTTAACTAGTATACACTCCTGCCACTCATAGTATATAAACCATAGTGCAAAGTCCTTCCCTCACTACTCACTCAACACAGGAATAATCTGGTTGCTAGATTCAAGCAAACTTCACAGGATTTTTCCCAAGGTTTACAGAACTTGTGGTCTCTTGATGTGTTTATTACCTTCATTAACTGCATTTCTACCATTTTAGGGACTGTGTTTCGATTATCTGGGGCTGAGAGAGGAGAAATGTTGAAATACAAGAGGAAACATTCTCTGAAGCGCTCTCGGCAAGCCACTGTTTTGCCCAAGGAAGAGATCTTGTCTCGAAGTATCGCTCAGATCTGCCCTGGTCTGTAGTCATGGGAGGGCTTTCAGAAGTTGTTCTGGCTTTTTGGCAGGAAAAGAGCTACCATCAGTTTGAAAATGAAAGTGAAATCGCTCAGTCGTGTCTGACTCTTTGCGACCCGGTGGACTGTAGCATACCAAGCCCCTCCGTCCATGGGATTCTCCAGGCAAGAATACTGGAGTGTGTTGCCATTTTAGATCTGACCTAAAAATATTCCCTTGCTCCAAAGATGTTGTTGACTCAATGACGCTTCCTGTGTTATACATGGACCGCTTCCTTTGGCTGTCAGTGCAGGCTCCGACTGTCTAACGGCTTCATTCTCCATCTGTGAGGAGCTATACCCATCTCTTTGATTCCCCTGGCCCATCTCGCCCCCAGTGCAAACGTCTCTCCACACACATGTTGAGATTTAGCCTGTTGTTTTCCGGCAAAGAAGTTCCTCCAGCCCTGAGGACGATGATCAAATGGCAGACAACAGGGACAGCGCCTGTATCCAAGTCTTGAGATAAACATCACCCAGCTTCCTGTTCCTTCCCTTCTGAGAAGGAAGAGCAAGATCTGGAAATCCAGGAGGAAATCCAGGAGGAAAAAGGGGGCCAAAGAGAGATGATTTATTGAAAATCATTCAGGGTGCCGCTGGGAGGACCATCACCAATGCTGTCTCTGCAGGGAACCGGCCTCTCCTGCCAGCTGAGCACAAGGGGCCTGAGCCCCGACCACCACTGTGTTTGGTTCACGCTGTTTCTATGTAGGAAGTACGCTGGGTTTTTGTCGTTGCTGTTGCTGTTGAAGCTGAACACTCACCTGAACAAATAGCAGATGTTGATGAATATTAATTTGTGCTCAGATGAATGCTTCAAAGTGTCAATTTAATTTCTGTTTTACTATTCAGCTCCTGATTGTAATGAGCTACTTGAGGATGTGGAGTCGCGCACACACCTGGCTTGGGGATGGGGCTGGAGTCTCCAGGGAGCGGAGCCTGGGTCCTCGGGCTTTTATCTCTGTTACAGGACCACGCCGGTGAGCCCAGGTGGCCCCTGAAAGTCACCCCGCTGTGCGCTGGCCCAGTGGAGAGCTGGCACCTCCCCATGGAGAGGAAGGCACACACACACCAAACAGCCTTCGGGGGCGACCAGGAGCTGAGCCAGAGCTAGAGCCCATGCTGGGGTTCCAAGCTCTGAGCGGCATGGGCTGTGGCGAGAGCCCTTCCTAACCTCCTTTTACCCTGCCT
Source organism: Bison bison bison (assembly GCF_000754665.1). NCBI lineage: Eukaryota > Metazoa > Chordata > Mammalia > Artiodactyla > Bovidae > Bison > Bison bison. Next base: position 1,800,379 of record NW_011494804.1, on the reverse strand, counting down.
CAGTCCTTGTCTGTTGCTGAATGTTCAGATGCCTAAGAAACTGAATTCTAATTTGTATCCTTACAGGTCCACGTAGGGAGGGGAGGGGAGCCTGCCTTTGGAGTCGGGCTTACATGGATGCACCGTGCTAAGTTGCTCCAGTCCTGTCTGGCTCTATTTGACCCTGTGGACTGCAGCTTGCCAGGCTCCTCTGTCCGTGGGGAGTGGGCGTATCGGGGTATGAATCCCAGCCCTGGATCTCACCAGCTTCGGCGTATTTCTTGACCTTTCTGAGCCTCTGCTCCCCCCTTGTAAACAGAGCCATTGAGAAGATTAAACAAGGGGCCCAGTTTCCATGCTTAGCAAGGGCCTGGCACGAAGCCCCACACAGTAGATGAAGCCCCCTTCCCTTCCCTTCAGATAAATAAACCCCTTCTTGAATAGTGTAAAAATTAAGCTTCAGTTTAATTATTGAGTTTTCAAATACCTCTCTGTCGTAAATGCTTCTCTGTGTTTCCTGATTTCCTAGTTCTCTGTGTGCCTTATTAGTAATCTGTAAGGAAACATGACCCATGTTTCTATTTTGAGTTTTCTGCTAGAATAACGTGAATGTGATGACTTTTTTTTTAAAGGACACAAATGACACTCTATTCTATATTTATCTTGTTCCTCAGTAGAATGGATTTGTCCCTCATAGAAAATCACTTTTGAAAAATAAGAAAATAAAATAACAACAACAAAAAAATAATAAAGAAAATAACCTTCTGCAGCCCATCCTCTGTCCACCTGGGGCTTGCTTTACCGTTTCCCCTTCTTGCTCCTCCTAGCTTGCCCGCTGTCATCCCTCAAACACTCGGGGTGTTGGCACTTCAGTGAGGGCAGTCAGGAGACTCCCGAGCAGAGCCTGCACACAGGGCTGCAAAGGCCAGTTGTCCTCTGGCTGAAACTTGACAATGAGCGAGACTCCGCATTCACTGTGAGTCTCCACTTCCCTCCTGATCTCTTTCTAAACTTAGATGTTATGTGTTTCCTAGGACTGCATATATGCCAAGTAAATCATGCAAAATGCCATGCTGAATTACTCACTAGCTGAAATCAAGATGGCTGGGAGAAATATCAACTACCTCGTATATGCAGATGATACCACTAAAATGGCAGAAAGTGAAGAGGAACTAAAGAGCCTCTTGATGAGGGTGAAAGAGGAGAGTGAAGAAGCTGGCTTAAAATTCAACATTCAGAAAATGAAGATCATGGCATCCAGTCCCATCATGTCATGGCAAATAGATGGGGGGAAAGTGGAAACAGAAACAGATTTTATTTTCTTGGGTTCCAAAATCACTGCAGATGGTGACTGCAGCCATGCAATTAAAAGACGCTTGCTCCTTGGCAGAAAAGCTCTGACAAACCTAGACAGTGTATTAAAAGGCAGAGACATCACTTTGCTAACGAGGGTCCATATAGTCAAAGCTTTCTCCATAGTTATGTATGGATGTGAGAGTTGAACCATAAAGAAGGCTGAGCACTGAAGAATTGATGGTTTCAAACTGTGGTGCTGGAGAAGACTCTTGAGAGTCCCTTGGATTGCAAGAAATCAACCTTAAAGGAAATCAACTCTGAACATTCACTGGAAAGACTGATGTTGAAGCTGAAGTGGAAATACTTTGGCCACCTGATGCCAAGAGCTGACTCATTAGAAAGACCCTGATGCTGGGAAAGATTGAGGACAAGAAGCGAAGGGGGTAACAGAGGATGAGATGGTAGGATGGCATCATTGACTCAATGGACATGAGTTTGAGCCAGCTCCGTGAGATGGTGAAGGACAGGGAAGCCTGGTGTGCTGCAGCTCACGGGGTCGCAGAGAGTCGGACATGACTGAATAGCTACCGAATAGCAACACCAGGACTGCATAGCAAGTACCTGAAACTGGTTGGCTTATTATAACATCAGAAATCTGTCATTTCACAGTTCCAGAAGCCAGATGCCCAAAATCAAGCTGCTGGGAGGGTCATGCTCCCCTCAAGTCTGTGGAAGAGACTGCAGCCCTAGCTTGTGGCGGTCACCACCCACTCTTGGGCTCCCGTGGCTTCTGCAATGGGACTCCAGTCTCTCCTTCTGTCTTCACATGGCACGCTCCCTGTGTCTTCTTCACAATGTCTTTCTGTGCATGTCTCTGCCCTGATTTCCCCTTTTTACAAAGATATCAGTCATATTGGAGTAAATCCCACCTTCGTGATCTCATCTTAAATTGTTAAATCTATAAAGAACTCATTTCACAATTTGAGGTACTTATCTCTTTTGGGGGAGTGAGTGAGTGAGTGAAGTCGCTCAGTCGTGTCCGACTCTTTTCGACCCCATGGACTGCAGCCTCCCAGGCTTCTCTGTCCATGGGATTTTCCAGGCAAGAGTACTGGAGTGGGGTGCCATTGCCTTCTCCAGGGGATGAGGGTACATAATTCAATCCATGACACAGGTAAATTACCTCTCATTTTTTCCTTCTTGGGACTCTAGTGAATCCTTTTGGATTTTACCTCCATTTCAACCAAAACCACAAAGCCCTTCACAATCTGGCCTTATCATATGCCCAGACTGGAACTTTTTTTAAAAAAACTGAAGTATAGTTGCTTTATAATGTTATATTAGTTTCAGGTGTGCAAAGTGATTTTATTATATGTGTGTGTGTATATATTCTTTTTCAGACTTTTTTCCATTATAGAGTATTATAAGATATTGAGTATAGTTACCTGTGTTAAACAGTAGTTTCTTATTGTTTATTTTATATATATATATAAAAAATAAACAATAAGAAACTACTGTTTAACAGTATATATATATATATATAGTAGTGTGTATCTGTTAATCCCAAACTCCTCGTTTGTCCTTCTCTTGAAACTTTTATATCTATCATCTTGTTGAATTTTCAAACATCCCAGAAAGGTTGGTATCTTTATTTTTTGTTTTACACAAAAGAAAATGAAAACCCAAGTGAATTAAGACTCTCAGTGTGAAAGCTCAGTGTTTGAGCAGAGACCTTCTGACTTTGAGTCTGTTGCATCAGGTCAAAACTGTATTGACTCAGGACAGCCTTTGCTTTCTATTCGACTGTGTATCTCTACCCTTGACTCTAAGAAACACTGCGCCCTTGATCTCTCCTCTCCCTCAACACTCTCTGTCATTCTCTGTGCTTATCTGTCTGTTTCAGTGACTTTGGCCCCTGTGCTCACCAGCAGACCCAGACCAGCAGTATCTGTTCTTTCTGGCTACTTTCTCTTTTGTCCTGTCCTATTTCCTTTTAAGGATTTCTCTCTTCCCTGTCCTTCTCCTTTCTGTCTCACTCTCTTTGTTGTCTTAATTCTTTAAGCCCTGCGGCCTCCTGACACCTGGCGTCATTCATCCACACCCAAATTGAGCTGGCAGTCTCGACACTTTGTGTTTATACAGTTTGGACATCAACACAGTTCCTTACCGCTTCTTCTTGACATGTCTCTGTCTCTTTCAAAGCAACACTCAAAGCTTCTGATGTGTTTTAAACAGCCTTGAGATATCACTTCATGCTGGAACACAGCCCAGCTCCCCACCTTTGTTGCTTCTTCCAAACACGACACTGGTCCCCTGAGGGATGCTGCGTGTTCCTTCCCCAGATGGAGAGGTGGCCTCCTGCTAATGTTAT
>NW_011494804.1:1795947-1796633 GCF_000754665.1 Bison bison bison | reverse complement strand
CTGATTGCTCTCCTAATGAGCTTAGGGCCCTCCCCTGGAGAGCTACTTGAAGTCTATGAAAGAGTACCAGCCTCATAGGTCTGCCGATTAGGATGGCTACTTGAGCTACACTAAGAAGATATAATCTGGCCATTTAAAAAAACCCTCCAGAAAAGGAGACTGAGTTACTCCCTTGGTAAAATTAAAAACTACCCTCAGTTTCAGAGCTCATTTTCTTCTCTCTGTATTATACTGGCCCATGTCCTGAGTGGCCTGATTTTATTTATAACTTTTTAGGTACTATTTATATGCTGGAAAATGTCAAATCTAGTTCCCTCATCTTGGTGCCTTCCCCAAGCTCCAGATCTCTATTTTTAGTGATCTGCCACCCACCTGGATGTCTTGCTAGCACCTCACCCTGAAATGTCCCCTATCATGGCTAAGTATCCCCTCCTCATGTGGTCTGTATTTCACGTCTACTGCTGCTGTATCCTCTGCTTCCCAAGCCATGCCTCCTCATCCTGGTTCTGTACTCATCAGTATATCTCAGTATATCCGTCTTCTGTGGATCCTTGTCCTCAACATTTCTCACCGAACTGGAGCCTCTTAACCTGTCTTTTCCTCCGATCTCTCTTCATCCCAATCCAAACAGACTCCTTTTGAAAGAGTCAAGTTGACCACAGGGCTGTCTTGTTTTGAAATTACTG
>NW_011494804.1:1788777-1795847 GCF_000754665.1 Bison bison bison | reverse complement strand
CAGAAACCTTTGAACCCTGTCCTTTTTTGCTGATTGTGTGTCCTGGGGACAACACCGTCTTCCATGCCTCGGTACTTTTGCATGTGCTGTTTCCCCAGCTTGGGATACTCTTTCACCCCTTCTATACCTGAGAAATTCCTTCTCACCTTAGTAAGTGAGTGAGTCAAAGTCTGTCTGTTGTGTTTGACTTTTTGCAACCTCATGGACTGTAGCCTGCCAAGCTCCTTTGTCCATGGGATTCTCCAAATAAAAGAGTAATTTCCCAGGTGGGGTTGGTGGCAATCTCCTCCATGGCACCTAGTATGTGGTTGTGTAATACCACTCTAAGCTTTATAATGGGCTTCCTTGGTAGTTCGGTGGTAAAGAACCCTCCTGTCAATGCAGGAGACCTGGGTTCCATCCCTGGGTCAGGAAGATCTCCTGGAAGAAGAAATGGCAACAAACTCCAGTATTGTTGCCTGGGAAATACCATGGGGTCACAAAAAAGCTGGCCATGACTGAGAGACTAAACAACAGCAAAGCTTTATAGCAATCTGTGTCTTCTTACTTGTCTTCTCCATCAGACTGTGAATGCTCCAGCATGTGAGGGCAACGTTTGGCATTCTATGCGAAAGCCACAAGTGTCTTTGAATGATGGAAAACTTCATAACATCTGACTCAACCCTATGTCTTTCGATCTCTTTCCCTTCTTTCTTACTTTCCCTTTCTCCATAGAGAAGGAGCTGATGGATTATCAAAATCCACATAAGATTTCATAAATAAATAGGGGGATTCCCAGATGACGCAAGTGGTAAAGAATCCACCTGCCAATGCAGGAAATGAAATTGATGCAGGTTTAATCCCTGAGTCGGGAAGATCCCCTGGAGTAGGAAATAGCAACCCTCTTCAGTATTCTTGCCTGGGAAATCCCATGGACAGAGAAGCCTGGTGGGCTACAGTCCATGGGGTCGCAGAGAGTTGGACACTACTGAGCACTTGTCAGCAGCAGCATAAATAAATATATAGATAAATAAGCTTTGGTTAAAAAAAAAAAGTGGCACTGGGATAAAGCTACAGATGTGGTTAGTACATCATCTGCCTCCCTGGGGCAGTACTGGCATCAGAGCATGGCTACAGGACTTGTTCTGAGCTCACCGGCAGCCTGAACGAAAACTACAAGATAAGCTTACACACTTACTGGCATCCATATAGTAAAATCTTGCTTTGTAGAAGAACAAATAACTCTAAGTCTTGAGACCCAAGGTAAATTTCTCATAAGGGCACCAGGTAACCAGAGAATCCCACCGTTCTCCCTTCTGATAGCCTGTTAGCACATGGCAGGATGATTCCTGGCTGAGCTGAAGGAGCAAGGGCAACGCTTGCCCAGTGTCTACATTAGTGAGCGTTCATTAGGAAAATGTGAGCCTGATTCCTCTTGGTCTATGTCTGATGAACAGGGAAAGGCAAAGGAGTGGGAGAGGCAATCTCCCCCTCCTGGGATTAAGAGCTCTGACACTTTCACTCACTCATTCATTCGTGCCCTCATTCACGAGGCAGCAATTCTTAATTGAATGCCTACTTTCTATAAGGCCTTAAGGGAGATTTATCCTCCATCTCCTGCTGTGCAGCCTCTCCCATCTGAAGTCTGGCTGGATGGTACACTGTTGTGTATCAGCTCTTTCAATCAGAGGCCAGAGGCTACATCTGCCTAAATTGCTTTATATGGGATTCGATGCTCGAGCTGGAGGTTTCTGGGTGGCAGCTAATGGTTGTCATAGGGAGGAATAAAAAGGGCTCTTGGATGTGCTTCTGTTTAAGCATCCAGGGAACATTTTCTGGCTCTGGAAAGATGGGTTTCACAGAGTAATTTTAGCCATTATCGACTGAGAATAACAGCTACTTTAGAAAATTAAATTAGCCAGTCTTCCCTCCCAGATTCATTTTTCCTCCTTTCACATGGTGGAAGCCATCTCTATTTAGTGTGCCATGCAACCTCTCCTACCTCATCGTTCAAATCATTTAGTAAAATAAAAAGGCTTTAAAAACGAAGGATGCAAATATAAACATGAGTGCAATTAAGATCTCAACTCCATTACATTAATATAACTACTTTGCGTGGAGTTTATTATGATGCGCATCAGGGTTTTAATGTTTTCTCCCATTTAGTGCCATCCTTAGTTAGAAGGAAACATCGTGCTATATAGGAAACAATTGCTTCTTGGGTTGGAAAAGAGTTTGAATAGGATTCGATTGTGATTAATTAAGCTCACACATGATAACGTAGAAAGAACCAAACAGTTGTTCTTCAAGTTGACAGCGTAGTTGGTGAACAAAAAAGATTTATAACACTAAATTTAAATTTTCCTGATGTAATAATATATTATGGAAATTACTCATCTTTTTTTTTTTTGCTGGAAATGTGGTGAGCCTTTATATTTTGTTTTATTTTTGTTTTCTCCATGCAAAAAAACAGAGGCATACACAGGAATGAAGGAAATGCGAGAAAAGAAAGCTTAATGAGCAAGACAAGCCTTTATTTTCTGTCCATTACCCTCAAATTATTTCCCACAAACATTGCATCTGACAATTCTTCTTTAGAGTCAGCTCTAAATGTGTGCTACCTTCGTGAAGAAGGGATAGATGTCTTTATCCTTGGATAACCAACAGCCCCCTTCCTGGAAATCATTCTCCAAACTGAAAAGCATCTCCCCTCTCCTTTCAGCACATATGCTGACCTAACCCAGGCTCTCCTCCGCTCAGCACGTCTTTCAGGAAACAACCATTGTCAGCCCTTAGCATATGAGGCAAACTGCATCAGTGACATCAGAATGTCTGTGAAGAGAATACAGTGAGTTCCCTACCTACGACCCTGCAAGGTGTGAACTTTCAAAGATGGGAATGTGCGTTCCATTGTGAGTCATGAGTGAAATTGCAGTTTGCCCTCCATCTCCTATTGCTGATGATCCTTCACCTCTACCATCTCCCACTTCCTCTCCCACCTACAGACACTGGCTCTTCTTGCCTGTTCACTCGATGCCAGCTCCTATGGGCCAGCTATTGTACCGTACTACTGCATATTTCAAAGTATTGTACTGTAAGACTAAAATTAAAAGGAATTGTGCTCGTTTTTATGTATTATTTGTGTGAAAAGGATTATAAACCTATTACAGGACAGGACTTCCCTGATGGCTCAAATTGTAAAGAATCTGTCTGCAGTGCAGGATACTCAGGTTCAATCTTTGGGTTGGGAAGATTCCCCGGAGAAAGGAATGGCTACCGACTCCAGTATCCCTGCCTGGAGAATTCTCTGGACAGAGGAGCCTGGTGGGCCACAGTCCATGGGGTCACAAAGTGGGCCCAACTGAGGGACTAAGACTTTTACTGTGTGGCCAAGTGTGTTAGTTGGTGCCCAGGCTAACTTTGCTGGCCTGTGAACCAACTGCGCTGATGAACACACTCTCAGAATGGAACTCGTTTGTATGTAAGGGGCTTGCTGTAATCAGTTCTGCTTTGAAAAGTGTTGCCACTCAGCGACATCCATATTTTGTCTTTGCCTTGTCTTTCCATCTTCTCCTCTCTTTCTTTGCATCTGTGTCTCTCTGTGTGTCTGTCCATCCCTCCTCAGTCAGTCTGTCCAATTTGTCTCCCTCATACCTACTCATTTTGGCCCCCTTCTCTCCCAGCTCTGTCTCCTCTCCACCTTCCTCTCCTCTAAAACTCTCAGTCTCTGGGTTGCAATCAAGACCCTTGAAACCAAATCAGGAGTGATGGCGCATGTCTCTGGAAAGTGTCTTCTGTTAACTGGCCAGACTCAGGAACAGCCATGAATGAGTAATGACAGCTCCCCAGGGTCAGCCTGGGCTACTCCGAGCAGCACATTCAAAGCCTTTCCATGGTTGAGAAATGCACTGATTTCTCATCTGCTGGAAAGGTGCTTCCCAGGCTGCAGCCGGATCCACAGGACACTCACAGATTCCCCTCTGGGCACCACCCTGTGTCTAGGCTGTGCTGGGGAGCCTGCAGTGACCCCTACCAGCAGACCCTGCTGGAGAGGAGAAGGAGTCTAAGCTGGATGTGGACACACCTCAAACCTCCCCTTATCTTCAGGAGGTGCCAAAGGAATGTTTCCCCTCACCTCTCCTCCATTTGGGAAAGGGGGCTTCCCTGGTGGCTCAGATGGTAAAGAATCTGCCTGCAATGCAGGAGACCTGGGTTCGATCCCTGCGTCAGGAAGATCCCCTGGAGGAGGGCATGGAACCCACTCCGTTATTATTGCCTGGAGAATTCCATGGACTGAGAAGCCTGGTGGGCTATGGTCCATTGGGTTGCAAAGAGTCGGACATGACTGAATGACTAATACACACACACACACATTTGGGAAGAAAGCTGACTTCTCACAGGAGACCGGCAGCTTTTATAAAGGAGCCTAATGGACTAAGACACAGTCATCATACTCGTTTGCTCAAGATGTGTCAACTCGAGAAGCAGAATTACTAAATCATTCCATAAATCCAAAGAGATGAAACATGATGGAAACCTTAATGATCTGGCAACCTTGATGTTCCCTTTCTGTGCTTGTGATAACGTCCAGAACAGATGAATAGCAAACACCCACGGACCAACTATCGCTCCGGGATTTCTGATTCTTCTCCCTCTGCAACCTCCTAGACCTTGTTTTTAAGACAGTTAAAATGATTGATTTTTTACAAAATAAAACCTAAACCCATGTTTCAGCTTTCTCCCTCAATGAAGAATAGAGAAAAGGAGTTAAAAATACTTTCAAAGTCAAGCTATTTGTAGATTTATAAGTTCTTAAGAATTTACGCATTTACTTTTTATTGCTTCACAGCCCTTAGTGCCACATGTAAAATTAGGAAAAAAAAATAGAAAAATGTATTAACTATTATGTATCTCGTAATAGAATCTGAGGATGAGTGGGACATAATTCTTGCTCTCATAAAGCTCACTGTCTTCATGGACCTCTCATGGATTCTGTAAGGAAAGTGCTGTGTAAATATCACTCTCTTTCCTGCTAATTACAGGCATCCCAACTCTCACTTTCATCACGATGCAAGGACTTTCTAAGCAGGATTCTACATCTTAATGTAAGGCAAATCCACATTAGAATCCTTCCTTAGCTTAGATTATTCAAATTTTTCCTACTTCTTTTGGGATCTCCCATCTCTGGGATCGCACAGAGTTGGACACGACTGAAGCGATTTAGCAGCAGCAGCAGGTAGAGGAAGCAAGGATAGCAAGGAGATCAAACCAGTAAATCCTAAAGGAAATCCACCCTGAATATTCATTGGAAAGACTAATGCTCAAGCTGAAGCTCCAGTACTTTGGCCACCTCATGCAAAGAGTCAACTCATTGGAAAAGACCCTGGGGCTGGAAAAGATTGAAGGCAGAAGGAGAAGGGGATGACGGTGGATGAGATGATTGGATGACATCACCAACTCAATGGACATGAGTTTGAGCAAGTTCTGGGAGATAGTGAAGGACAGGGGAGCCTGGCATGCTGCCATCCATGAGGTTGCAAAGAGTCGGACTCAACTGAGCGACTGAATAATAACAAAGGTAGAGCAATTACATTTCTGTACTCTTGCATGCCTTTGTATATGCTTTTACCTCCAAAATGAGCAAGCAATGTTTGTTGAGTAAATGAGTGGGGGCCTGGATTGGTTTTCAATTACTGTTGTCAATCTGTCTTTTATTTGGAGTTCTAGGAGCTCTCCCCGTGGGGAAAGGCCATGTCTCTTTCATCCCTGTGTTCCCAAATAATACACGCTCTCAAAAACTCTTTGAGTTACATTCAATTTCATGCTCTCTTTCTCTCTCTCTCTTTCTTTTTTTTTTTGGTAAGAAGGGAAGATTTTTTTCTTTGTGTTTGTTCCAGACATACTGGACGTAGGGTTGTGATGAGGCCTTATAAAGTATGGATCCTGGTAGAAATGAGTAGCTTAGAAAGGAAGTGATTTGGAGTGTGGAAAGTGGCAGCTGTCACACACCCATGCACAAACGTGACAGCACGTGTCTGGCCTGGGCGTTCTGCTCTGAAGCATCTCTATAGAGGTCAACATTTAGCATCAATTGAATGAGCAATTTCTTCTCTTCTCCGGCCAGTGAATTGAAGAGTTTGGCTCTCCTTAAACCTTCAGAGCTACCCCTCACCTGACTGCAAGGATCCACCCATCCATGGCAGCTGCTTGTCCCTCGGCCCTATGAAGCCCCTTCAGACCTCCCTCTCTTCTGTCTGCTCTGAGTCTCCCTACACGGCCCTCTTAGCCCACACCCCTTCAGCTTCTCACTTTGTTTCAATGTTCTCTTCTTACCTTAGATGTGGTAGCCTGATTTTGGAATAAGCTGCTTTTTGCCTAACTTAAAAATTTTTAGGATACTACAGCTTTGAACAATCCCCACATTTTGTTTCTTAACAGCCACCCAGAGGCATGCACCTTACTCTCACCTCTGATCCCTTGACCCTTGACTCTGTGCCATATCCATAGAGGAAGGTGCTATTTCCCTAGGACAGTCTGTTGTTCAGACAGGTTCCAACTTTGGAGTGACGGTGGGGGACTAGGGGTAAACCTAAGATGAGCATCTCTCTTTCTGAACCAGAGGACACCCACTTGGCCCTTCCCTCATCCAGTTGCACTGGGGTAAGAAGTTTATGGGTGCCATTTGCATCCCCCTGTTAAGGACAGCCAGCAAGTTCATGCTGACTGCTCAAAGAAGCTGAGGAATGCCGTAAAGAATGTTCTTGGGATAAGAAAGAAACTAATGAGATCGCTAGCCTCATGAGAAAAAATTCAGCGTGGGACAAAACTAAACAGATGCATCTGACACCGGATTTTAAAGTTATCTCTTCACCCCCAGACCATCAACTCAAAGAAAGGGTAGTCTTAAGGGCAAAGTAGTCTTAAGCACAAGCTGGAATCAAGATTGCTGGGAGAAATATCAATAACCTCAGATATGCAGATGACACCACCCTTATGGCAGAAAGTGAAGAGGAACTCAAAAGCCTCTTGATGAAAGTGAAAGAGGAGAGTGAAAAAGTTGGCTTAAAGCTCAACATTCAGAAAATGAAGAT
>NW_011494804.1:1784519-1788571 GCF_000754665.1 Bison bison bison | reverse complement strand
TGGACTGCAAGGAGATCCAACCAGTCCATTCTGAAGGAGATCAGCCCTGGGATCTCTTTGGAAAGAATGATGCTAAAGCTGAAACTCCAGTACTTTGGCCACCTCATGCGAAGAGTTGACTCATTGGAAAAGACTCTGATGCTGGGAGGGATTGGGGGCAGGAGGAGAAGGGGACGACAGAAGATGAGATGGCTGGATGGCATCACTCACTCGATGGACGTGGGTTTGGGTGCACTCCGGGAGTTGGTCATGGACAGGGAGGCCTGGCGTGCTGCGATTCATGGGGTTGCAAAGAGTTGGACACGACTGAGCGATTGAACTGAACTGATGGGCAAAGATAGTGAAGACCAAGGTTCTCTGGGCCTGGCTCTGCAATGCCTTTTCATTTTTTTGGGCCTTGGGCTTTGAGAAGTCATCTGTGATTTCTGAAGGTGGGGTTATGTGTCTGCACTAAATGCCCTGTTAATACAACGCCCCATCCTTCCTGCCAGCTCCCAGCCCACTGCAAGTTTCACGTCTGTGAGATGGCAGAGTACTGAGTACAGTACTGGGTACTGAGTACAGAGCTCACAGAGACATTCCAGGAACTCAGAAAGGGCTTGCAGGGCGAGTAGAGCAGGCAGTCCTTTTCTAGCATGGGTAGTCCACTCTGCAAAAAAAAAGAAAAACACACCTTGCTGAGCGTCCCTGGTGGCCCAGGGATAAAGAATCTTTCTGCCAAGGCAAGGGACACGGGTTCCATCCCTGGTCTGGGAAGATCCTGCAGGCCGAGGAGCAACTAAGCCCGTGTGCCACTGCTGCTGAGCCTCTGCTCTGGAGTCCACCTGCTGCAAGTTCTGAGCCCACGCGCCACAAATACTGAAACCTGCACACGCTGGGGCCTGTGCTCTGCAACGAGGGAGGCCACCACGAAGAGAAGCCTGTGCTCTACAACTGGGGAGCAGCCTCCACGTGCCACAAACAGAGCAGGCGCTTGCCCAGCAGTGATGACACAGCACAGCCACAGCAAGCCTCGCCTCGTTCAATGGCTCCCACGTAACTCCCGCCCAGAATGTGACGCTGAGTGTGCACTCCAGGACTAATTTTCTTCTCCCAAAGTCTTAGGTATGCTCTGTGAATGAGCACGGTACCTTCTTCTTGTGGATTTATAAGGACTGCCTCTCTCAGCCCCTGGCAAGCTCTTCAGAAAGGGTCTGTTTCCTTCTTATTACTTGCTAACAACCCTAGAAGAAGTGGTATTTTACCTTTTTCAATTGGAATTAGAAAACAACCTGGAGAAATGTGTGATGAAGCTGGTGGAAGCAGGAGACGACTCAGAGGGAATTAATGGAGTTAATATTTGAAAGGCACACAGCACTGTGTAAGTGTTCGCTCAATAAATAAAATATTTTTGCTGTTCGTATTGTTGTCAGACACGAAGGCATCACACAGACCTGAATGTTACTTTCTAAACCACTGAATTTCTGATGTGGAAAAGAAAAAAAGTACCCCTTTAGAATTTTGGAAGCCCCCAAAATAAAGCATGGAAGCGCTCTTGGCTCAAGGCTTATTCTATTTAACACCTTTCAATAGGGCAACATCTGGATGTTATCATGGCTTGGCAAGACGAGATGTCGAAATTACAAATTCTGGAAACGCTGTGCATTAGGCACTCTTGTCTTTGCCTGTAATTGCCTTAAAGATATAAAAGAGCCTGATTGTAATAACTCCCCTAGTGTAACTATTCTTCATTTCTATTCTGCAAGAGAAGATAGCAGGAAGTGGTATCACTCTAAGGATATGAGTAAGGAGAGAGGGGAGCTAATCCTTCAATATGTGTGCCTCGCATCTCAAGTAAGTACCGAACAAAAGTGTGAAAGGATTATTGGTAATCATAGAAATATGTATATATATATATATATATATGTGTGTGTGTGTGTGTGTGTGTGTGTCCCTTGACCTATTAACTGGAATAATCGTTGCACTAAGATAAGAAACCCCTAAGACTTCCAAGGTGGGTGGCCCCAGGTCAGGAAGCATTTATTATTTATTTCCTCAAGTCCTGCTCCCCAATGATAGGGATGGAAATTTGGTAGAGCGGGTCTGCCCTTGTCAAGCAAGTGAGATGCTTGTTTCATTTTTAATCTGGATTCTTTGCCCTGACAGATAAATCTGAAGAGTGCTGTTAAGGATGGGGTGAGCTGGGCTCCCAGTGATGGCTGTGGGAAAGGGTAGAAGATACGGCAGCCTGGGACTACAGTCATCATCACGTGACTGCAGGCCTTTTAGAGTGAAGCAGGCAGAACCAGCCATCTCTCTGACTTCAGCAAGGAGAAAGCTAGACCCAAGCGTGCGCTGAATTCTTTCAGTGGAGTTTGTCACTGCAGAGAATGTGTTGAAGGCCTTTGGGCTGAACTGGGATGATGGGGAAAACTGAATACCATTCTGTGTCTGGCTGAGTTTGTTTTATCCATGGGTACCATGAAGCTTGGGCTTTCCTGGTGGCTCAGTGGTAAAGAATCCACCTGCCAATGCAGGAGACTCAGGTTCGATCCCTGGGTCAGGAAGATGCCCTGGAGAAGGAAATTACAACCCACTCCAGTATTCTTGCCTGAGAAATTCCATGGACAGAGAAATCCCATGGACAGGGAAGCCTGGTGGGCTACAGTTCATATAGTTGCAAAGAGTTGGACACAACTTAGTGACTAAGCAACAAGCGTGAAGCTTGGGGGAGTGGGAAGTGAAGTGACTGCTTCTGTTCTGTGACCCAGCAGCTCTGGCTGCAAGTGGGATTCAATAAGCAAGGGCAGGTAGGGTGTGTCTCAGTAACTCCTGGTGTATGCGTGTTCAGTCGTTGCAGTGGTGTCTGACTCTTGTGATCCCACCAACTGTAGCCCGCCAGGCTCCTCTGTCCATGGGATTTTCCAGGCAAGAATACTGGAGTAGGGTGCCATTTCCTACTCCATGGGTTCTTCAGGAACAAGGGATCAAACCCACGTCTCCTATGTCTCCTGCATTGTGGGCGGATTCTTTACTGGGTAAGTCGTCAGGGAAGCCCTGGTAACTGGTCCTGGTGGTGAAAAAAAGGGTGGATTGAAGAGGGGAGCGTCTGGGAGCTGGAGTAGATGGGGTGGCAGATGATACAAGCGGAGACTGGGAGAAGGATGCACTGACCTTTTCCTGAAATGTAGTTGAGATAGTGGGGACCCAGGAAGCTGGTATTAGAGTGGTACTGATGCAGCAGAGTGGGTAGGACTTTACTGTGGACAAGATGGAGACGCAGGAGAGGGAAGCATGAGATATGGCCCCAGGTTTATGGGCTTCATAGTTGGGAGAAAGAACAGATTTGAGTTTGATGAGAAGACAGTGAATTCTGTTTGGACATATCAGCTATGGTACCTGTGGAATATCCTGACAAGATTCAGGATTTCCTGCAAAAAGCACTATGGATTCTCATGTGTAGTTGGGCCATAATTATTTATTGGGGCTTCCCTTGTGGTTCAACTGGTAAGGAATCCACCTGCAATGCGGGAAACCTGAGTTTGATCCCTGGGTTGGGAAGATCCCCTGGAGAAGGGAAAGGCTACCCACTCCAGTATTCTGGCCTGGAGAATCCCATGGACTGTATAGTCTGTGGGGTTGCAAAGAGTTGGACACGACTGTGATTTCCACAACTGCTACAAAATTCACTTGGGGGGTGGGGGAGGAATGATAAATACATTTCCACCTTAGAAAGAATTTAAGTAAAAAGCTCTTTCAGGAAAAAACAACAACAACAACAACTTTCTTCAAATTCATAAAAATCATACAAATTTCAATTAAAGCTTGGAGCTATATTATTTTTTCCTCAATACACCCTAAAGCTTTAATTTAGACTATAGATCAGCATTACAGTCCAGTGTGTGTGTTTGTGTGTGTTTATTTCTGTATGTTTTTATTGTTTTCTATAGGAAGAAACTTTTTTTATATGTGTGTATGAGATGGCTGGATGGCATCACCAACTTAATGGACGTGAGTCTGAGTGAACTCCGGGAGTTGGTGATGGACAGGGAGACCTGGCGTGCTGCGATTCA
>NW_011494804.1:1780210-1784419 GCF_000754665.1 Bison bison bison | reverse complement strand
CTGGATGGCATCACCAACTTAATGGACGTGAGTCTGAGTGAACTCCGGGAGTTGGTGATGGACAGGGAGACCTGGCGTGCTGCGATTCATGGGGTTGCAAAGAGTCGGACACGACTGAGCAACTGAACTGAACTGAACTGAATTCCCAAATGGGATTCCCTGATGGCTCAGCAGGTAAAGATTCCACTTGCAATACAGGAGACACAGATTTGATCCCTGGGTCAGGAAGATTCCCTGGAGGAGGAGATGGCAACCCACTCCAGTATTCTTGCCTGGAAAAATCCCACGGACAGAGGAAAGGATCACAAAGAGTTAGACACAATTGAGCGACTAAGCAAGCACACACAACAGTGAGCAATTCCCAAATGAGTGAGATTCTGTATTAAGCATTCTAAGAACTACAATATTTTACTATGGTAACCATTTATTGCAGGTCAAAAGCTGGTTAAAAAACCTACATAAACTCAAAGAAAGGAGGTGGGATTAATGGGGTGAAAAGACAAAAAAACTATAATCCTTCCCTAGCATTTATTTCTTGGGCCAAACACGATGGCACTTATTTTGTATTTGTCGTATTTTGTATTTTGTGTCTATTTTCTGTACTTAAGTCTTGCTTCCTCTTGTGTGCTAAGTTCTGAGAGGGCAGAAAATATCCCACATGTTATTTATTCTTCACAGTTTAATAACAGGTTCTCAAGAAAGACTTCATTTGTACTGTTGTTTATTAGGCATCACTCTGACCCTACACAGGTCAAATAATCCTTGGAAATGATATGAAAAGCACACAGGTTTTTTTTATTTGAAGAGCTCATAATCTAATGAGAGTCAAACACAGGAAAAGTCCATTTTGATAAAATATGATTAGGTATTTTAACTGCCTTTTTCTAGGCAGTTAAGGTGATAATCCTTTTTCTATGCAGACCCTTTGACTTTCCACATTTGATTTTTATTTTATATTGGGATATAGTTCATTTATAATATTGTGTTAGTTTCGAGTATACAGCAAAGTGGTTCAATTATACATACACCCATTCTTTTTGAGATTCTTTGTCTATATAGGTTATTACAGAGTACTGATAGAGTTCCCTGTGCTATTCTCTAGGTCCTTGTTAATTATCTATTTTACATACAGTAGTCTGTATATGTTAATCCCAACCTCCTAATGTATCCCTTCCTACCCTTTCCCCTTCGGTAACCATAAATTTGTTTTCAAAGTCTGTGAGTCTGTTTTGAAGTCTGTGAGTTTTGTAAATAAGTTCAGACTCTTCAGTTTTGAGTGAGTCTTTGGGTAATGAGGCAGGAGTTAGCATCTATTCTTCTCAGACAGTGTGTGGGTTGCTCAGATTCCCAGTAGTGTTTGTATGCAAAAATCAAATGAATGTGCACTTATTATATGGAATTGTACTGGAGGGAACATCAGAACAGTCTAAAGCTTTCCAAATTCGACAAGAACATTGGGAAGATTAACAAGTTAATATTTCACAGAAACGCTTTGAAGATAGAAAGTGCCACCATAAGTGCTAATTATTGTTATTAGCCCCCTGACCTTTTTTCTTTTCCCTTTACTGTTGGATCTATCATAGAATTTCTTAACTTCAAGGGAAATTATTTTTCCTCAAATGAGCATTTTTTAACTGAAGTCAAATGTTAATATATGCATTTATGGAAATACCGTTTCTTCCATTATTCTTTTTATCCCCCCTAGAGGGTGGAGATTGTGCCATTTATCTACTTTGTAAGGTGCCTGGCAATGCAACGCTCATTTTGTCACTCAGTAAGTGTACTGGCCATGGCTGGCTGACCTCTAAAGAGCCAAAATGCGTGTTTAGAATCCGAGCTGTGCCTGCAAACTAGTGAGATTTTAAAAAAGAATCAGAACTTAAGTAACTAAAGAGATTTGCATTTTAGAGTGGACACCAGGGGAGACTGTAGAGTCTACTCTTACCAGAGATGCTGACATTATTCCAAATATTTTGGTTCTCCTCATTTGAAATTGCTTTCAGAAGCACTTTTACAAACCATATTAAGAACTAGTGTCATTACTTCAGGTCACATCTTATGTATGAAAAGATCATGAGAGATCAAAGTGGAAAATGTACCCAAAGGGACCTCTCTGTATTGGTGTGTAAGGCTCCGAGAATTAACGAGTTAGAAATCCATTGTAATTATATGAAGCAAACCATCCTAATGCTTTACCCACCATATAAGCTTGAGAAAATTTCAAACACAAACATCGAAAGGCTTTAGAGCATTTTAAAACTTAGATATTCTGCTAGACTTGGTTGCTTGGGATAAAAATCAAAACTGTATATAAAAGGCATTCACTGGAGAAGGAAGAAAGGTAAACAGACTAGTAATACCACACACACACACACACACACACACACACTCACACTCACACACACGTACCCTCCCTCAACCCATTCTTTTTCTAATAACTTGATTGCCAACTCCGGTCCTCCCAGGCTTCTTTCTTTATTCTGCCTCTGGCAATGATAGCCAGAAATTTTTGGTTTCTTTCCATTTTTTTTCCCTCATCCACTTGATTTGTTGCCAGGAAAGAGAAATAGATAAACAGCAGCTGAGACATGGAGTTGGCTGAATCATCGCAGGCTTTCATTCCTTCCCCTATCTGCTGCATCTGCTCAAGGCTTACGTTGGTTTGCTAAGGCTTCTGTAATAAACTACCACCAACTTTGTGGCCTAAATAACAGAAATTTATTGTCTCACAGTTCTGGAGGCTGGAAGTCCAAGATCAAAGTGTCAGCAGGGTTGATTCCTGCGGAGGGCTGTGTAGGAGGACCCACCCCATGCCTTTCTCCTAGCTTCTGGGGCTTTGCTGGCAATCTTCAGCATTCCTAGGCTTGTCAGCACATCACCCTGACCTCTGCCATGATGTTCACCCTCCATTCTTCCTGTGTGCGAGCCTGTCTTCACATTTCCCCTTTCATAAGTATACCAGTCAAGTCAGATTGGGGTACACTCTAATGACCTCGTTTTAGCTTAATTACCTCTGTGAAGAATCTATCTCTAAATAGGTACTGAAGTACTAGAGGGCTAGGACTTCAACATATAAATTTGAGGCAGGGCGGGGGGAACATAATTCAACCCATAACAAACCTAGAATAGGGGTGTACAGAGAAATGAGAACACAGGGAAATTCTAAGTTTCACAGCTTGATCTTTGTTCTTTGGTACATATAAACAGGAAGTTATTCCTCTCACTTTTACACATTGCCATGCTTATAAAGGACCTGGGCTAACAAATCTTTATCATGTCCATTTCAGGTAGATTTCCATAGCACTTTACCTGTACCTATCTTACGACCCTCACAATTTTCTGCCTTGTACTATGGTTCCTTATGCACCCAATTTATCTCACCTATGAAACTATAACCTCCTTGGAAGCAATATCTAATTCATATTTATTTCTATTCCTTGAACTAGCGGAGTGCCTTGTCCATAATAGATACTAAATAAATTGTCACTGAATCTATAAATCCATGCTAGCTTTACAGTTACAGAGTTCAAAGAGTATACAAATTCATTGTCAAGCACTGTATCAGTCAGGATAGGTTAGGTCATGCTGCAGTATCAAACAACTCCTAACTCTCAGTGACTCCACTCAACAAAGTTTCTCTCTTTCTCAGGCAAAATCTTCTGCAGGTCCAGACAGTTATCCAAGGTGGTCATGTTCAACTGTGGGAGCAAAGCTTCCCAGGGAGCTCAGCATGAAGCTTCAAGGTTTCCTGTGACAGGTGAAGGGATCATGGAAGAATCAGCACTGGATCTTAATTGCTTCAGCTGAAAAATGACATGTTACCCTGTTGCCAGTCTGTTGGCCAGGACTGGTGTCATGACACAACTTCAAGGGGGCTAAGAAATGTTATCCTGTGCATGTTAGGAAGAGGAGGAGGACTAGAAATGTGGCTGAACACTACTAATTTCTAACTTTGGTACTTTTTATTTCCCCTAAGAATTGATGCGTTTGAACTGTGGTGTTGAAGAAGACTCTTGAGAGTCCCTTGGACTGCAAGGAGATCCAACCAGTCCATTCTGAAGGAGATCAGCCCTGGGATTTCTTTGGAAGGAATGAGGCTAAAGCTGAAACTCCGGTACTTTGGCCACCTCACGCGAAGAGTTGACTCATTGGAAAAGACTCTGATGCTGGGAGGGACTGGGGGCAGGAGGAGAAGGGGACGACAGAGGA
>NW_011494804.1:1754600-1780110 GCF_000754665.1 Bison bison bison | reverse complement strand
CCTCACGCGAAGAGTTGACTCATTGGAAAAGACTCTGATGCTGGGAGGGACTGGGGGCAGGAGGAGAAGGGGACGACAGAGGATGAGATGGCTGGATGGCATCACTGACTCGATGGATGTGAGTCTCAGTGAACTCCAGGAGTTGGTGATGGACAGGGAGGCCTGGCGTGCTGTGATTCATGGGGTCGTGAAGAGTCGGACATGACTGAGCGACTGAACTGAACTGAAATGAACTGAAAAGTTATATTTTATATTAGTACTGTGTTTCATACAACATTTTTAGAGCCCTTACTATGTGCCAGGCAATGTTCTAAATGCTGGTGGTCTGACATATAAGAGACGGACTAGAGGTTACATTCCAATATGGGTCAAGGATGACAAAGGGGTGACCAAATAAATAAATGAGACATCTGCATGATGTAATCAATGCTATAAAGAAAATAGAACAGGATAATATGGTAAGGAGTAACTTTCTTGTGATCTCAACACCGGTATGTGTAAGGTTTAGTCTTCTACTGAAAGGTTAGTGCTTAATTTTTCTTTCTCATATAATTTAAAATATAATATAATCATTCCTATACTATATTATACTTACTGAAACCTAATTGAACAGAACCTTTAAACTGCTATAATTTGAAACCCTTCAATTCATGTTTAGGTATTAAAGTCAAGGCATGAGAAAATTAAGTCACATAGAATATTTATACAAAGAAAGAATAATTTTAAAATAGAAACACATGCTATTTTAGTTATCTATTGCTATATAATAAACCACTTCAAAACCTGTGCTAGTTTTGAAGTGCTTTAAAACACCACCAATAATATATTCACACATGATTCTGGAATTTGGCCCAGACTTGGTAGGGAAAGCTCATCTGTGCTCCATGTCTGTTGGGCTGGAATGTCCAAGATGCCTTCATCATTCATGACTTAGTAGGATGGCTATAATTGCAGAGGCTATCCAGGTGTCTTTATCTCTGGCTTCTCCCCTCTGTCTCTTTAGTTTGGGCTTCCTTATAGTATGGTAGCTGGGTCTCAAGATGGAGCATTCCAAAAGGGTAAGCCCAATGCATAGTTGCTTATTAAGCCTTTTCTTGCATTGCACTTGCTAATTTTCAAGGACAGGGAGGCTCAAGAGGACAGGGATATATACATATATATATATATATATACACGCACATATATAAAATTATGACTGATTTGATTGTAGTGCCGCAGAAACCAACACAACATTGTAGAGTAATTTTCCTCCAATTAAAAAACAAAATAAAAACCCAAAGTTACCCCATGGTCAAGTGCAGAGTTAATCAGGGAGGCACCTTTACATGGTTCACTGGGACAGACAAGTTGTTTGTCTATCACTGTCAACTCTCTGGACTCTAACAATTCTTGATCCTCCTATACAGACAATACATTCTAGCCTTTCCCAGCCTCCTAGAGTCTAATTCCCCTAGAGATCACCCTGCTCTAATTAGAGCATCAGACTCAGGCTTGGAATCTCATTATCTTCGGCCCAGGGAGGATAAGGCTACTTAGGTGTGGTTATTTTCAAACCAAACACCTCTAAGGTAAATAGATAAGTTATCTTTCTCCCTTCTGGCCACCAATACCAACCTATAATGGTGGAGTAAGGACACAAAACAAAAACACATATTCAAAAAAGGGAAAGGGGAGATATATAAAAGTCACTATTCCTGCTGCTGCTTAGTTGCTAAGCTATGTCTGACTCTTTGCAACCCCGTGGGCTGTAGCCTGCCAGGCTCCTCTGTCCATGGGACTTCCCAGGCAAGAATACTGGAGTGGGTTCCCATTTCCTTCTCAGGGGATCTTCCCAACTCAGGGATCAAACCTGCATCTCCTGCTTGGCAGTAGTCACAGGCCCATAGCAAACCTGGCATCTAGTTGGGTATATAATGCCAGCTTCATGGTTGGGACCTAGTTCTGGTATCTGTTGGTGGTTCTCCATGGCTATAAGTGAAACAGAGCAGAACTCTACAGGGCTCCTGGGCATGAAAGCCTTTCTGTGCCCTCTGTTTCTTGTTTGGAGGAAAGAGGCTTCAGCCTCCATGACCTTCTCTGAGTTCCAAGTGAAAGTGAAGTGAAAGTTGCTCAGTCATGTCTAACTCTTTGCTACCCCATGGACTATGAATCCATGAGGTTCATGGAATCCTCCAGGCCAGAATACTGGAGTGGGTAGCCTTTCCCTTCTTCAGGGGATCTTCCCAACCCAGGGATCGAATCCAGGTCTTCTGCCTTGCAGGTGGATTCTTTACCAGCTGAGTCTCAAAGGAAGCCCAAGAATACTGGAGTGGGTAGCCTATCCCTTCTCCAGCAGAGCTTCCTGATCCAGGAATTGAACCGGGGTCTCCTGCATTGCAGGAGACTTCCCTGGTGGCTCAGACGGTAAAGCATCTGTCTACAATGTGGGAGGCCTGGGTTCGATCCCTGGGTGGGGAAGATCTCCTGGAGAAGGAAATGGCACCCCACTCCAGTATTCTTGCCTGGACAATCCCATGGATGGAGGAGCCTGATAGGCTACAGTCCATGGGGTTGCAAAGAGTCGGACACGACCAAGTGACTTCACTTACTCCTGCATTGCAGGCGGATTCTTTACCAACTGAGCTATCAGGGAAGCCCTTCTGAATTCCAAAGAAAGGTTCAAATAGTTGCTGATCAGGGAAGGTACAGGATACAGAGACAAGGGAGGAACATCAAGAAACAACAATGTCGCCTTGAGGCACTGGTTTGGCTTCAAGGGATACATAGAACAATATCTTTGAGATCTTCTGCAGATGTTAACTACTTGATGAAGCATTCTTCATTCTACAGAGAAAGTCACTGCTTGATGACTTCAAGAACCACAGATGCTCATCCAAGAGGCCACCTGAATCCAGATTAGAGGAATGCAGGCCCTGCACGCACTCTGATCCTTATTAGCAACTGCACCTTTGAACAATGGCTATAAAACTCCAGAGTCCCCCATGTTGGGACACAGTTTTGAGGGCATTAGCCTGCTGTGTTCCTCTTTGCCTGACATAGCAATGGAGATATTCTTTTTAACTTCACCTAAAACTTTGTCTCTGAGATTTGATTTTTATTGGTGCACAGAGGATGAATTTTGGCATCACAATTGAGTCATTTTTTTGGTCTTCTTCCTGCTTGTAGAAGGTTGAAAGGATAGAGTCTTCTTTTAATTTTGAAATTCAAATTTTATTTTGAATTATTTCTGTCTCTTTTAGTCTAATCTGGCAATGTTGATATTGTATCATTCTCTTAAAAACTTTGTGGATTTCTTATAAAACTTATTATGGGTTCACTTCATTAGACAGTAGCCTTGTCATAAAGGAATTCAAGACTGACCCCTCTCTAATTTTTGCGTGCAAATCAGGGTGCTGTAGGACTGTACCCTTAATATACTTAGAAGGCTTGTTTTTTCTTCTCACTAGCTGAGAGATTCTACAAGTCCTAGAGATTATTAGAAGCCCTTTTGTCTAGCCAAGAGTTTATGAGGTAGTATCCTAAATCATTCTGAGTTCTCATAAACAACACTTTGATTCAATCTTAACCTTGAGGCCCCATTTTGCTGATGGTGCCCTGGATTTTATATTTTCCTCGAAGCAATTTCTTACTTTGAAAATATTTCCCAACACACATTGGGGATGAAAATTAGTTTCATTTTCAAACCCCGAATCCTTTACATTTTCTCTAATTCTGCTTGAAAACTGAACAATTACTATTTTACCTCATCTTACTCCTTTCATAACTTATCTTCAGCAACTTAAAGATGTCAGGTGCTATTTTCAACAGTCTGCACAGATCCTTAGCTGGATCTCCAAGTTAATTAGGTATCCTTTTTATTTTCCATATTACTGTAGATGACAGCTTTGCTAATTAATCTCTGCATATATAACTTGGCATTTCTTTTCTCTGGTTTCCAAAACCACTTCCTCACTGTGTTTCTAACTAAGAATCTTTTGAGGTTTGTCAGGCCTCTATCCACTGCACAATTCGAAATACTGTATACTTTATATTTATGGGTATATACTTTACGTATATACCCACTTCACTCCTGGGTTCCTATATGAAAATTTCAAGTACCTTAAGGGGTTGTTTTACTAATTGTTTCGCTAGTACATAACTCAGGACCCTTTTTCTCTAGCTTCCATTAGCTATTGCTTCACTGTCGCTCCATTCTCTACTACGCAGAAATACAAACAAAAATCTCGTCCAAGTTACTTCCTCAGGCCAACAAGTACACATTTAATTTGATCCATATAGATTCTGAATCAATAGTTGCAGCACTGAATAGCCATAATTGCAGTTATTAAAATTTCTCAACTACAAAATATTCAGTTTTCTTAGACTTAGCAAACTTTGCATCATCCATTTCTTTTCTTTCCTCCTTTTCTCTCTTTCCTTTCTTTCCTTTTTTCTTTCCTGATTCACTCATTCATTCATAAGACATTTGCTGAATACTTCCTATGAGTCAGGCACACAGTATTTGTCATTAAGTGTTGAAATAAGGCAACGGAACCCACTCCAGTGCTCTTGCTTGGAGGATCCCATGGACGCAGGAGCCTGGTGGGCTGCAGTCCATGGGGTTGCTGGGAGTCGGACACGACTGAGTGACTTCACTTTCACTTTTCACTTTCATGCATTGGAGAAGGAAATGGCAACCCACTCCAGTGTTCTTGCCTGGAGAATCCCAGGGACGGTGGAACCGGATGGGCTGCGGTCTATGAGGTCGCACAGAGTCAGACACGACTGAAGCGACTTAGCAGCAGAAGCGGCAGCATAGAAATAAGTAAAATAATTTGCTTATATGAAGCTTTTATTCTAGGGAGGACCTAATTTTTCAGTCATCTAAAAAATCAAGTCAAGCAGAAAACACATTTTGATTATTTGCTAGCCTGAGTGAAAATTTCACAGTGAGAAAAGTTCATGTTTGATTCACTTCTCTTCACTTGTTGAATTCTTCCCCACGTTTGGAAATTCTCTCCCTGGAGTCCACCATTCTCAGATTTTTCCTAGGAAAACTTTGTCCACTGCTTGTTTCCACCAGAAAAGGCTTCAGGATCTACCCATAGTTTTTCTGCCTTTCTTTTTGTTAACACATTTATCTCTACCTTCTCTGATTTCCCCATGGCCTTGCTTTTGATTCAGTTTCCCCAAACTCATTTTCAGTAATATGATGCTGAGTAATCATTGCTTTCATGGATAAAATGGTAACAGAAAAGAATATTCTAAAAATGTAATGCCTCAACCTAAAGAGTGTCTAAAATTACTCCTGTTCCTATGATGGAGATATGTAGGGGTAAGTTGGCCTTTCCGCCTTCCTTAGGCTGCTGTGTCAACTCCATGTGGCTTCTGCGCCTCCTGAGATTCTTCATGTGAGACAGGCCATGCTGGAGCAGGCTTGCTTACAAGTGTGAGTAGGACCAATGGCTGTGCAATTAAATCTATCTTGTTTTTTCCCAAACTATAGAGGTTTGCAATGTAGGTCTGTTTTCTACGTTGGAAAACACCTTCGTGGTTTAGTCACTAAGTTGACTCTTTCAGAAAACACCTTATGGTCCCTCAAGTTGCTGATGAGACCTGATTCACCCAGCAGTGGCATTGAAACTGAGAGCACACTATGGGGTTCCTGGGCACAGAAGTCTTTCCCTGCCCCCCATTTCTTGTAGGGAGTGGACTCCAACCTCCATGACTTCCCCCTAAGTTCCAAAGCGCAGCTTTGAAGAGTTGGTGCTCCAGAAAGGGGAGGGATGCAGAGTCAATGAGGAACAGTCAAGAAAACACAGTGCTGCCTTGGGTCAGGGTCCTGGCTCCACCTGGAGGGATGCATATAACAGTGTCTTTAAGCCCTTGATAGAATTAAAGCTGCTGCTGCTGCTGCTCAGTCGCTTCAGTCGTGTCCGACTCTGTGCACCCCATAGACGGCAGCCCACCCGGCTCCCCGATCCCTGGGATTCTCCAGGCAAGAACACTGGAGCGGGTTGCCATGTCCTTCTCCAATGCATGAAAGTGAAAAGTGAAAGTGAAGTCGTTTAGTCATGCCCGACTCTTAGCGACCCCATGGACTGCAGCCTACCAGGCTCCTCTGTTCATGGAATTTTCCAGGCAAGAGTACTGGAGTTGGGTGCCATATATCACTAGGAAATTGCAAATTAAAATTGTACCACTGCACACCTTTAAGAATGGCCAAGATCCAAAGCACTAACAACCAACCCCAAACGCTAGTGAGGATGTGGAGCAGAAGGAAGTCTAACTGATCGTTGGTGGGAATACAGAACAAGAGAGCCACTTCGGAAGACAGTTCGGCAGTTTCTTACAAAACTAAACATACATTTAAAAGATTCAGAAACGACACTCCTTGGTATTTACCCAAATGAGTTGAAAACTGAATTAACACTAGCAAATGGGATATTCTTCATACCAGAGAAGACCACCTGAGGCCAGATTAAAGGAACTAGAGAAACTCCTCAAGATTACCTGAGATGAGATTAAAGGTCTCTGTGTCTCCACCCTTGAACCATTGCCAAGAAGCTCCTTACCAAACCCTCCAGGGCTGGAACCCAGGTTTTGAGGGCAGGAGTCCACTGTGTCCACCTCTGCCTGGCAAAGCAATAAAGCTATTCTTTTCTACTTCACTCGAAACTCTGAGATTTGATTTGGCATTGGTGTACAGAGAAGTTGAGTTTTCAGCATCAAAAGCTCCATCTCCCAGCCACCAGAAGTCTGACTGCAAGCGCAAGTAAGTCTTGACCAGCATTTGCTCATCATGTTTATTTGAAGTAAAAATTATGTTAATATATCTCTTTTGAATACTTAATATCTGAGAAAGATTTCCCACCCTCCCCTCTCTTTTCCCTTATGAGGCTTTCTTTTATGATAGTGTGTGCCATCATCTGCAACAGCTGGCCTGGGCAGAAATGTAAGACAGTGAACGGATCCCACTCTCAGTGGCTGTGGCTCCTCACCATATTGGGGTTTTATCTATGGAGATTAAACCGAGGTATCTGAACTCCGTAGAGGAAGTTCAGTCCAGGGAGATGGTCCAGCGCCTGGCTCCCCATGAGCAGTTGGAGGACAGAAGCTGTGGAGTCTTTCTCTGCCCCAGTGGGACCTGTCAGATTTGGAAACTGCTACATTTCTGTAAACATGGGCTGTGCTCAAGGGAAGAGAATACTAGGAAAGATTCAACCTCTTCAAATGATAGTTTCTTCATGTTTAAAATGTGGATAAGAACATCTTTCCAACCTTCCCAAACATGAATTGTATCTATAGCTCTGGCCATCCTGGGGATTGAGGTGTCCATCAGTTTCTGAGAGAGTTTCTGCAAACCAAAACAGAAATACGTTCTTGCTGAGAGGGGACGGATCTAGCTGTATTTTCTGAATCAGCTTGAATTGCTGTTGGTGGTCATATAAAGTTGTCTTTTCGTGGGCTTCTTGGTCTTTTTGTAAGAGACAAGCTGAGATCCAGAGACAGAGGAGGGTACTTTTCTTTGTTACTTTTGTTACTATCTGGAAGAGTTTTATTTCTCTCTCTCTCTCTTTTTTTTTTGGGGGGGGTGGGGAGGTATGAATAAAAATAGTATCTAAAAATGTTCCCTTTCTCTGAGGGTAGTTAGGTGTGAAACAGCTTAAAACCATCATCTAAACAGTTATGACAAAACTGCTTTTTTTCAGGGAGGGAAGGTATAATCCTATTATCTTCGTGTGGTTATCAGTGCCACTTGAAATTCCAATTAGTGCAGCTAATCACCATGGTCTCCTCTGGTACTTAGCTGGCAAACAGCTAAGTCTAATTAATACTTTGGAGTGGTGGGTAAATGGCATCCTCTAGACACATTTTCTGAGTAAAATTCTGATTTGGGGCTGTTTCATTGCCAACGGACAATTTATGAAAAGGAACAAAGAAATAATTTTGCATGAAACTATCAAAATAAGGTCCTTAAGTGATCTTGGCAGATCTGGGAAGAACTAAAGTTCCCAGAGATAAAGAAAGGTAGCATACTTGATGGCCAGTCAAAGGTATATTTCTCATCTATTAATTATTTTTAAAAATGTATAAAACAAGAGAGACATTATTCATTTAAACTCAGGCTTGTATAAAGAGTCATTACCCCTTGACTCATTAACAATGATTCTTTGCTTAAAAATAGGATAAAGTATTAATAACCCAGGACTCTGTGCTTTTTAATTCAAATGGCTTAGAGCCAGAGTCGCAGGCAAGTCCATTATAATCACCTGGGTGATCTCCAAGTGAAATAATGCCTTCTCTCTGATCAGTAGGCAGTTTAGATGGGAACTAGAGCTTGGCAACCCCTGTCCCTTCATGAAGAAATTCTCTATTAGCACCTGCCTGCTGCGCCACCACCCCCACCCCCAACCCCCGCCCCAATTCAGAGTTCCACCATCTCCTGTCCCAGAAAGGTCCTGGAGTTGACTTGGAAGTGGGTCGGTTTTTCATAGGGAAGCCAAGCCTGACCACGCACCCAATGTTGATCGACATGTTCTACGTGCGCCTTAAAGGAAGAGGCAGACACACTCGCAGCTTACTCAAACTCACTGTGACTTCTGAAGACTCCATTCTGCTGGTTATTGTCCCCTCAGTGTCTGAAGAAAAGCACCCACCATATTAATATTAAACCAACAAGTAAGGGTCTGGTTTTTTTTCAAGGCTGTCTCTCTTCATGGTCCTGGTGGATTCCTGTACTTGTGTCTCACAGAGTAACTCATTTATAATTAAACAATTGCTTTATTCTCTGTCTCTCTCACTTTTTTTTTTTAAGTTCATATTTGCAGAGACTTCCGGACTTTCCAAAACCAGAAAAGGATGTCGAGAAGAACAATGAGTCCCAAAGAGTCGCAAATTCCTTTGACTTTGAGCTCAAGCCTTTGATTGGGTGCTGGTCTGGGAAAAGGGGACACTTATTTTCAAGACAAGAATTCTGTGTTTAATTTCAGGGAATATGAAAGCACTGAATGTTTACTTGGGAAGGGATTTGAAACCTTTTGTAGGCTTTTTGAGTTTTTCAGATAAAGGAAGCCACACCACCCTTCTTAGGCAAAGTCATTCTGCAAGTAGCTTTCCCAAGAACCAAGAGCCATTCCCCAATGGGTAAGCATTATTCTGTATAATTATGGATATTTTCCCTTCCAAAAATATTTTTTTTCTAGAAGCTGCTGTTTCAAAAGCTTTCAATTCTGTATGTCATTATCAAATAATCTTTTTTGTACTCGGGTGTTTATTATTGGATTGCAACAACGATAAAGCTCTAGGGGTTTTTGTCTCCTTTGGTATGCTAATTAGCCAGTTTCCTTTTGATCTTTTTCCTACTGAAAAGAGTGAAAAGCTATCTCGGTAGGGAATCTTAGTGCCTACATTCATCCCCTCATCTCCATAATCTGAGGATCAGAGGAAGACAACAATTTCACTGCTGAATGAGAGCTTCTAGAAGCTTTAGTCAGAGCTCACTGCTGCCAAATAATCCCCCTGGCAGTCAGAGGTGGGCACAGAGGAGGGAGACGCAGAGGAGAGAGAGGCACAGATATTTCTTGGGGCCCAGTGAGCTCCATCACTTTTATTTCTTCCCCAAGCACTCAATCAATGTCATTCCACCTGATTTTTAACTTTTAGATATTTTTCTCCTATTGATATGTTTTTAGTGACAACAGCTGAATATGTAGTTTGAGGAAGATGGCCTGAATAGTGGGAAAACAAGCAGCTGACAAAATCTGTTGGACGCCAAAGTCATCTTTCAAAAGATACAGTATGAATTCACATTTGCAAGAGCAATGGGGAGAAATGCCATGGCTCTTAGGATCTGGGTGTCCATATTTGTGAATTATGCTTGGGAACGGAACAGAAGAAGAATTTTACCAGATTTTTAGTTTGATTACTGTTTGGTCTACTACAGTTGTGAATATTCACCTTTTTATTAGGATTCAAGGATGTAGGACAAAGACTGGGAAGTCAAATGGGAAATTTCACCATTAATAACTAACATCTCTTAAGAATGCACTGAGACCGTAGCACTACCTTATGAGCACCCAGCAAGGTGACAGGTAAAGCGTCTGCCCGCAATCCGGGAGACCTGGGTTCGATCCCAGGGTCGGGAAGATCCCCTGGAGAAGGCGATGGCAATCCACTCCAGCACTCTTGCCTGGAAAATCCCATGGACAGAGGAGCCTGATAGGCTGCAGCCCATGGGGTTGCAAAGAGTCGGACATGACTGAGAGACTTCACTTTCACTTTCAGGAATTGTACTCAGCCCATATGGGCCTGTGTGCAAGCCTGCCCTCCCACACACACACATTATGTACACACACACAGACACACACACAAGCCTGCCCAAACACATACACACACATTAGGTTGAAGCATATGAAATCACTGTTTTTGCAAGTAGAAACGCAATTTCATACAGAACCTAACAGAGCTTTCTGTTTGGGAGCTATAAGATAATCATGCTTTATTGAAAAACAAAAAAAATAGAGCTCATACATTCAAAAGACAATTGACTCCTTTAAAAATCATCCCCATAGAGGTCTGTTTTCAAAAATACTGTGAATCTTAGGGCAATTGTTTGTGTGTGTGCTAGTCGCTTAGTTGTATCCGACTCTTCATGACCCCATGGACTGTAGCCCACCAGGCTCCCCTGTCCATGGGATTCTCTAGGCAAGAATCCTGGAGTGGGTTGCCATGCCCTCCTCCAGGAGATCTTCCCAATCCAGGGATAGAACCAGTGTCTCTTATGTCTCCTGCATTGGCAGGTGGGTTCTTTATGGCTAGCACCACCTGGGGAGCACCAATCCTAAACTTCAGGGTGTCCATTTCTTTATCCTTTGAAGATTGGCTTGAATTTGGGGATTTAAAAAAGAAGTCATTCAAAATCACTCTTTGAGTAAAACAATTTACACAGAATAAAACTAGTTTGAGTTTTCTTTTAAATAAGCAAAATTGAAGTATAAATAAAGCAGCAACTTTCTGGGATGTCAAGTCGACTGCCATAGCCATAGCATTTTTGATTTAGAGATCAGCTGGTCCAGCCATCTTTAATTTTATTGAACCTAAAAATCCTCAGGGATTATTAATAATGCAATTTGGTGCCCCTTGCTAGAGAGAGTCTGATTTATTAGATTTAAGGAGTGACTTTGAAATCTGCATATTAAGTATGCTTGTCAGATGATTTTGAGGCAGGAGGCCCTTATACTTGGAATTGCCACTTTTGTCTGTAGGGATAGATACCAAAGTTCAGTGACTTGCTGACTGTTACCCTACTGCACAGAAGCTGGCCCAGAAGCAGAACTCCAGTCTGCTGGACTCCCAGGAAAGCCTTAGAAAGGAACTTTTTGGTCTGAATTGCAGTCTAGTACTTAATAGGCTGACTGGTCCATGTTTTCTCTTTTGTAAAATGGGGGTAATACCAAACTCACAATGTTGTCTATGTAAATTGCTTAATATGGTGCCTGCATGTGCGTATGAGGTAAGTCACTTCAGTTATGTCTGACTCTTTGTGACTCCATGGACTGTAGCCAGCCAGGCTCCTCTGTCCATGGGATTCTCCAGGCAAGAATACTGGAGTGGGCTGCCATGCCCTCCTCCAGGGGATCTCCCCGACGTAAGAACCTACGTTTCTTATGTGTCCTGCATTGGCAGGGGGGTTTTTTTTTTTTTTTTTTACCACTAGCACCACCTGGGAAGCCCTTATTATGGTGCCTGGCACATAGTAACTGCTCAATTAACACTAGTTATTTTTATCCAAAGATTGCCACGATGGTTCCTTTATTTCCTTTCCTGTCCTAGTCCATTTTCATGACTCCAAACCCCACTGCCCTCCCCCTGCTTTTACAGGCATTTCTATGTGGCATTCCTTCCCCATGACTTTGGCCACATCTCAGCTTCTGGTGCTGCCACCAAGATTAGAGAATCATTGTTGAAAGGTAGCAATCAGTTATAATAACTCTCTGGAATTCTCCCCGAGAGGAACAGCTGGGTCTTTCCACATTTTGCCTTTATGCCCAATTAACCCCTAACTACAGCCCTTTTGGCTTGTTATTGTTAAAAATAAGTCTTTAGCTATGAGACTAAAGTGTGCAGAGATTGAAGATATGAGCACAGAAACTCCCTGTTGGTGCCAGGTGACTGGGAAGGAACAGCTGGCGGCATCTGCACCTGCCCCCGGGCCCTTCAGACGTGGCTCAGCAGCCGGAGGCACCAAGGCTGGCTCGGGGCGTTGGGAGGGGGGCGGGGGGAGGAAGACTGCGCGAGGCGTCCATGCAAAGTGCCAGGAAGTGCCTGTGTCTCTTTCCCATCTGCTCCTTCACCCCCACACCCTCCCGTTTGCTCACAAGTAAATAGGCGATGGCAACCAAATGCTGCCTGAGTTACCTGATGCTGCTAATTACTATGCCTGCTTAGAGCCAATTATCTCCACAAAAGCGAGCATCTTCACCTCACATTCCAAACGGGTACCGTTTCCTCTGGGGCAGAGACAGATTGAACACGGGAGCTTAGCTCCAGCTAAAGGGTCCCTTCCTTGGCATGGTTTTCAAAGACACATTTGTTGTCTTTTTTCTTTCTTTTAATCCTTATTGTAGCTTCGCAGATGCTGCAATTCCTAAAAACACAGGAAGTTCGATTGGGGTGGGATCACTGTGTAGATAGATCTTTATCTTTTCATCTATGTAAAAAAATATACAACTGTTACACAATAGATGCAGAATGTGTATAATCAGTTTTACAAACCAATCAGATCTTCTTCCTAGTTGGGACTCTATTTCTCCACTCTCTGTCAAACACAGTATGGCTAAAAGGTATAATACAAACGTAGTATGTGGGACCTCCGTGTAACACAGTTGTGTATGCTGCTGCTGCTGCTAAGTCGCTTCAGTCGTGTCCGACTCTGTGCGACCCCAGAGAAAACAGCCCACCAGACTCCCCCGTCCCTGGGATTCTCCAGGCAAGAACACTGGAGTGGGTTGCCATTTCCTTCTCCAATGTGTGAAAGTGAAAAGTGAAAGTGAAGTCGCTCAGTCGTGTCCGACTCTTCGAGATCCCTTGGACCGCAGCCCACCAGGCTCCTCTGTCCATGGGATTTTCCAGGCAAGAGTATTGGAGTGAGGTGCCATCGCCTTCTCCGACAATTGTGTATATATTTATTCAAACTTTTGCTGGGAATCTACTCTAGGAATTCATTTATTTAGTACAACTGGTTGGACAAAAACCGTTAGGCTAACTCTCTTCTCTTTAGTATCATGAAATGATGCTTACATAGGACAAATGAGGTGTAAATCTGTAATAATGATCTGATTTTCTGGTCAAAACATTTCACCTAAGGGAAAGATGTGCTATGAATAACACATATTCACTGCTCCTCTGATTATTGTCTTTGGACGGTTACTCACTCTTACCCTTTCGTTGGTAGGTACAGGCTGAGCCATTGCTCTCCAGTGTCAGTGTGGAAAGCAACGTAATTTATATGACAAGTGTATGCATGATTTTAGTCTCTTCTGTAAATGGAGGAAGTTGCCACAATGAAGCCAAACACCTAGAGAGAAAGGACGCTGACAAATGCATTTCTGAGCTGTGGAAACACCTGGAAAAGGCTGGGTTTTCCTGGAAAATGCTTCTATTTTTCTCCTTTCTTTCTCTAGACAAGAGGACTCATATGTCATGGTGAACATCCACAAATTAGCCAACATCTACCCCCTCCAGTATTCTCTCCTGGAGAATCCTATGGACAGAGGAGCCTGGCTGGCTACAGTCCACGGGGTCGCAGGGAATCGGACATGACTGAGTGACTAAACACATCACGTTAACTTGAGAGTTTTGCAGCATCTTTCTGTCACTCATTCCTTCACTGTGGGTCCCAGTGGTGAGCAGAGAACACAGGTACCTGTTTCTGGGGGGTTTCTAGTCTAGCTAAGGGGAACCCTGCAGGAAGAACAGAAGGGCTTTGCTCACTAACTGAAGTTCGAGAAGCAACACCAAGATGCTTCAAGGCCTAAGAATGCTGCTTTTCTTAGCCCTAATTTTGTGACTATAGATCACTTTCTTGAGATTTAAAAATGTCAAGTTTATTTTCGATAGTGTCAAGACCTGACAGCTATCCTTAATATTTAGCAGAAATGTGGATGGGTGTGCGGATATGCTCAATAATAAACGAGACTTCAGTTTTGGGGACTTCGTTGCTGCTGATGGCTACTCTAAAGTACTGGGCTGAAACCTACTAGGTACCCCCTTTTCAGTACATGAGAGTCAGGTAATAGCTGGCCTAGAAATGGTCTGTTCACCGAGCAGCTTTCACTAGATAATTGGATGTGTGTGTGTGAGAGAGAGAGAGAGAAGGGGAGGAAGAAAGAAAGAATGTGTGTGTGGGTGCGTGAGTGAACATGTATGTGAAAGTATTTGCACACTTGGGTGTGAATGCACGTATGTGTGAGTGCATGTGAACATGTATGTCTGCATGTGTCAATGTGTGTATTCATTATGTATGTCTCTTCATGCCCTGCAGAGAACTAAGAGACTCTTCTGGGAAAGTTATTCAAATCATACAGCAGTTGAGTAATTTCTGGCAAGTCACTGCATCCTTAAACAGATTTTTGCAAAAGGGCTATGGAAAAGAAACTGTCCTTTTCAATAAGCTTTAGGTTCCTATCATGCTATGAGGCCACATTTGGACAGTGTCCATGGTAATCTGTGCACTGGTCCATGCAGTGTTCATTTTAAATGTAAGGGTACTTTTAAGTGTAGTTTTCAGTGTCTGCTCATAAACGGACTGAGCAATGTCTAAGTGGGAGGAGAGTCTTAGACTCTTCGCCCATGTGCTCTGTACATCTGATGTGGGTGTATAATCTTTCTGCCCAGGGTATAATTATACAGCACACAGGGATATTTCAGGGTAAATATTTTCATGTTTTTTTTTTTCCTGATGAAAAAAAAAATGTGCCTCTTGCTAAAATTCCTTTGGAAAATGAACCCCAAGTAAAAAAAGACTATTTTTCATTTCTTCCTCCTGTAACAATTCTTCTAGGCCTTCTATGCTAACTTCTCTTAGGAGTTGTCACGTTCAGGGCTGATTTCATACCCGCTGTTTGCTAGCGGGTCTCACTCATTTCAGACTGGGTCTTCATGGCATACAGTGAGTGGCACTTTATTCATGGTCTATCTAATTCAAGTATCTGGGAGTTTGATTTTTTCTTTTTTTTCAACATTAGTCACTTAGATTTCTTCAGCATACACTTACTAAGCACATTTTTTGGGCATCATCTGTAATGATAGGCCCTGGGGAGAAAATGATGAATAATAATCCAGGGCCCTTAAGGTGCTTCCAGAGTGGAGGGGGACAATTCTTCTAAAAAAAAGGGGACTGATTAAGTGAGATGGGAGGACAAAGGAGGGAGAAAGGAGTTCTTTTCTCAGTGTTGGGAAGCTTTGCAGAAGAGATGATGTACGAGATAAGGCTTGAGTAATGGGTATGGATTTGCTATGTGACAGAATATAGTTGGGGGGTGGGAGGAACCATGCCAGGCAAAGGTCTGACTTTATAAAAATAAACCCAATTGCTGAATTCCCATCCTCAGAATAAGCAGCTGCAAGTCGGGACCTATTTATCATTTTTCTTCTTCCTCACTTAGTATTCCAGTCTCGCCATTTTCCTTCTTGTCCTGTACCTGATTTCCTTTCAGAATCCTCTGAATCAAGCACTTCACTCAGTATAAAAAATAGAAGACATCCAGTCTAACAAAGAAGAACTCTATTCTGTGCTGTGTTTATTACCGTGCCTTCCTTGTCTAGGACAAACTGATTTCTTGGTTTAGAACTGTTGTTAGAGACCAAAGTAATACTTTGTATTCTCCCGAGCAACTACAGTCTCTACGCAGTCACCTTGGAAAAGGAACAAACCCTGCCTTCCCATGGAAGAGACGAATAGTTCGGGCAAAACATAGTTCTGGCCAGAGCTTATTTGAGGCTGTGTATCACCTCAAGAGACTCACATGGAGTCAAGGCTAGTTTGAAATGGTTCTCCATCTGCTTCTTTATTTTATTGCATGCTTTTGAATTGAGAGACACTGGGGCTTAAGTGTCCTTTAGATAGTTGAAGATGGACAGACGGATAAAAACAAACCAACCAAGCAAACAAAAACCACAAAAACCGAAAGGCAAAAAAAAAGCACCTTGTCAGATATTGCAATAAACTCAGACCTTTTGTATGTAGAAATGGATGCCAGAAGTGCCCCATTTGTAAGCAGGAAGTGAAGATTTATGGGAGTAAGATAATGAAGGCATCAGCCAGAGGCCAGGGTAAATATTCTTCTGAAAACAGCAGACATTCTGCTCTGTTCCATACTAGATGGGACTGCAAATCTACCAAGGTCAAAAAATGGCTTCCCTTTGGGCTCCCTGAAATATTTGAAGATGTCAGTTGCACTAATCTTAGTTACAATGTTTTGCAGCAAACAAGGCTAAATTGCGGTTTAGTTCCTGCACATGTGTTCTTGATTTCTGTCTTGATCTATGCAGAGCAAAGCCTTCGTTTTATGACTCCTGAGATGATCTGTTTTTTGTACTAACACCTGTTTGGTCCTCTGCACAAATGATAGTCTCCTTCCACCGAAGAAGTGACTTTTACATGGTGTGAGAAGAAATCTTACCTGTGAGACCTTACATCCTTCCCCTTCTGTTTTCTCTTAATTCCACACCAGGCAGTGCCACACAGGCATGACAAGTGTGATGTGGAGACCCAGGGCCGATAAATGTTATTTACTGTGATGTTTCTGCAGGAATGGGAGCCATCAGACCAGAGTTGGAGAGAAGCAATTGGAGCCTCTGGTTTCCATTATCTCCCATACTTTCAATTTCTGCTTTGCTAATGTTAGAAGAGTCTGTGATTGGGTTGACACTTTTGGTTGGTTCCACAAACTTTCATCATATGCATGTACTAGGCTTTGTTATTAGGGGTGTGTGTCAGGAGGCAGTTGGAGGGATTGAGGGAACAGCATTATGGGCAGAGATAAACAAGAATGAGTCCTTTTCTACAAAGACCCTAAAATTTTGAAGGCAGGAGTGTGACCTGTGAACAGGAAGGAATGAAATGAGTTTTATGGTAGAAGCGTAAGCGCGGTGCTCTGGCAACAGAGAGACAGAAAAGCTTTAGAAAAGCTAATTTTTCTTGAGCTGTAAAAATCCTTACAAACTAGAACTCATTACTTCTAGCTTGATAGATTCTCTGGAGCTGCGATATGAATGTACCCAACTCCATTTCACATGTATATTTCAAAACTGCCTCTAGTTTTGGATTTTTGTGGTGATGTGTTTTATAGACTGAACTACTTCCAAAGGCAGGTAGTCCATAGTTAAATAGTTATAAAAATGGAAGTACTTAGATTAAAAACTCAACCTTTTCAAATCTCCTTTGTCTAGATAGCTTTATCTTGCTTGCGGTTCTTGAACATCAATGCTTTTGACTGCGGTTCAGGAAGTTTCAATCATCAATTCACTTCCCTTGTTATTATTACACACTGTGTTTTCTTACTCATGAATAGCTTCAGGGAATCTCTGCAGTCACTGTAAGCATATGCAGAACTTGTCTCTCGATACATTTTTCTCAGAAGAGAGTCCATAATTTTCATCCTGTTCTCAAAAAGATCTGTGAACCAGACAACGTAAAACTACAGTGACTGTATCCAGCCTCAACTGAAATACCAGTTAAATGCTGATGACTCTCAAAGCTGTATCTACAGTCTAAATCTCCCCTGAGTTTTATTCTTATGTATCCTAATGCATGCATGCATGCTGAGTTGCTTCAGTTGTGTCTGATTCTCTGCAGCTCCATGCACTGTAGCCTGCTGGGCTCCTCTGTCCATGGGATTCTCCAGGCAAGAATACTGGAGTGGGTTGACATGCCTTCCTCCAGGGGATCTTCCCAACCCAGGGATCAAACCCATTTCTCTTACGTCTCCTGCATGGCTTCTTTACCACTAGCACCACCTGGGAAGCCCATACGTCCTTATATTTACCACCTATCTTTGCTTCTAAGTTGGCTTAAAGCTCAACATTCAGAAAACGAAGATCATGGCATCCGGTCCCACCACTTCATGGGAAATAGATGTGGAAACAGTGTCAGACTTTATTTTTCTGGGCTCCAAAATCACTACAGATGGTGACTGCAGCCATGAAATTAAAAGATGCTTACTCCTTGGAAGGAAAGTTATGACCAACCTAGATAGCATATTCAAAAGCAGAGACATTACTTTGCCAGCAAAGGTTCATCTAGTCAAGGCTATGGTTTTCCCTGTGGTCATGTATGGATGTGAGAGTTGGACTGTGAAGAAAGCTGAGCGCCGAAGAATTGATGCTTTTGAACTGTGGTATTGGAGGAGACTCTTGAGAGTCCCTTGGACTGCAAGGAGATCCAACCAGTCCATTCTGAAGGAGATCAGCCCTGGGATTTCTTTGGAGGGAATGATGTTAAAGGTGAAACTCCAGTACTTTGGCCACCTCATGCGAAGAGTTGACTCATTGGAAAAAACTCTGATGCTGGTAGGGATTGGGGGCAAGAGGAGAAGAGGATGACAGAGGATGAGATGGCTGGATGGCATCACTGACTCGATGGACGTGAGTCTGAGTGAACTCCGGGAGTTGGTGATGGACAGGGAGGCCTGGCATGCTGCGATTCATGGGGTGGCAAAGAGTCGGACATGACTGAGCGACTGATCTGATCTCATCTGATCTTTGCTTCTTTGGGTCAATAGCCCAAACCCACCAATTCCAAGATTAAATTCATGATCATTCATCCTAAGTCATGCTTATACATTTTCCATCTTCTTCGATGGAAACATTCAGTTGGTCACCAAGGATAGAAAACTGAGAATCATAATTGTCCTTTAAGCCAATTCAAGCAGCACTTGTTTCCAGAAGCTCCCATCGCTTGCTACCTGCTGTCTTCTGGGTTCTCACAGATCCCTGTGCCTCTCACCATCAGTGTTGTTGTTCAATCACTAAGTCATGTCCAACTCTGCGATTCCATGGACTGCAGCATGTCAGGCTTCCTTGTTACCATCAGTACTCAGCTGTATATTAATGATCTGTTTATTTTTGTGGTTCCCTTATTAGTTGGTAAGCTCTTTAAGAGAACTGGCTATTTCTTACTTGGCTTTGTAATTCAACACTGAGTCCAGAATCATACACTCAGTTAATGCTTAGAAATCAATTAAGAGGAAAAATTAGGGGTCTTCAAAGAACTTATATTATATTTGGCTTCCCAAGATTCAGATACAATGATAGTGGCTTGAAGTAATCTGATTTCTGTCCAGTGTGGTCTGCTAACATGAAGCTATTTTTGAAGTCAGACCTTAATGCTGATTCTCTGTCACTCAGTAGGAAGATGGCAACTGTGTAGTAATAACCTATACTCTGTGCGTTTTTTCTAAACTTGGAAATCTTACCCAGAGGGGAAAAATTCTATTAAGTTAAACATTTAGGTTTTAAAAGTAATGTTTTAGAATCAAGTAATTAATAATTCACGGTATCTTGTGGCAAATCGTGTTAGACACAAGTGCAAGATTCTTGAGGCTTCATGAGTTCTGGCGGAAGCATAAAGGGAAAGTACACCAGTAATCTGGCCATTGTGTTCAAGACAGAAACACTCTTAAAATAAGGGCTAATGGGAAAGGAGTTTGAAAATGTCCCTTAGTCCTTACCTACCTGCCAGGCTCCTCCATTCATGAGATTCTCCAGGCAGGAATACTGGAGTGGGTAGCCGCTCCCTTCTCCAAGGTATCTTCCTAATCCAGGGATCGAACCTGGGTCTCATGCATTGCGGGTGGATTGGATTCTTTGCCATCTGAGCCACCAGGGAAGCCCTGACTCTAGCATAGAAAATCCTAAAGGCAAGAGGTTATGTGGAGATGCTTCTGGAGATTAGACCAATGGGGGAGGCTACCAGAGGAGTGTCCTATACATCTAGATTTTGGAAAGACAGGGGTAAGCTTTCTCATGGGCTAATCGGACACTCTGAGAGAAGTAGCGAGTTCAGAAGCATGTTGAGAAGACTCTAAGAGATCTGCTTGTCAGGGCAGGGTGTCTCCAACAAAAAGGCTGAAAGGGATATATCACTGGAGCAGCATTGAGAGGTGAGTGGTGGTCTCGGAATGGTGTTGGAGATAGTGTGTGTGTTTTGGGGTGGGTATTTTCCCTTTAATTCCATTCTAAGTTCCCACACCCACCCCAGTGTTTGAGGAGCCAGAAAAATGTTTGTGATGCAGAAGGCAAAGAAATAAGGAAGATCTAGATAAAAACTGAAAAAGTAAAAAAAAAAAAAAAATCTACCGAAATGATCAGACATCTGTTGTACTCAGTGCTATGGATGCTCTCCTGCATATCCTTTTCACCTAATGTATCAATCTGCCAGCTGCCGTGAAAGGTGGCTGCTAATAGCTCACAGCTGCTCTGTGCTGTTGAGACGTGCCCTTGGTCAAACAGGAACTACCTTGTCCCAAAAGTTGTCAGTCTCCCGTTAGCTAAACTCAATACATCTAGTATTTTATAGAAATGATCAATTTTGTGCTGCTGGGATGGCATGTTAAACATATTATAAGTGTTTTGGAGGAATGTGTGTTTCTGGTAATAGTGAAATAAATAAACAAAATGTATTTTACAAAAAGTCCATTTGAAGCATTGGCGAGCTCCTAAAGCAACTACAGTTGGAGGAGCCAAGATCTTGGAAAGAAAAGTGCCAAGAGAGGAATTTGACTTTTAGGCATGCTTTTCCCTTCAAGATATTTGCCAATTCCAAAGACACAGCAGAGAGGCTGAGAAACTGAGCAGAAATTGACAGCTGAAAAGTTGAGAAGTCAAACGGAGTTTCTGGTGGTCTCATGGGCCAGGGGACAAAAAGTGGACTTCAGAGCTAGTTCAAAGAAGAAAACACGGACAAATATTCCAGGATTGTAATAGGCCCCTGGGTGGTTTATACCGCGGGAGTGAAAGAGGGCCAGAAACAGATTAGCCCTACAAAGCAGAGCCCAGATTTGAGTCAGCTTATTCCCTGATGAGATTAAGGTGATCTTTCTCTGTTCTGTCAGAAGGAAAGCTAAAAACTGTCTTAAAAGAGTTGACGTTCTCCAGAATCTCAAACTATTTCATATATGTTATCTAGAATTCAATGCAAAATCACCAGGCAACGCTTGAAGGTAAACACGTTCTTGAAAGCAGAAAAAAAAAGCAGAACAGAAACAGATCTGGAGGGGATCCAAACAATGAAGTCACCTGACAAATTTAATGAATGTGACTAAATTAGGAAGTTAGCTGAAGCAAATAATAAATAATCAAATGTAAAATGTGGAGCATAAAAGAATAACACCTGAAATTATTAACTCAATAGATATGTTTAATATCAGATTTAAAAAGACTGCTTAAAAGAGAATTAGTGAACTGGGAGATAAGCCATAAGAAAATCTCAATACTAGAGAAATATGGGACTTAGTAAAGAGATCAAACATATTTTTGAACACAATTTTTATTGAGGGATGCATCTAGAATCTCTCAATGAAAAAAGAGATTGGAACAAGCCATATTTAAAGGAATGATGGCCAAGAGTTCTCCAAAAATAAAGAAAGAGTCAAGAAGCGGTAAAAATCCATTGCAGGATAAAAATTAAAACTATCACACTTAGGC
Organism: Bison bison bison; assembly: GCF_000754665.1. Classification (NCBI taxonomy): domain Eukaryota; kingdom Metazoa; phylum Chordata; class Mammalia; order Artiodactyla; family Bovidae; genus Bison; species Bison bison. The sequence goes on along the minus strand of NW_011494804.1, from coordinate 1,758,423 downwards.
ATATCATAGTAAAACTGCTATAAACCAAAGAGTCTTAAAAGCCAACAGAAGCCCAAATAAAACTGTCATATGGCTTCTCCCAAGCAACAATGGAAGCCGGCTGGCAATGAAATTATTTATTCAACACTTTGAAAAAATTGTTTTAAATAATTTACTCAAAATTATCTTAGAATTCCATCCCCATAGAAATCTTCTCTAAAAATACATGAAATAATTCTAGACCAAAAAAGAATTGAGATAATTTTATCATTAGCTGACCTGCATTTTAGTAAATACTAGAGTGAATTCTGCTCTGGTATTTACTGTATTTCAGAGGCATTGAGATACAAGAAAAAAATGAAAATCAATGTAAAGCCTAATAACTGGGTAGATCTAGATGAATATTTAAAATATTGAATAATAATAATATTGTTTTTTGTGGGGTTTAAATATCTACAGGATAGACACAGGACAAAAAATAAAACAAAAGGTTGGAAAATAGATAAATGGAATTATACTGTTCTGAAGTTCTTGAGAGTCCCTTGGACTGCAAGGAGATCGAATCAGTCCATCCTAAAGGAGATCAGTCCTGGGTGTTCTTTGGAAGGAATGATGCTAAAGCTGAAACTCCAGTACTTTGGCCACCTCATGCGAAGAGTTGACTCATTGGAAAAGACTCTGATGCTGGAAGGGATTGGGGGCAAGAGAAGAAGGGGATGACAGAGGATGAGATGGCTGGATGGCATCACCGACTCAATGGATGTGGGTTTGGGTAAACTCTGGGAGTTGGTGATGGACAGGGAGGCCTGGCCTGCTGCGATTCATGGGGTTGCAAAGAGTTGGACACGACTGAGCGACTAAACTGAACTGAGCTGAACTGAAGTCCTGGTATTATGCTGCAGCAAAAGTCAAGAATGTATATTTTATTTTAGGATGACCCTTAAGAAAATAATAAAAGTATAATAAACAAGATAATAAAAGTGGAAATTGAATAATAAAAATATTTAATTAAAACAAAATAAGGCAAGAAACGAGAACAAAGGAACATGGCACATGTGAAAAGAGAAAAATATAGTAACGTGGTAGATTTAAACTTGTAAATGAAAGTCCAAATACTGCAATGAAAAGATTAGAATGGTCCAACTAGATGTTTACAAACCTTCGTGCTGCTTATAGTAAACAACCTAAAATAAAGTTTGGCAGTTAAAGGATGATAGATATTCCTTATTCACATTAACCAAAGAAAGCTGGTTTTTTGTTTTTTTTTTTTGCTAAACAGGCCAAGTAGACATTAGCATGTAAGTCATTCAGTCGTGTCCAACTCTTTGCGACCCCATGAACTAAACAGTCCGTGGAATTCTCCAGGCCAGAATACTGAAGTGGGTAGCCTTTCCCTTCTCCAGGGGATCTTCCCAACCCAGGGATCAAACCCAGGTCTCCCACATTGCAGGCAGATTCTTCACCAGCTGAGCTATCAGAGAAGCCCAAAGTAGACATTAAGGCAGGAAGAATTACTAGAAGGATAGCTCACAATGAGAAAATGATTCATCTTTCAGGAAGTGGGGCTTCCCTGGTAGCTCAGCTAGTAAACAATCCACCTGCAGTCCAGGAGTCCCCGGTTCTGAATCCTGGGTCGGGAAGATCCTTTGGAGAAAGGATAGGCCACCCACTCCAGTATTCTTTGGGCTTCCCTGGTGGCTCAGACGGTAAAGAAACCAGAAAGCAGCATTGACAAATCTGCTTGGATATAATAATAAAGCTCCCCAATTTATAAAGTAAAAATTCAGAACCAAAACAAGAAAAGGCAAATTCACACTAGTTTTAGGTAATTCTAAGGTATGCAACAAAGGTCCGTGTAGTCAAGGCTATGGTTTTTCCAGTAGTCATGTATGGATGTGAGAGTTGGACTGTGAAGAAGGCTGAGCACTGAAGAATTGATGCTTTTGAACTGTGGTGTTGGAGAAGACTCTTGAGAGTCCCTTGGACTGCAAGGAGATCCAACCAGTCCATTCTGAAGGAGATCAGCCCTGGGATCTCTTTGGAAGGAATGATGCTAAAGCTGAAACTCCAGTACTTTGGCCACCTCATGCGAAGAGTTGACTCATTGGAAAAGACTCTGATGCTGGGAGGGATTGGGGGCAGGAGGAAAAGGGGACGACAGAGGATGAGATGGCTGGATGGCACCACCAACTTGATGGACATGGGTTTGAGTGAACTCCAGGAGTTGGTGATGGACAGGGAGGCCTGGCATGCTGTGATTCATGGGGTCAGAAAGAGTCAGACACGACTGAGCGACTGAACTGAACTGAACTGAATGTATCTCTTTCAGTGACTGAAAGCGTAAGCAGAGGAAAATAATTAGTAAGGGTGTGTGTGTGTGCTTAATCTTTGTGTGTGTGTGTCTGACTCTTTGTGACCCTTTGGACTATTGCCCACCAGGCTTCTCTGTCCATGGGATTTTTCAGGCAAGAATACTGGAGTGAGTTGCCATTTTCCTCCTCCAGGGAATCTTCCTGACCTGGGGATCAAACCTGGGTCTCCTGTATCTCCTATATTGCAGGCTGATTCTTTACCTGTTGAGCCATACTTGACTCAATTGACATACATTGAACACTGCATCCAACAACCGCAGTGGAACCTAAAACAAGCCTCAACAATTTTCCAAATATTAAATTCATACAGAGTATTCCTCCAAACACAGTGAAATTAGGCTAGAAATCAGTCATGAAACGATAACTAGAAAAATCCTCAAATGTTTTGGAAACTAAGTGATATAATCAGTCTTTGGGAGAGACTGGTTCCAGGACTCCCGAAGATACCAAAATCCCCAGACGTCACGTCCTTTATATAAAATGGCATATTTACACATAACCTATCACAATGTTCTGCATACCTACATCATCTGTAGATTCCATATAATACCTAATGCAATGTAAATTCTATGTAAATAGTTGTACATATAATGTGAAAGTGTTAGTCCCTCAGTGGTGTCCGACTCTTTGCGACCCCGTGGACTGTAGCCCACCAGGATCCTCTGTTCATGGGATTTTCCAGGCAATAGTACTGGAGTGGATTGCCATTTCCTTCTCCAGGAATCTTCCCGACCCAAGAATCGAACCCGGGTCTCCCACATTGTAGACAGACGCTTAACTGTTTAAGCCACCAGGGAAGTCGGATCTTCCCGAAACAGGGATCAAACCCAGGTCTCCTGCATTGCAGGTGGACTCTTTACCATCTGACCCACCAGTGTAAATGTCAAGTAAATAATGTACAGCAAATTTAACACTTGTGTTTTGGAACTTTTCTGGAATTTTTCTCATTGTTGAAATTTTTTTGTTTTTATTGAATTTGTTACAATGTTGCTTCTGTTTTGTGTTTTGAGTTGTCAGTCATGAGGCATGTGGGATCCTAGCTCCACAATCAGAAACTAAACCCACACTCCCTGCATTGGCAGGTGAAGTCTGAACCACTGGACTGCCAGGGAAGTCCCTGTTATTGAATATTTTGGATATGGAACCTGTGGATATGGTGGGTCAGTTGTACACTTCTAAATAAACTATGGATCAAAGACAAAATCACAAAGGAAATTAGAACTTGTTTAGGTTTTAGAAGAACTCTGAAAGAGATGGGAATCCCAGACCATCTGACCTGCCTCTTGAGAAACCTGTATGCAGGTCAGGAAGCAACAGTTAGAACTGGACATGGAACAACAAACTGGTTCCAAATAGGAAAAGGAGTACGTCAAGGCTGTATATTGTCACCCTGCCTATTTAACTTATATGCAGAGTACATCATGAGAAACGCTGGACTGGAAGAAACACAAGCTGGAATCAAGATTGCCAGG